>NW_024543842.1:0-425990 GCF_018167655.1 Microtus oregoni | reverse complement strand
TTAGCAAAATAGGTATAAAATGTACCTGTTATTTTGACGCCTTCCTTCGTTTCGGCTGGCACACCAACACCAAACTCGTTTTCTCTCCAGACACTCTGAAGTAGTAAATCGCTCCTTCTTGTAAGTTGGTCACTTTGTAAGAGAGGCGGTTGCAGTTGTTAGTGACAGATACCCCATGCCTTCTTGCTGGCCTCTCGTTTTTCTATGTGGTAATTCTTCACGGGTGCTCCACCATCATTTTCAGGAACATCCCAGGACAGCACAGCAGTCTCCTTGGTTACTTCACGTACAGTAACATTGGCTGGAGGTCCTGGGGAATCTAAAACTTTGACAACGAAGGTCATCGAAGCAGCACTCAAAACATTCTGAATTGTTAGCGTGTACTTTCCAGAATCGTTGCGGGTGGCATTCTCAATGGTGAGTGATGTACGAGATTCTGTGGAGTCAATGTATGCTCTTGTGCGGAGGTCAGTGTCAGGCTTACTCCAGGAGACGTTGGGGATGGGTCTTCCTCTGAAAGGTACAGTCATGGTAAATGAGGATCCGGCCTTGACAACCAAAGTCTTCCTCATTTCACTGTCGACATCAAATACAGGTTCTTCTTCTCTTTCTTTGGCTACCTGGGGGTCGGAGCTGTCACTGGGGTCACTGGCACCGACCTTATTGACAGACCTCACTCTGAAGATGTACTCAGCTCCAGTGGTTAGCCCACTCAGTGTGTATTCTGTGCCTCTGAAGCTCTGGATGGCAGCCTTCCAGTCATCCTCGTCAGACCTTTTGTATTCTACCGTGTATCCCGTTATTGGCGCCCCACCATCAAACAGAGGCTTCACCCAACCAATGGTGATGGTTGTTTTGCCCGAGTCTACAATTTTGGGTTTGGATGGAGGAGATGGCAGGAACACGGGATCTTCCGCTCGAACTAAGGGAGACGTTTCACTTGGAAGACTCAGGCCGGCAGCGTTTTCGGCGAAAACCCGATACTCGTATTCACATCCTTCCCGGAGTCCTGTTGACTTCACTCTCAGATCGTAGACTGGTTTTTTATTCACACGCACCCACCGTAGGCTGTTTTTCTCACGTCTTTCAATTATGTATCCAGAGATGTCACTGCCTCCGTCAGTCTCAGGTCTTGACCAGCAAAGTGTCATGGAATCTTTGGTCACAGATGTAATTTCCAAAGATGTGGGTGGACTAGGAACGGTGAACGGATCTAGTGCCTTCACAGGCACGCTCTCTAGGGGCTCGCCGACACCATATTTATTAACACCCGTTACTCTAAAGATGTATTCATTGCCTTTGAGTAGCTTGGTCACCTTACAAGATGTCGTCCTCAACTCGGCTTCACATATTGTCCACGCGAGGCGGCTTGTTTCACGCTTTTCTACAATGTAATAGTCGATATCAGCACCACCGTCTTCTTGGGGACGTCCCCAGGAAAGGGAGCACTTCTCCGCTGTGAGGCCAGTTATTTCAAGAGGTCCTGCTGGTGGGCCAGGCTTATCCAGCACTTTACAGTTAACCGCCATAGTCCGAGTTCCTGCAACGTTCTTCAGTGTAAGCACGTACTGCCCAGTGTCTCGTCTCACACAGTCTTTAACTGTTAACGTGGTATGATAGTCTGTTGAGACAATTTCTGTTTTTGCCCTTTCTTCAATTTCTACCCCATCCTTGGCCCAGGAAATGACTGGCAGTGGTCGTCCTGCAATGTCTGCATTTATCTTAAGGACCTCTCCAGCTTTGACAACAATGACGTCTCGGAATTTGACATCCATCATAATTCTTGGTGCCTCGACGTCGTCTTTGACTGTAATAGGTCCAGTGGATTCGGATGGTTCGCTAACCGAGTCAGCGGCGTTTCTTGCAAAAACTCGGAATTCATAACGCTGGTCTTCAGTGAGCTCAGTTACTTCAAAGTACGTCTCCTGCACATTAGTGAAATTGCATTTGAGCCACCTGCCATCAGGCAATTCCCTGCGCTCGACAATGTATCCGGTGATCTTAGCTCCACCATCGTAACGTGGTTTCGCCCACTTAAGTGATACCGATTTTCTTGTGATATTGGTGACCTCAGGTTGCCCCGGAGGGTCACAGGGATCCCTTGCAGGGACTGGTTCACATGCTTTACTGCATTTACCAATGCCAGCAATATTCTCAGCGTATACCCGGTACTCATACATCAGCCCCTCATCAAGACCGGAGACTTTCATCTGCGTATCTGAAATGAGGACTTTGTTTGCCTTTGACCAGAGAATGCTGCTTCTTTCTTTGTATTCAAGGTGATAGCCAATGACTTGGCTTCCTCCGTCGTTAACTGGCACCTGCCAAGTTACGATCATGGTAGATTTCGTGGCATGCACAACTTTGGGAGTGCCAGGAGGCCCTGGGGGGCTGAATGGATACTCAGCAACCACCGCGGAGGATTCGCTGTAGGAACTCTTTCCATACCGATTCTCTGCACAAACACGGAACTGATACTCACTTCCTGTTGTCAAGCGGACTATTTTGATGGATGTTCTCGCCACCGCTTGTGAAACTACCTGCCATGTGGTAGACGTGGTTTCCCTCTTCTCAACAATGTAGTTGCTAATTTGGCAGCCACCATCATATTCTGGAGGATTCCAAGAAATGGACACATTGTCACAACTAACTTCATCAATGCGTATGGGTCCTGGAGGTCCTGGCTTGTCAAGGACAATGACAGTAATTGGAACCGTTATGGATCCAGCAGAATTGGAAACACACAGTTCGTAAGTTCCAACATCTTCTCTTGAGGCTTCTTTAATAGAAAGGGTTGTTACCGTCTTTGAGGACGATACATTGACTCTAGTGGTCTCTCTAAGAACCTGGCCATCTTTTTTCCAGGTTACAGTAGCTTGAGGTCTTCCTTTAAATGGTATGTCAATTTTGAGTTGGTCCTTAGCCTTAACGTTGAAAGTATTGAAAGGAAGCTCAACCGAAGGCTTTATTTCAATATCTTTCGCAATGACAGGCACTCCGAGCTGTCTCGGGTCGCTCCTTCCTTTCTCATTAACCGCGGCTACCCTGAAGACGTACTCTTCTCCCGCAGTCAGGCCAGAAATGGTTGCTTCTAGCGTCTTCACTTGCGTGCATGTGCTCCACTTCTCACTGCCCTTTGTCTGCATCTCGACGACATAGCCCGTGATTTTGCTGCCACCATCGCTTTCTGGTTTCTCCCACTTAATTGTAGCTGTGTTGCGGGTCACATCGACAAGGGTCACCCTTCCAGGGGGGAGTGGTGGTTCAGATACTTTTATAGGTTCTGCTATTTCGGCTGGTAATCCAATCCCATATTCATTGGAAGCCAGGACTCGGAAGTAATAAGAGCACCCTTCTTGTAGATTCTCAATTTTGAAAGTGTTCTTAGTGCAGTTGTTTGTAATAGTCGCATAAGCTTTTCTTGTAGTTTCTCGTTTCTCAACGATATAATTTGTAATCTTGGCTCCGCCGTCAATAAGCGGTGGCTCCCAGGACAGTGTCACCGAGTCTTTCTTTACTTCTCTCACAGTCAGATTCACGGGTGCACTTGGTGAGTCAAGAACTCTAACATTGACAAAGGCTGTTTTGGAGCCGCTGTTGTTTTCCAGGGTGAGGTTGTATCTCCCGCTGTCAAATCTGGTCACATTGTCAATCACCAGCATTGTATACGAACTAGTCACCTCGATCTGGGCCCTCTCCGTGAGAATACCATCAGCCTTTTCCCATCTGACTTCAGGTTCTGGCCGACCTTTGATAGTGACAAATAAGCGCAAGGTGGCGCTTGCCCGGAGAGTGACCACCTTCCTGAGATCAGCGTCGAGTTCGATTTCTGGGGGCTCTGCCCTCTCCTGAGCAACAACAGAGCCGGGGATGGTTGCGGGTTCGCCTACACCTTCAGTATTGAAAGCACAGATACGGAAATTGTACTCAGTATTCTCTTTAAGCTTGGTCACCGTGAACTGCTTCCCTTGTAGTCCTGATGGTGGCGTGCAGGTTGTCCATTCATCAGCGGCAGCTTCTTTGAGCTCGATAACATAGCCTCGAACAGGTGCACCGCCATCATAAATTGGCTTATTCCATGCTAAGGAGACAGAAGATCTAGAAGTATCTGTCACTTTGGGGTTACTTGGTGGACCCGGTGGATACAAGGCATCGCATGCCCGGTAGAAAACAGATGGCTCGCTGGGTTCCCCAATGCCGGCGGCATTCTCAGCGGCGACTCTGAATTCATAGGAATGACCTTCTGTGAGGCCAGTTACCCTGAACCGAAGGTCTGTCAATGTTTTCTTGTTACACTTGGTCCATCTTATTCCTTCCTTGTCTCGCTTTTCGAGAATGTACCCCTCAATCTCAGCACCTCCATCATCCACTGGGCGTGTCCACGTCAGCACCATGGAATCTTTGGTGATGGCTGAGGCCTCAGGTGTTGAAGGAGGGCCTGGACGCTTATAAGGATTACAGGCTATCACAGGCTCAGATTCCAGGGGCTCTCCGATTCCATACTTATTCACTGCCATGACCCGGAAAATGTACTCGTTCCCAGGAAGTAACTTGGTGACTTTGTAGTTAAGGGCCTGCACCTCAGTTGAAACCTGGGTCCAGGAGAGTCTGCTTGTTTCTCTCTTTTCGATGATGTAATGAGAAATACTAGCACCACCATCTTGCAAAGGTGGGCTCCATGCCAGGTAACACTTTTCGGCTGTAACTCCAGTGACTTTAAGGGGTCCTTCAGGAGGCCCTGGCCTGTCCAGCACCTTTACAGTGATAGGTATGGTCTTGGTGCCACCGACGTTGCTGAGTTTCAAGGTATACTGCCCTCCATCAGTACGGATGCAGTCTTTCACAATGAGAGTTGTTTTCTGGAGACTAGATTTAATTTCCATTCGAGCAGCTGTTTCTTCAAGTTCATTCCCATCCTTGGACCAAACGATATCAGGGATAGGTTTGCCACGGATATCAGCTTCGAGAACAAAGGTCTCCCCTGCATGCACAACGATGACATCTCTGTACTTTGGATCCAGTGAGGCATTTGGTGCATCGATTTCATCCCTTGCAGTGATAGCACCACTGCTCTCAGAGGGCTCGCTGAAGTTGCCAGCCGCGTTTCTTGCGATTACTCTAAATTCATATCTTTGGTCTTCTACGAGCCCAGTCACTGCGAATTCGGTCTCCACCACATTGGTGAAGCTGGCTTTCATCCATCGGCCATCAGGGAGGTCTTTCTTTTCTACGACATAGCCGGTTATCTTGCTGCCACCGTCATAAGCAGGTTTCTTCCATTTCAGGGTGACGCTATTTCTCGTGATAACGATGGCTTCGGGACGGCCGGGTGGGTCACATGGGTCACGCGCAACATAGCACTCTGACACTTTGCTAGGCTTGCCAATGCCCACGATGTTCTCCGCGGAGACTCTGAACTCATACTCAAGCCCCTCATCAAGCCCAGTTGTTTTGAACTTGGTATCCTGGATGGGGATCTTATTGAGCTTGACCCACAGAATGCTGTTCTTCTCCTTCTGCTCAAGATGGTAGCCAATAACTTTGCTGCCTCCGTCATTAACTGGCTCGTGCCATTGCACAAGCATCTGGTCTTTGGAGACAGATGTCACAAAGGGGGTTCCAGGTGGTCCAGGTTCTTTAAATGGATACTGTACCACAACTGGCTTCGAGTCCAAGGGAGTGCTTTTCCCATACCGGTTCTCAGCAAAAATCCTAAACTGGTATTCACTGCCTGTTTTCAGTTTGCCAATTTTAATGGTGGTTCTGGCAACCGTTGCCGAGACCATCTGCCAGGTGGTGGTGGTGGTCTCTCGCTTCTCGACGATGTAGTTGCTTATCTGGCACCCGCCAGTATAGGCTGGAGGTTCCCAAGATATGACCACAAAGTCTGCACTGACTTCGTCAAACTTCACTGGTCCAACTGGAGGGCCAGGCTTTTCCAAAACGATGATGCTGAGGTTTTCTGTGGCTGTGCCCGCACTGTTAGTCGCGGTGACGCTGTATTTTCCGAAGTCGTCCTTGCTACTTTCCTTGATGTGTAGAATGGTCGAAGTAGCTGTGTCTTCCACGTTTACTCTTGTGGTCTGTTTCAGAGGCTCACCATCCTTGACCCAAGAAATTTTCGGTCTTGGTCGGCCTATAACTGGAATTTCTATTTTCAGATCCTCTCCTGCTTGGACACTGTATGTATTAAATGGCAGCTTAAAACTGGGCTGTATAGTCAAGTCCTTGGCGATGACAGGGACGCCGAGCACCCTTGGATCACTCTTCCCTTTCTCGTTGTAAGCTTTGACGCGGAACTGATATTCTTGTCCCGAGCTCAGACCAGTAACGACCGCGTTACAGACTTTGGATTCAGCCACTACGCTCCATTTTTCCGTTCCTTTGGGCTGCATTTCAACCACGTACCCCAGGATTCTGCTACCGCCGTCATGTTCGGGCTTCTCCCACATGAGTGATGCACTGGTCTGGGACACGTCGGTGAGCGTCACCTTTCCTGGCGGGGAAGGAGGTTCAGAAGCCTTCACGGCATCAGAGGTTTCCGCGGGGACCCCAACTCCGAATTCGTTCTCAGCCATGACTCTGAAGTAGTAGATGGCTCCCTCGGTCAGATTCTCAACTTTAAAGCTGGTTTTACTGCATTTACTGCTCACATTGGCATAGGCCTTTCGGGTTGACTCGCGCTTGTCGATTACATAGTTCTTGACCTTTGCCCCACCGTCAATGAGAGGTGGTTCCCATACCAGAAGGACAGAGTCTTTTCTCACTTCTTTGACAGCTAAATTCTGCGGGGGTCCTGGGGTGTCAAGGACTTTCACGGTCACAAAAGCCGACTTGGACCCGCTGCTGTTCTCCAGCTTGAGAACGTACTTCCCAGCGTCGTTTCTATCGCAGTTGTCTATTGAGAGCTGGGTAAAGTTCATGCCCTTCTCAATCTGGACCTTATCTGTGAATTCCCCTTCCTCCTTAGACCACGTGATCTCAGGTGTGGGCCGGCCTTTGAATGGGATGTGGATTCTGGCAGATCCTCCGGCTCTCACAATGATGCCTTTTCTTAACTCAGAGTCGAGGTCCAGTTCAGGAGCTTCAAGTTTATCTTCCGGTTTCACAGTACCAGGAACGGAGGCGGCCTCGCCTAAACCAACTTTGTTGAGGGCACAGACTCGTATTTTATATTCTTGGTGTTCAGTGAGTTTGGAAATTTCGAATCGAGTGACTCTCAGGCCAGTCTGTGGAGTAACTATTTGCCATTCTTCTTCGTCTGCTTTGCAGACTTCGACGATGTAGCCCAGGATCTCACTGCCGCCATCATAGATAGGTTTGCTCCAGGCAAGAGTGATTGAGTTTTTGGTGGTGTCTACAACATGTGCATTGGTGGGCGGGCCAGGTTTGAACACGGGATCACAAGCCTTGTAGTAAACAGTAGCTGGGCTCGGCTCTCCAACTCCCGCAGCATTTTCTGCGGAGACTCTGAATTCATATTCATGATCTTCCGTTAATCCCGTTACCCTGAGCCGCAAATCTGTAATGCGGCGTTTGTTGCACTTTATCCAGCGAATGCCACTCCTGTCTCTCTTCTCCACGATGTAACCAATAATCTCACTTCCGCCATCACTGTCTGGCCGATTCCAGCAGACCGTCATAGAGTCTTTGGCAATGTTTGTGACTTCTAAGCTCTTTGGTGGTCCAGGAAGCACAAATGGATTTTTCATGAGTACTGGCGCAGACTCCAGAGGTTCGCCAATACCATACTTGTTGACAGCCATTATTCGGAAAATATATTCATTCCCTTCCAAGAGCTTAGTAACTTTCAGAGAGTTAGTCACAACTTCTGAAGCAACCACGGTCCATGCGAGTCGACTGGTTTCTCGCTTCTCAACAACATAGTGAGAAATGTCACTGCCGCCATCTTGAAGTGGTGGAGACCATGCCAAAGTGCATTTTTCACACGTGACTCCAGTAACCTGAACTGGCCCTTCCGGAGGGCCTGGTCTGTCAAGCACTTTCACATTCACTGGGAATGACTTAGAACCGGCAACATTAGAGGCCCTCAAAATATACTGTCCGCCGTCGATTCGAATGGCATCTTTTACAATAAGTAAAGCTTTGAAATCTGTGTTTTTTATTTCACATCTAGCTGATTCTTCAATCTCCTTATCTCCTCTTAGCCACTCGATGGTGGGTAGGGGCTTTCCATGGACGTCAGCCTCCAGTCGGAATGTTTCTCCGGCATTTACCACTATTGTGTCTCTGAATTTTGGATCCATTGAAATCCGTGGGAGTTCAACCTCATCCTTGGCTGTTATTGGCCCAGTGCTATCAGAGGGCTTACTTATTGCGCCAGCTGCATTCTTTGCAATGACTCTGAATTCGTATCTTTCATCTTCAGTGAGACCCGACACAGTGAATTGAGTTTCAATGACATTCGTAAAACTGGCTTTCATCCAGCGACCTTCAGGTAAATCACGTTTCTCTACGATGTAACCGGTGATCATACTTCCACCGTCATACACAGGCTTGGTCCACTGCAGTGTGATTTCATTTCTCTTAACTATGATTGCTTCTGGGGTTCCTGGCGGGTCGCAGGGGTCGCGGGCTACATAGCATTCAGAATTCTTGCTTGCCTTGCCGACACCGACAATATTCTCCGCGTAAACTCTAAATTCGTACTCAATGCCTTCTTCAAGGTTCAAGGCTTTAAACTGGGTGTCATGAATGATAGTTTTGTTGACTTTTGTCCACAAAATGCTATTCCTTTCCTTTCTCTCAAGGTGGTAACCTATGACTGGGCTTCCACCATTGTTGATTGGTTCATGCCATTGGAGGACCATAGCGTCTTTGGAGATGGCCGTGGCAAATGGTGTCCCCGGAGGGCCTGGTTCTTTGTAGGGATACTGAGCTACAATTGGTTCTGACTCTAAAGCAAAGCTTTGTCCATATCGGTTTTCAGCAAATATTCTGAATTGGTATTCTGTACCAGTTTTCAGTTTGGTTACTTTGAGTGTAGTTCTGGCAACAGTGGCAGAGACGACATCCCATACTGTGGTGGTTGTATCTCTTTTCTGAACAATGTAATTGGTTATTTGGCAACCCCCTGTGTATAAGGGAGGCTCCCAAGATAATGTAATACTCTCTGCACTGACTTCATCAAATTTAACAGGCCCTCTTGGAGGATCAGGCTTATCTAGAGCAATAATTTCAATGGTTGCTGTTTTCTGACCCACGACATTGGCAACTGTGATTCCGTACTGTCCGCCGTCGTCTTTATGAGTTTCTTTAATACTGAGGGTGGTAAGGTCAAGGGAGTCGGTAACATTGATTCTTGTGGTCTGCTTCAGCGGCACCCCGTCTTTGGTCCAGGAAATGGTTGGTTTAGGACGTCCGGAAATTGGTACTTCTACTTTCAAATCTTGCCCAACCTGGACACTGTAGCTGCTGAATGGTGGTCTCACATCTGGTTCGATGACTAGATCCTTGGCAACTATTGGAACTGCAAGGGACCGCGGGTCACTTCTTCCTTTTTCATTTACAGCAACAACTCGGAAGAGATATTCTGCTCCCTGAGTTAGGTTGGTAATAACCGCTTCAAGCGACTTCACCCTAGCACACTCTGACCACTTATCGGTGTTCTTCGCTTGCATTTCTACAATATACTGAATGATTTTACTGCCACCATCATGTTCAGGCTTTGTCCAACTCAAAGAGACGCTGTTTCTGGTGACATCATCCACAGTGATTTTCCCTGGAGGCTGTGGGACTTCTGCAACCTTGATTGGATCTGCAGTGCGGGCGGGAAGGCCAATACCATATTCGTTCTCCGCGGTGACTCTGAAGTAGTAACTGCAGCCTTCTTGGAGCTGTTCAATTTTCCAGGAGTTCTTATGGCAGTTCGTCACCACAGCAGCATAGGATTTTCTTGTGGCTTCACGTTTCTCAACAATGTAATTTTTAATTTTTGATCCACCATCCAACAGAGGCGGCTCCCACGTAATGGATACCGAGTCTTTGGTGATTTCTGTGACTTTCAGGTTGACGGGTGGGCTTGGCGTGTCCAGAACCCTCACGGTCACGAAGGCAGATTTCGTCCCACTGCTGTTCTCTAACGTGAGCGTGTACTTCCCGCTATCGTACCGATTGACGTTGTCAAGAACAAGAGACGTGAAACTGCTAGTGACGTCAATTATAGCGGCATCTCGGATGTCACCATCTACTTTCCCCCACTTGACTTCTGGGGTGGGACGACCTTTTATTGGGACAAACAGCCTTAAGGAGCCACCTGCCCTTATATTAATAACCTTCCTTAGTTCAAGGTCAAGGTCTACATCGGGCGCCTCAAGCTTTTCTTCGACCAGTACAGGTCCAGGGACGTCGGCATGCTCCCCCACTCCAGCTTTATTGATGGCACAGATGCGGAAGTTGTATTCATGCTTTTCCACCAGCTTCTCCACTTCCAGGTGAGTTTTGTTGACTCCAGTCGGTGGCGTGCACATGGTCCATTCGCCGACACTCACGTCACATTTTTCCACGATGTATCCCTGGATTTCACAGCCACCATCGTAGATAGGTTTGCTCCAAGAAAGGAACACTGAAGATCTGGTAACATCGGTGACTTTGGGGTTGTTTGGTGGGCCTGGCTTATAAACGGGGTCACAAGCCTTTTGGTAAGCAGAAGGCGGGCTTGGCTCACTGAGCCCAGCGGCATTTTCAGCTGAGACTCGGAATTCATAATTGTGGTTTTCTAGGAGCCCAGTTACTCTCAAGCGCAGCTCTCCGATCAGACGCTTGTGGCATCTGGTCCATCTTATGCCTTCTTTGTCCCGTTTCTCCAGAACATATCCTAGAATCTCACTGCCGCCATCAGATGCCGGCCTTTCCCACACAACAATCATTGAGTCTTTGGTCACAGTCGTAACCTCTGGAGCTTTGGGTGCATCTGGGACCACGAATGGATTCTTGGCAAGTAATGGCTCAGATTCGAGAGGCTCACCGACACCATATTTGTTCACGGCCATTATCCGGAAAATATATTCATTCCCTTCCAGAAGCTTCGTCACTTTGCAGCTGAGCGTTTGCACATTGGCGTCGACCAGAGTCCAGACGAGGCGGCTGGTTTCTCGCCTTTCCACGATGTAATTTGTGATATCGCTCCCACCATCCTGAAGGGGGGGCTTCCAAGCCAGTGTGCACTTTTCTGCTGTCACCCCTGAGATGGCAACAGGTCCCTCAGGTGGTCCTGGTCGATCAAGAACTTTGACGTTGACAGTAACTGATCTCTCTCCCGCCACGTTTTTGGCCTTCAGGACGTAATTGCCACTGTCAACACGTACTGCGTCTTTGACACCGAGACTGGTGGCAAAGTCAGTGCTCTTGATTTCCAGCCGAGCTGTGCTTGAAAGTTCCTGGTCACCTTTTACCCACTGAGTGGTTGGGATTGGCTTGCCATATATATCTGCCTCAATCTTGAATGACTCACCAGCATGAACCACAACTGTGTCTTTGTATTTGGGGTCCATGCTTATCCTTGGTGGCTCTACCTCATCTCTCGCTGTTATGGCCCCAGTACTTTCTGAGGGCTCACTGAACACTCCGGCAGCGTTTCGAGCTATAACCCGGAATTCATATCTGTGATCTTCAATCAGGCCAGTTACCTCAAACTGGGTGTCGATGATATTTGTAAAGCTGGCTTTCATCCAGCGGCCGTCTGGTAATTCTTTCTTCTCAACCACATACCCAGTGATCTTGCTTCCGCCATCATAGGTGGGTTTCTTCCACTGAAGAGTCACAGAATTCCTTGTGACAATGATCGCCTCTGGCCGTCCTGGTGGATCGCATGGGTCACGAGCTACGTAACATTCTGATGGTTTACTTGGCTTGCCGATGCCTACAATGTTCTCTGCAGACACTCTGAATTCATATTCGATACCTTCCTCAAGGCCAGTGGTCTTGAACTTGGTTTGAGGAATAGGTGTTTTGTTCAGCTTGACCCAGAGGATGCTGTTTCTTTCTTTGCGTTCTAGATGGTAGCCAATGACTCTGCTCCCACCGTCACTGACTGGCTCATGCCACTGTACTTCCATGCTGTCTTTGGAGGCAAGAGTGACAAATGGCGTGCCCGGTGGACCCGGCACTTTGAATGGGTACTGAGCAACAACAGGCTCAGAATTGAGATAGGTACTCTTCCCGTATCTGTTTTCAGCAGCGATTCGGAACTGGTATTCGCACCCTGTCTTGAGCCTGCAGGCCTTGATGGTTGTTCTTGCAACAGTAGCTGACACAATTTGCCAGGTAGTCGTGGAGGTGTCCCGCTTCTCCACGATGTAATTATTGATGGAGCTTCCTCCATCGTACTTGGGTGGCTCCCAGGAAAGGGTTACACTGTCTGCTGTCACTTCATCCATTTTCACCGGTCCCGTTGGAGGCCCTGGTTTGTCGAGAACGATGACATTAAGGGTTTCTGTGGCTTCACCTGCTGAGTTAGTCAGTTTGACTGTGTAATGGCCGACGTCTTCTCGGCAGGCTTCCTTTATCGTCAGCAGGGAATTGTTCTCTGTGCTCTCTGCGTTGATTCTGGTCGTTTGCTTCAGCGGCACATCGTCTTTTTGCCAGGTGACAGCCGGTGTTGGGCGGCCGACGAATGGGACATCGATTTTTAGGTCTTCACCTGCCAGCACAGTGAATGTATTGAAGAGGAGTTTGAAGGCTGGCGGAATCACAAGGTCTTTAGCAATCACCGGGACACTCAGCTGCCTGGGGTCACTGATGCCCTTTTCATTCTGCGCTGAAACACGGAAAGAGTATTCTTCGCCCTGAATCAACCCAGTGATGGTGGCTTCCGTGACTTTCACCGTGGCACACGTGGCCCATTTGTCGCTGCCTTTGCTCTGCATCTCGACGATGTAGCCAAGGATTCGGCTGCCTCCGTCATGCTCTGGCTTCTCCCAAGACAGAGACACACTGTTCCTTGTGACGTCCATCAGAGTTATCTTCCCTGGAGGGAGAGGTCGTTCCGATGCCTTCACAGACTCTGCCGTCTCAGCAGGCAGTCCGACGCCGTATTCATTCTCAGCAAGCACCCGGAAATAGTAACTGCAGCCTTCCTGGAGCTGGTCCACTTTCCAGGAAGTCTTATGGCAGTTTGTCGCAACCGTCGAATACGCCTTTCTTGTGGACTCTCGCTTTTCAACGATATAGTTCTTTATTTTTGAGCCTCCATCGAGGAGAGGGGGCTCCCACGTCAGCGTGACCGATGTCTTTGTGACCTCCTTTATCTTTAGGTTCTGTGGAGGGCCTGGTGTGTCTAGCACTCTAACGTTGACAAATGCAGTCTTGCTGCCGGAGCTGTTTTCTACAGTTAGTATGTACTTGCCGCTGTCGAACCTATTAACATTGCCAACGATCAGCAGGGTATAAGAGCTTGTGGATTCAATGCTAGCTTTATCCAATGATTCTCCATGCTCTCTAGCCCACTTGACCTCGGGTGCTGGTCTCCCCTTGATGGGAACAAAGAGTCTCAGGGTACAACAGGCTCTGATAGTCACAACTTTGCGTAACTCAGCGTCCAGTTCGATCTCCGGAGGCAGCATTCTTTCTTCTGCCTTTGGAGTCCCGGGAACAAGGGCAGGTTCTCCAACTCCTTCGGAATTCATGGCATAGATGCGGATTTTATATTCCTGATTCTCTATGAGGTTGGTGATGGTATAGGAAGTTGCTTTGAGCCCAGCTGGGGGAGTGACAACCTGCCACTCATCTTCTTCCGGCAGGGCAATCTCAACCATATACCCAGTGATTTCAGAACCTCCATCGTAGATAGGTTTATTCCATGCAATCGAAATGGAGGACCTGCTTGTGTCAAGGACACGTGGGTTACCTGGTGGGCCAGGTTTAAACACGGTGTCGCAGGCTTTATAAAATGGGCTGGTGGCACTTGGTGCACTAATTCCAGCTGCGTTTTCTGCCATTATTCTGAACTCATATTCATGTCCTTCTGTCAGCCCAGACACTTTATATCTTAGGTCTGTAAGAGTCTTTTTGTTGCATTTTACCCAGCGCTGGCCAGCTTTATCACGCCGTTCCACAATGTAATTGATGATTTCACTCCCACCGTCAGAGTCGGGATGTCCCCAGCAGACAACCATGGAGTCTTTGGTGATGGTGGTGACTTCAGGGTTCTTGGGTGGATCAGGTGGCCCATAAGGATCCACTGCAAGCACAGGCTCTGACTCTAGGGGTTCCCCAACCCCATACTTATTTACAGCCATGACACGGAATATGTACTCATTGCCTTTCAGAAGCTTAGTGACCTTCAGCTTGGTTACTTGGACTTCTGTGGCAACGTTGGTCCAGGCCAACCTGCTGGTTTCACGCTTCTGCACTATGTAATGATCGATTTTGGCACCTCCGTCATCCAGGGGAGGCAACCATGACAACACACACTTTTCTGATGTCACCTCCGACACAGCTAAGGGTCCTTCAGGTGGTCCTGGTCTATCGAGAACCCTGACATTGAAAATGTGCTTGGCAAAGCCACCAGGGTTGGTCGCTGTCAGGATGTAAGCCCCACTGTCTGTCCTGGATGAATCCTTGTTGATGAGGTGTGTGGAGAAGTCCGCAATTTTTATTTCCAGTTTTGCAGTGCCCTCGAGCTCCTTGCCGTCCTTAGCCCACTCCATGGTTGGAGGTGGGCGGCCTGAAACATCAGCTTCGAGCTTGAAGGCTTCACCAGCCTTTAAGGTGATGGTGTCCTTAAATTTAACATCCACCATGATTCTTGGTGCCTCAAGGTCATCCCTGCATGTGATGGCGTCTGACGGCTCCGATGGCGGACTGATGGCCCCTGCGGCGTTTTTGGCAATCACCCGGAACTCATATGCGGCATCTTCGGTTAGTCCACTGACGGTAAACTCATTCTCTAAGATGTTGCTGAAGTTGGCCTTGAGCCACCGTCCGTTAGGCAGGTCCCTCTTTTCAACCACATAACTAGTAATTTTAAAGCCTCCTGTGTATTCGGGCTTAGCCCACTTAAGGGTCACTGTGTGTCTCGTGATGTTTAGAGGCACTGGTTTCCCGGGCGGGTCGATGGGATCCAAAGCAAACATTGGTTCCGATGGCTTGCTGGGTTTGCTCTTGCCCGCCATGTTTTCTGCAATTACGCGGAACTCATACGCAATGCCATCTGTAAGTCCAGTTGATTTGAAGATGTTGCCTGGCACCAATGCTTTGCTCACAGTCTGCCAGAGAATGCCATTGCGTTCTTTCCTTTCGACGTGATAGCCTAGAATGGGGCTGCCACCATCAGAAAGCGGTTCGTGCCAGCTAATTGTCATCGAGTCTTTGGTGACCGCAGTAACCTGAGGGGTGCCGGGAGGCCCGGGCACCTTAAATGGATAGTTAGCAACTATGGACGCAGATGTGATTCCCGGTCCGACTCCGTATCTGTTTTGCGCTTTGACGCGGAATTGGTACTCCACTCCTGTAGTCAGGCGAGTGGCTTTGTAGGTGGTACGGATGACAGTCGTTGCTAACTCCACCCATGTGGTACTGTCTGACTGTCGCATTTCTACGACATAGTTGCTTATTGGGACACCGCCATCATTTTCCGGTGGCTCCCAAGAGAAGGTTACAAAGTCAGAAGAAACTTCGTCAAATTTAATTGGTCCTTTAGGTGGTCCCGGGATATCATGGACTTGAATGGTTATGACATCACCAACTTCTCCTACAGTGTTCTTGGCTGTTAATGGATAGGGTCCGCTATCACTTCTGACACACTCATTGATATTTAAGATGGTTGAGGTCGCTGTGTTTTCAACATTAACTCTCTGTGTCTGTTTAAGGATTTGGTCTCCCTTTTTCCATGTAACTGTGGGCTTGGGTCGACCAAGTACTGGAATTTCAACTTTGATGTTGTCCCCAGCTCTGGCAATGACAAGCTTCTGGTAGATACCACGGAGATCCAACTCTGGAAGCATCGTCTGCTCCTTGACGATGACGGGTCTGCTTTCTCGGGGAGCACTTCTGCCCGCACTGTTTACCGCCATCACTTGGAAGGTATATTCCTCTCCTTCAGTCAGATTCCTCACCACGCATTCCAACCCCTTCACAGTTGAGATGTGGGTCCACTGGTCAGACCCTTTCCTCTGGGCTTCAATCACGTAGCCAGTGATCTTGCTGCCACCATCATGCCTGGGTTTGGGCCATGCCAGGCTGACTGTGTTCTTGGTTATGTCCATAATGTTAAGGCTGTCTGGGGGCAACGGTGCTTCGGAGGCTCTTACAGGCTCTGTAGTTTCCGAGGGCTCCCCGATTCCAAATTCATTTTCTGCCATCACTCTGAAGAAGTATTCGCAGCCTTCTGTCAAGCCAGTTACTTTATACGTACACTTGTGGCATTTCGTGGTAACGGTGGAGTATGATTTCCTCGTTGCTTCGCGTTTCTCCACAATGTAGTTTGTTATACGCGAGCCCCCGTCTATCAGAGGGAGGTCCCAGTGTAGGGTGACGCTGTCCTTTGTGATGTCTGTCGGCCTTAGGTTAAGGACAGGACCTGGGGTGTCTAGGACTCTGACGTTGACAAAGCCACTCTTCTTCCCGGCTGGGTTTTCGATGGTCATCACGAACTTGCCAGTGTCGTATCTGTTACATTCTGGGATAATGAGAAGAGTGAATGACTCCGTGTTTTCGATGTTGGCTCGGTGCTTCAGGTTGATATTATCTTTGGTCCATGTCACTTCAGGGGCAGGACGACCTTTAATTGGCACAAAAATCCTAATGCTGAGTCCTGCCCTAACCACCAGTGTTCTGCGCAGCTCAGCATCTAGCTCAAAATCAGGAGCCATTTCCTTCTCTACGATTTCAACATCTGAAATCACCGCTGGCTCCCCGACGCCTGCATCATTGACAGCACTAATTCTAAAGTTGTACTTTTCTTTAGTCTGAAGGTCAGGAACAACAAACTGAGTGATTCTGAGGGCTGTTCCTGTTGTGTCTTTAATCCAGGCCTCATCTCCTACTTTCTGATGCTCCACTATGTAACCAGTGATTTCAAGCCCGCCATCATAATGAGGCTTGCCCCATGCTAAAGATGCTGATTTCTTGGTGGTATCGGTGACATGCGCGTTTGAAGGTGGTCCCGGAGGATCTGGGCAAAAGAAAGAAGGGTACATTCAAATATTAAGAGTTTTGCTTCTGGGTACCTCCTATAGAATATCAGCAGGCGCAAATGAACGGTGTTGGAAGAGATGAGAAATACTCACAGGCCACATCTTTCATCAGAACAGGGTTTGAGGCATCGCTCGGTGGACCAATGCCCGCTCTGTTCTCCGCACTGACACGAAACTCATAGGTGTTTCCTTCTTGGAGCCCAGTCACTTTGCACCTGAGGTCAGAAACTGGAGTCTTTGTGGCTCTCACCCATCTCAAGCCTTTCTTCTCCCTCCTTTCAACATGATAACCCGTGATCTCACTGCCACCGTCATCAGTCGGTCTCTTCCAGCTTACAGTGGCAGTGTTCTTCGTGACATTTGATATCTCTGGTTTTCCAGGAGGGCCCGGGGGACCTACAAAAAAGAGGCAGATTGGTGGTAAGTTCCCAATTTACTGAACTTGAACGTTTTCACGGTGGTCACTACCGCAGCTACCGCGTGCACTACATACCAAATCTGTCTACCATCTTGACGGGTTCAGACTGAACAGGTTCTCCTTTGCCGTACTGGTTTACCGCCGACACGCGGAAAAGGTATTCGTTTCCTTGGATGAGTTTGGTTACCACATGCCTGCAGGCCTGAATATCTTCAGAAACCACTGTCCACAAAAGCCGGCTGGTTTCTCTCTTTTCAAGAACGTAAGCCTTAATTGGTGATCCGCCATCTTCCAAGGGAGGTGTCCATGTGAGTGTTGCTTTCTCAGCAGAAATGTTACTGATTTCAATGGGACCTGGGGGACCAGGTACATCAAGGACCGATACCCTCACGTGTTCCTCCTTTGTGCCAAAAGGGTTTGTGGCAGTGATGGTGTATTCACCAGCATCCTTTCTTGTGGCGTACTTGACTGTCAGCATGGATGATGTTGGGGTTGAAGTTATTTGGGCAATATCCGATGGTCTGATATCTTTTCCCGCCTTGGACCAGCTTGACTTTGGAAGGGGTTTTCCAAGAATGCTAATGGCACTTAAAACAATGGTGTCCCCTGCTTTAACTGTCAGCCCATCTTTGATTGTGGGATCAAGGACAATGGTGGGTGCCTCTGCAGAGGGGAGAAAGAATAAACTCATCAGCAAATGGAGGAGGTTTCATTTCTGCCTTTTAACTGGAACAGATGCCAGTGTCACCTACCGTACTCATCCTTGCAAATGACAGTTCCTGTGCTCTCTGATGGAGCGCTGATAGCACCTGCTGTGTTCTTTGCTCGGATTCTGAACTCGTATTTTCCACCTTCGACAAGGTCAGTTACAGTGAAGGCACAGTCTGGAACATTAATGTGGTTGGCCTTCATCCAAGACTTGGACGGCAGATCCCTCTTCTCTACTATGTACCCTGTTAATTTATGGCCACCGTCATATTTGGGTTCTGTCCAGATGAGAGTCACTGAATTCCTTGTTACACTAATAACCTCAGGTTTTCCAGGAGGATCTAAAACAGAGAAGGAAACCCATCAAACAAACCGCCAATGCTTGCCTCCTGGAGCACAGCCCCCCCTAGGCTTCTCTTTCTTAATGGCTTACCAATTGGATCAAGGGCTACAACTGGCTCTGAGGGCAGGCTTGGCTTGCCCACTCCTGCTAGATTGATAGCCATAACTCGGAATTCATATTCAAGACCTTCAGTTAATCCGGTCACTTTGAAATCTTTCATCCTTATAGGAGTCTTGTTAGCTCTCTTCCATAGAAGGCTGTTTCTTTCCTTGAATTCGATATGATACCCTACAAATGATCATGAATATATCAATTCAGATAGGTATTATACAGATTGTTTTAAAACACACACACACACTTTACCCAAGTTATTCCTTTGCATATATATTGAAAAGATGACCTTTCTTTGTTATCTATACTTTTATCATCTAGGTATGGTGCCAGTTTTTCTTCTTGCACTATACATAGTTATTACCTTTCTTTTGAAAAACACTAGATAGTTACTTTGGTTATGAACTGTTGCATTGGGGGAGGTTTCAATTAAATTAAACGTTAATTGTATATATGGAAAATGCATTACTAGATATGAAGATAATTATATGAACAAGGTATTTCTGACGAACGTTGATAAAAAGCTAAAGGAAAACTGTAAATTAAGTACCTGTAATTGGTGAGCCACCAGTCTTTTTAGGATCGGTCCATGTTAGAGACACTGAATCATGTCTGACATCCACAATATTGGGAGGTGGTGGAGCATCAGGCACATCTATATATAGGAAGAGAAAGGTAGACAAGACAACGTCAGATTAATTAAAAAGAACTCCACAAAGCCATATTTCACTTTATTCTTTAACACACTTACCAAATGGGTGCTTGGCAACGATTGGCTCGGACTTGAGGCCTTCTCCCACACCGTATTTATTTTCAGCACTGACCCTGAAGGTGTACTCCACACCCTCATGCAGTCTAGTGACTCGGAAGGTGGTTTTCTGGACAGCGGAAGCACATGTCACCCACTTGTTGTTCACAGAATCTCTCTTCTCTAGGACATAGTTGGTGATTTCAGAACCTCCGTCGTCCTTCGGAGGACCCCATTTCAGGGTCATGGCTTCTGCTGTGACTTCATCAAATTTGATTGGTCCAGTGGGGATGCCAGGCTTGCCAACAACCTTTATGGAGAGAGTCCCTTCCTTGGTGCCAGCAGTGTTCTTCAGCGTGATTGTGTATTTCCCAGCGTCGGATTTTTGGCAGTCATATACTACAAGAGTCGTATTGACTGCCGTGGACTCGACACTGACTCTGGTGTCAGTTGGTAGAGGATCCTCCCCCTTCTTCCAAGACACGGACGGTGCTGGCTTGCCCTTTATGGGGATCTTCAGGCGGAAGTTGCTGTTTTCTTTAGCCAAGTAGCACAAATCAGGTAGATCCTTTAAGTCAAGATCAGGAGCCACTGTTAAAAAAAAAAAAAGGCGGAGACGGATTATTTGTATTGGAATTATTAGGACTAGACAATCACCTCAGATCAGTTTTAAAAGGTATGCATTTGGTGAGCCAGGCTGTTAGGGCTCCAGCTTATATTTCTGATGACAGGAGAGAGGAGGCGAGGCTGCACAGGGAGACGCTTACCAACGTCATCCTTTGCCACGACGACGATTTCGCTTGGGGTTCCTTCTCCGTTTTCATTTTCAGCGCTCACTCTGAAGGTGTATTCCTTCCCTTCCTTCAGGTCTTTGGCGGAGTACTGTAGGCTCAATGACTTCATAACTCGTTGCCACTTATTTTCTTCTG
Organism: Microtus oregoni; assembly: GCF_018167655.1. Lineage (NCBI taxonomy): Eukaryota > Metazoa > Chordata > Mammalia > Rodentia > Cricetidae > Microtus > Microtus oregoni. The sequence continues at coordinate 405,577 of NW_024543842.1, read as the reverse complement.
TCAGGAAATCGACCACGTAGCCAGTAATTCTACTCCCACCATCGCTGCGAGGCTTCTTCCAGCCAATGGTACAGGATGACTTGGTCACGGCCAGCACTTTGAGGTCAACAACAGGTCCCGGGGTTTCTAAAAGAGGAGACACGATGAGTCCAAGGCCCAGATAACCAAGGTGGGCCGGAGTTCAACAGGGTGGGTCACAGTTCTTTGCTCACCTGACGCCTTGACGGCATCCCGTGTCTCACCCGGATCCCCAATGCCGTACTCATTTTCAGCGAACACTCTGAAGTAGTAGGATTTCCCCTCCTCCAAGTTAGAGACTCTGAAGCTTGTCTTTGAGCACTCAGTGGTCACTGTCGACCAGGATTTCCTCTCTGCATCCCGCTTCTCAACTACGTAGTTGATGATGGGGCTCCCACCATCGATAATGGGGGGATCCCAGGTAATGTATGCAGAGTCCTTGGATATTTCCTTAACCGTCACATTGACAGGTGGCCCAGGAGTATCTGAATAGCAAGCAGAGGTTAAGCAAGCAATGAACACATTAAGAAAGCACACAAGCGCTGGTTTCAAACACACGTGCCTCTTTCCTTAGCCCACTTACCGAGCACCTTGACTACAATGGTGTACTCCTTCTTCCCACAGCTGTTCTCCAAGGTCAAGATGTATTTCCCCGCGTCGTACTTGTTCACGTTTTCACAGCGCAGGAAAGTGTCAAAGTCGGTGGACTTTATGTCCAGTCCAATCCGTTCTCTTAGATTGACATTTGGTTTCGACCAAGTGATCTTTGGTGGTGGACGTCCTTTGACGGGCACGTAGAGTCTCATGGTAACTCCAGCACGTAAAATGAGTGTTTTTCTTAACTCGGCATCGAGTTCTCCCTCGGGTGGAACTATTGAACGTGGGGGTGAAGAAAGTCAAAGCCGTAAAATTTCAGCCTCATACGTATTTCTAAAGACTGCCCTATCATTCCTAAAATATGTAAAACCAACTTCTCGATTTTTTTTAAAACATCCTGAACAATTGGATATTCTGTTGATGTTTTCATTTTTCTTGAAAGTATTTTATTTTTATTTTTGAATACGTGTTTATGTTTACATCTGCAGTAATCCATGAGTGCAGAATCCAAGGAAGCCAGAAATAGGCACTGGATTCCGGGGGGGTGAAGTTACAGGCAGTTTTAAGTCACTTGATGTGGGTGCTGGGATCCAAACTCAGATCCTCTAGAAGAACAGTATGCCCTTGTGATCACTGACCTCTCTCTTTGGTCCCCATGATCTTCCTATTTTTCCATGCACTTTTGCCCCAACCAAGTATTCCTTGAAGGGCCTGTCTTCCTCTTCACGTGGACCCTGCATATTTAAGCCTCTGTCTATGCTTGAGAGAATGCTTCCTCCCACCTTGGGTTTTCTGTCTTATATTCAGTGCATATTCCATTCCTGCAAGTGCTCTGGCTTTGTTTGCTATGTCATCATAGGAAGAAAAGTATATAATAGATTAAATGTGCTGCTGAGAGACCTTTTTAAGGTGGGAAGGAGTTCTGGAGATGAAATGAATAGAAGAAAGGGACTATAGGAGTCTTCCAGTTACATACTTAAGAGATGTGTGTGGATGAGTGGATAACAGGCAGGAGGATAATAGATGGGCCATGACTTAAAAAAGAAAAACAACAAAACCGCTTTATTCTTAGAATAAAATTTTTTCTTCTTTTGAAAGCCACCGATTCAGTTTGGCCTGCTAAACATCATGAAGTGCCACCTACCCCTCCTGATCTGGGCTCCTGGAACTTGTAGCTGTGTCTGCACCAGAGCTGATTCTGTCTCTTAAACTATGATGGGCAGAAAGTCTCACCTGTGTCTGCTGGCAGTACTTACTTAGGATGTCCTTGGGGCAGTGCTTGTCTGGTACATCACTCGGGTCACTGTAGCCGATCTTATTCACAGCGTACACGCGGAACTGATACTCAGTGTTTTCCATCAGGCCGGTCACCTCGAAGCGGGTTTTCTGCAGCTTCTCTGGTAAATTGCACCTTACCCAGTGATCAGAATCGGCTCGCTTGGCTTCCACAAGATAACCAATGATGGGGCTGCCTCCATCAAAGGCTGGCTTGCCCCATGATAGGCTCACAGAGCTACGGGTGGTATCGTATACTTTAGGGAAAGCTGGTGGGCCAGGAGGATCTGAGGACAAATGACAACAGAAAGGTATAGTGACAACTTCCATTCTGGCTGTTTAACGCTTACTACAGAGCACGGGACTCTCTCAAGCACACTTACACAGTGGGTCCTGAGCATACACGGCTTTGGATGCATCACTGGGTTTGCCGGGTCCAGCTTTATTTATAGCAGTGACTCGGAATTCATACTCAGTGCCTTCCTGGAGACCTGTTGCTTTTAACGTTCTTTCTATGACAGGTTTTCTGTTGACTTTAGTCCAGTTAACTGCCTGAGTTTCCCGCTTTTCAACCAAGTATCCAGTGATAGGTGAGCCACCGTCATCGGCAGGGGCTTTCCAGCTGACTGTCATGTGATCCTTAGTGACATTGCTAATGACAGGAGGGTCACAGCGTCCAGGTGGGTCTGTAAAAACGGAAGGATACGTTAGTCTCTTAAGCAAAAAGAGTATTTAAGAAAGTAGAGGGCGACCCGCTGGAGAGTGTTCCTACCGTATGGGTTTTTAGCAATCGCTGGCTCAGTGAGGATGGGGTCACCCACTCCGTATTTGTTTTCAGCACAGATACGGAACTGGTATTCATGGCCCTCTATAAGTTTCTCCACGGTGCAGCTGGTGATGGGCACAGTGGCAGAGACCTGAGCCCAGTTAGGCCTGCTCGTTTCCCGCTTGTCAACGATGTAGTTGGTGATTTCTGAGCCTCCGTCCTCGAGAGGAGGTTCCCAAGACAGCATGGCACGATCCGCATACATCTTGTTGATTTTGACAGATGCTGGAGGACCTGGTTTATCTGAAAGAATGGAGAATAAAAATGAACTATTTTTCCAAAAAGGGGAATGAATATGGGCAAGAGATCTAGACGGTGGACTACGTTCTTTATATTATCAGCAACTTCCTATATGACCTAGAAGTCACCTCCCTCCCAATCCTCGGTAGCTAGAATAGTGATCGACCACTCATCCTCTATAAAGACACTCTTCTGCAATGCTATTGATTTTATTCTTAGGACATACTGAGCATCTATAGACTAGGCTGGTTTAGCACTCCCTGAGTAGAGGAGCATGACCTTGAACTCCTGACCCTCCTGCCTCCTCCCAGGTGCTGGGATTTTAGGAGTTCATTAGCATATCCAGCTTGTAAACTTATTGACAGGCTAAGTGAAGCATGGGATTGTAATCACATTCTTTAATTACCTAGTACTTTGAGCTTAATGGTGGCTGATTTGGAACCACTGGCATTTTCGGCAGTAATGGTGTAGTCTCCCGAGTCCTTCCGGTTCACGCTGAACAGCTCCAAGGTGCACAAGTTCCGCTTCATTGCCATCTTTATACCTTCCACTGGTTTTATTGGCGTGCCATCTTTTTTCCAGGAAACTGTTGGCATTGGTTTACCAAACACAGTAGCATCCAAGCAGACGTTAGTTCCAGCTTTCACAGTAAGCAGAGACTTCATTTCAACACTGAGTTCTATCCTGGGAGGAACTGGAAGGAAAGAAGATTGACGGTCTTCATTATGCAAAACTGCATTATGTAATTATTACTGACAACAGCGATAAATCCATCATGAATGAGATTTTCATCTCATTACTAACTATTAACTTTTAATACTTGGGACTGAACCCACTGAGCTACAGCCCTAGTGCTACAACCATTTTTATTTAATAATTCTTATATATATTTATGAGTACAGTATTTTTGCAAAAGTCTGCGTTGTGGAATGATTCAATCAAGCAAACTCATACCAGAGTCCACTCACCTATTCAGTCAGCATTTTTATTGTCTACTCTTTTAGTAATCTTGAGATCTATAACACGTTATTAACTCTGGCACCATGCAGAGTTGCCAGTACTGGTTCTTCCCATCAGACTGAAACTTTAACATTCTCTCCCTCTCATTCTCCCTTTCCTTAGCCCCCGACTTTTAAGATCCATACTTACTACAAAAGTAAAATACGTTTAACAAAGAAATTTGACGATACTGCAAATAGATAGAAGTAAATTCCCGTAATCCCAACACCAGGCTCCCACTCCCAGTTTAATATTTCTTTGTCATCATTCTGTGACTGTGATTAACATCACACACTCCTGAGTTGTGTAACCTGTTTTTTTTTTTGCTTTTTAAGATTCTTCATAAGCATAATTTTTAGTGCGTAATACAAAGTTAACTCCTTGTCATTTATTCTCCCCTTTTCCATTGTATGAATTTAGTATGTTTGTTTGTTTTTAAGTAATTATTATTTCATAAGGAAACATTACTATCATGGATACTGTAAGTGTTTTAATACGCAATAGACTCTTACCATTTTCTGCAAGAATAGTCACTGGGTCGGAAGGCTCAGAAGGCTGGCTAATGTTCACAGCAGTCTTGGCAATCGCTCTAAATTGATATTGAGCATTCTCTTCTAACCCCGTAGCTGTGTACTCTTCCTGGGGAATCTGGTGAGGTGTGGTATTACACCGAACCCACTTATCACCAGGAAGCTTGCAAGCTTCTACAAAATAGCCAATAATTTTGCTGCCTCCGTCGTGCTTTGGACGGGCCCAGATAAGGGAGGCAGAGTTCTTGGTGACGTCAACAACTTCAGGTTTCCCTGGGGGATCTAAAGCAAAAAGAAATATTCTCAACGTTGGTCTCACTAGCAGAAGTGTAAGCCCCTCGCAGCGCCACTCCCGTGTGGTTCAACAGGATAACAATCATGCCAAGTCAGCCATCCATCCAGTATCTACTTTTCAGGGCTTGCTATACATTTACATTTACAGGAGTGCATTTCCCGTGAGAGGTAGAGCCTACTCTAGGATGGAAGTACTAACTTTCAGAAGCAAAGATTTAAATGTGTCTCTCCAGTTCCAAGCAATGGTTACCCACCTACTGGCATCCTTGCGGTTACATATTCCGTTGGTTTGCTAGGTGGGCTGGATCCAGCTTTGTTTAGGGCATAAATTCTGAATGAATATTCTAGACCTTCTACAAGGCCAGCACAAGGATATTCAGTTGACCGGACGACAGTGTCGTTAGCCTTCACCCAGAGTAAACTGTTTCTTTCTTTGCGTTCAATCAGGTAACCAGTGATGGGGCTTCCTCCATCACTGTCTGGTCTGTCCCATGCAACAAATATGCAGTCTTTGTTGACTTTAGTGACTCGAGCATTTTTTGGCTCACTAGGAACATCTGGAGATGAAGACAGGGAAATGTCAGCTTCTGCTTTAAACTAAAAGCCTACAAAGAACAACACACACACACCACCAACACCAGCACTCACCGAACGGGAATTTAGCGAGCATCTTTGGAGATGTGAGAGGCTCTGAAATGCCGAATCTGTTTTCAGCACGGACCCGGAAGATATACTCCTGTCCGGGGATCAGCTTGCCAACCCTGCAGGACGTCTTGGTGACCGAAGCTAGAGCTGTGACCCAATCTCCACGGCTTACATCACACTTCTCTACTATGTAATTGGTGATGCTACTGCCTCCATCCTCAAGAGGGATGTGCCAAGACAGGGAGCAAGCGTCAGCATCGATATCAGAAATGTCAAATGGAGGCTGGGGCGGACCAGGAGCGTCTGCATAAACCAAGAGGAAAGAAACACAGAGTGAGAAAACAAATAGTTAAAAAAAGTAAAGGAACCTTTCTGATCTCCATAATTTAATGGGCACTTGTCTCACGGGTCACCTACCCATGACTGTAACTTTGATTTTCTGAGTGTCTGTCCCCGAGCTATTTTCTGCGGTGAGGCTGTAGTAACCACTGTCTTTCCTGGTGACATCCTTTATGATCAGGACCGAAGAATTGTCCGCTTTATGGATGGCCAGGTGGCTGGATGTGACAACTTCGTCCTCTCCTTTCTTCCATTTACAGATGGGGTTGGGCTTCCCATACACATGGGCTTCGACTCGGAGTTTCTTCCCAGCTTTGATGGTGATCTGCTCGGGCATGAGGATCTTCGGTGGCACTGAAAGCAAAGACAAAACCCATTTCTTGAGCGGGGGGGGGGGGAGGAGGGAGTTTTCTGGATTTCTCGAATTGTGGGTTGTAGGCCACTAGGTATTTCAAATTAATGATTGAATTTATAAGCAATTTTTTAGTAATTGAAAAATTTTCAAAATATAATGATTTATGTCCCAGCTGCTATTTCCCCTCCTTCCTGTCCTCCCAGTCCCTCCCCCAAATCCCTCCTCAGTTCCCACCCCCCAGTCCACTCCTCCTCTCTTTCTGTTTAGGGAAAGGCAAGTCTCCTATGAGGATCAACAGAACATCATATCAAGTTGCAGCAAGACTAAGCACCTCCCCATATGTTAAGGCTGGGTAAGATGACCAAGTATGAGGAGTAAGATCTCAGCCACCTACAAAAAGAGTAGGAGACAGCCCCTCTCCCCACTGTTAGGAGTCCCACAAGAGGGCCAAGCTACCAATATTTTTAAAACTTCTTAGATACAATAGAAAATATCAGATATAGCCTACATAAGGATAGGCTATATCCTGTGTTGTACAAACTCAAGGAGAAATGTCTACAGAAGCCAGTTTTTTATCATAGGGCATAAAGGAAGCAGTGACTACTCAAAAAGGTAAATACAATTGCTTAGTTTAGGAACAACAGAGAAAAGCCAGATAAGAAGAACAGAAACAGCCATACACAGAACATGAAGGCAAACGACTCACATAGCTGCTCTTTGGCTTCGTAGACGCCCTCGGCTTCTCTTGGCAGGCTGACGCCGACAGCATTCCTCGCTGCAACTCGGAACTTGTATTTCTTTCCTTCCTTTAGGCCGGTGACAATGAGGCTGAGGTCTTTGACCACCGAGTACTCTGTCCAGCGATCTGCAGGCTGGTCTTCCTCTCTGTAACTAATGATGTAGCCATCAATTTTAGCACCCCCATCACGCAGGGGAGGTAACCAGGCCAGCGTAGCACTGTTCTTTGTCATTTCTGTTACTTCAAGTTTTCTTGGAGGATCCGGCTCACCTAGGGAAAGAACATAATTTAGAAAATTAGGTAACTTTATAAACCCCATTGTTCATGTATGTAAGGGTTTCAGTATGACTTTTGTACCAAAGTTTATGGGATACGTGGTTCAACATCTTGATAATAAAGTGTTATGTAAAGCAAGGGATACACGTTTTATCCAAGAGAGATGTTTACTGCACTATTAGGGTCTCACAAATCAAGTTCCTTCTGGCAGATTATAATCCTAATGATCTATTGACTGTGATCAGCAGATTATAATCATATTGACCTCTTGGCCTTGAGAAACTAGAGGGCTGGAGTCAAAAGGGGAAAGAAATGGGATTGCTTACTGAGAGGATCTGATGCAAGCACAGGTTTGGGGACATCTGTTGGGACCCCGGGGCCGTATTCATTGACAGCAGTTACTCGGAAGTAATATTCATTCCCGGGAACAAGGTTGGTGACATTGAAGCTTGTCTTCTTCACTTCGGGTGTAACTGTTGACCATGTTTTTCTTTCTGCCTCACGCTTCTCCACAATGTAATGTGTCACTTGGCTCCCGCCGTCATTTTCAGGAGGGCCCCAGGACACGTGGCAGGATGTTTTCGTGACATCCGAAACTTTTAAATCAGACACAGGTCCAGGAGTATCTGCAAAGGAGCAGTCACAAGTCTCATCAGCATTCCAATTAACTCATTTGTTTTTGGAGCAGGGGAAAAAAAAAGAAAGCTTTTGGCTAACACACCTAGTACTTTGACGTTCACAAAAACGGCTTTTTCTCCTGCTGGGTTCACCAGGGTCAAGGAGTATTTTCCTGAGTCATCACGGGTAGAGTTGGGGATGACAAGGAAGGCCATGGTGTCAACGAGATCGACTTGTCCTTTTCGGACCACATTATCAATCCCCACTTTGCGCCACGTGACTTTGGGGGCGGGGCGTCCTCTCACTATTGCAAACAGCCGAATGGGGCAGCCTGCTCTCACGACGACCAGTTTTCTCATGCTGGCATCCAAGTCGATCTCTGGAGGCTCTGCAGGGGACATTAAAGACGTTAGTGGGCTCAGCAGACATGAGGGAACCCCAGGAGAATAAATGCAGATGGGTATCCACCACTAGAGAGAAGCCTCACCGAGGATTTCTTTAGGTTTGATGGCTTCCTTTAGCTCTGCAGGGCGCCCAATACCGACTTGATTTTGGGCGCACACCCTGAACTCATACTCCTGGTTTTCATCCAAACTGGTGACTGTGAATTCCATGCGAACAAGTTGGGCGGCAGCGTTGCACCTTTTCCAGCCCTCATCGGGTGAGGCGTCCGCTATTTTGGGTCTCATCTCGACAACATATCCAATTATGGGTGCACCTCCATCATAGACTGGTTTTCCCCATCCCAGAGTTATGGAATTTTTGGTTGTATCAACCACTTTGAAATTGGTTGGCGGGCCAGGTGGTTCTGGAAAAAAAATTATATAAAAAAATGTACACATCATCAATTATTACTAGCGATTCTATTCTTTACTCTGTGTTTACTGTATATGTGTGTTCATGTTTTGACAGTGTGTACATATGAGTTCATGCATGTTTAGGCCAGAGGTCAACTCTGGGTGTCCTTGTCTCTTGCACGTCACCTTATTGTTTGATACAGGGCCTCTCACTGAAACTATCACTTACCAATTGGCTCCACCGGTTGGCCAGTGAACTCCAGAGTCTGCCCATCTATGTCCCCCTCTTGGCCCTGGGGTTATAGCTATGTGTTGTTTCACCTGGCTTTGTACAGGAGTGTTGGTGATCTGAACTCAGGCTTGTGTGGTGGGTACTTCACCCACTAAGCCACCTCCCCAGCCTCATGAAACTTTACTGTATAATTTTATGATTAATTTTCAATTTAAACAAGGTCATTTTAACTTCTTAATTCCCAAGACTTCTTTACATTCCTTTCTAAAATTTAGAGTCTACCAGTGCATATTTCTTGGTGATATGGTAAAAGGTCTAATTGGAAAAATATTAGTCAAAATGCTGTTTTTAAAAATATGAAGCAACCTGTTTGTCAGACAATTAATTTTTTGGTCAGATACATAATTTTAAGAATTGGCTTAATATTAGAAAAAAGAGGAGCATCTTACCTATGGGATCTTTTGCCACTACTGGTCTTGAGGGTAAGCTTGGTTCTCCAATGCCAACCTCATTTTCTGCCTTGACACGGAACTGATACTCATGTCCTGGGAGGAGATTCTGCACTTTCAGTCGCCTCTCGGGGATGGCACTCTTGTTGACAGGGACCCAGCGGACGGCGTGTTTTTCTTTTCTCTCCAAATAGTACCCTGTGATAGACTTCCCACCGTCGTATTCGGGGGCATTCCAAACCACAGTCATCTCTTCTTTGCTCACTTTGGTGATTTCCGGAGGATCAGGGCGGCCGGGTCTGTCGTACTTGGTTTTTGCTATGACGGGTTTACTTTCTGTTGGAGGCCCTGTGCCTATTTTGTTTTCTGCACGGACTCTGAAAATATATTCATTTCCTTCTATGAGACGGGTCACCGTAGCACCAGGTGTCAAGACATTAGCGGAATAGGTAGACCACACCATTCTCTTGCTCTCGCACTTTTCCAGGATATAATTTTGGATTTCACAGCCACCATCATCTTCTGGTGGATCCCAGCGGATAGTACACCGATCGCTGGACACATCTGTGATTTTCAGGTTTCTTACAGGTCCAGGCTTATCTAAAACATTGACAGTAGCGTAGGCCACAAAACTGCCGGCTGGATTAGTTGCCGTGACTACATATTTACCACCGTCGCTTCGTTTGGCTTTGGTACAAGAGAATTTCGAGGATTCGGCACTGGTATCAATCTTGACCCTTGGTGATCTTGTAAGATCTGTAGCATCCTTGTCCTTGGTCCAGGCCACTTCTGGGAATGGTTTGCCTCTCACACCTGCCTCGAGTCTAATGGTGTCCCCTGCTTTGACAGTTAGCACCCCGCTTAATTTCAGATCAAGGACTGGCTTCTGTAAGTCTTCCTTCACAACAACTTCCTCTGTCCTTACCCAGTCACTTTCTCCACCCTCGTTCTTAGTTTGCACTCTGAACTCATAAATCTGGTTTTCAACGCACTTGTCAACCATGTAATGGGTTTCCTTAATACTTCCTTTGTGCACTCTTTCCCAGTCAGCAGAGCCCTTCAGCCTTCTCTCGACGTGGTATGACAGATTTGGGCTGCCACCGTCGTAACTAGGCCGTCGCCATTTTAGATAGACAAATGTCTTTCCTTTATCTGCAATGTGAAGGTTTTCTGGCTCTCCTGGCTTGTCAATAGGGTTGATGGCCAGAATTGGAGTCTTTGTTTCAATGGTTGGCCCAACACCTACTTTGTTCTCCGCACAAACACGGAAATAGTATTCGTTGTTGGCCAACAGGTTGGCCTTGATCAGTCTCTTGGTGACATCTGAGGCAACGATTGACCAGCCTTTCTGATTTGGCTTACGATATTCTACTATGAAATTTGTAATTTCCGAGCCACCGTTATCTAGCGGGTTTTCCCAAGAAATTGTGCAGTTTTCCTTGGTGACATTGCTAACCTTCAGATTCTGGCAAGGCCCAGGTCTGTCAAGGACGTTAACAATGGCTGATCCTTGGGCGTGTCCACTGCTGTTCTTAGCAGAGATGATGTACTTGCCGTGGTCGGCTCTGACCGCTTCTTTAATTTGTAACTCCACGCGAGGCAGATCATGAATCAGGTCAACCCGCTTGTCCTTGACCAGGACTTTGCCCTCCTTAGACCAAGTGATGTCTGGCTCAGGTCTGCCTTTGACTCGAGCGAGAATGCGAATCGTCTGACCCACCCGAACGGTGATGACGTCACGGCATGTCACATCAAGCTCTACTTCCGGAGGATGAAGGATGTCTTTTGCAATCACAGACTCTGCCAGTTCTCTTGGCTCTCCCTCACCCACAATATTAGCTGCCCTGATGCGGAATCTGTACTCATTCCCTTCGATCAGTCCGGGTACCCTGTAGGCACACTGCCGGATGAGCTCGTCTTTGTTGATCCTATCCCACTGCGCGGTGCCGGGTTTCTGACACTCTACTACATACCCGAGGATGGGGCTGCCGCCATCACTGAGGGGCTTTGTCCACACCAAGTCCGCAGATTCTTTGCTCTTGTCTTTCAGCTTAGGATTTATGGGTGGCCCTGGTGGTTTAATGGGCCGGCAAGCTTTTATTGGGTCAGAACTTGGTGATGGATTGCTTAGTCCAGCAAGGTTTTCAGCAAAAACTCTAAACTCATATGTATTTCCCTCATAGAGTCCAGTCACCCTGAACTTCAGGTCAGCGATGGGTGTTTTGTTGACTCTCACCCATTTGCCAGTTATTTCTCGCCGCTCTACGTAGTAGCCAGTTATCGGACTGCCGCCATCAGATTTCGGCAGGGTCCAAGACACCGTTGCCTCGTTCTCAGTAATGTCGGTTACCACTGGTTTGCCAGGAGGTGATGGGGGACTGAACTTGTGCTTAGCGACAGTAGGTGTGGAGTCAAGGGGAGGGCCAACGCCCATCTTGTTCTCTGCTTTGACTCTGAAAACATACTCACAGCCCTTTTGGAGATGGGGCACCTTCAGCTTCAGCTTACTGCTTCCTGCAGAGACAACGCCCCATGTGCCTTTCCTAGTATCTTGTTTCTCAACAATGTAATTTATCACTGGGCTCCCTCCGTCATCCTTAGGTGGTTGCCATGAGATAGTCATGTATTCAGGGGTGACATCCAGAATATTAATGGGACCTGTTGGTGGACCGGGGACATCAAGGACAGTAAGATGGACAGCTACTGTTTTGGTACCAGCTGCGTTGGAAACTGTGAGCTGATATTCCCCAGTATCCTTCCTCAAGCAGTTCTTGATGGTCAGCACCGAGGAGAAGCCATCAGTCTCAACTGTGTAGCGATCTTCCGTTTTAATCTCAATTCCATCTGATGTCCACTTTGCAGTAGGGACAGGTACACCTCTTATAATAGCAGGGAATCTCACTGTGGTACCAGCTTTTACAACGAGCCCTTCAATTAACTTCACATCTAATTCCACAGATGGAGCCACTAGAAAGAAATGAAGAGGTCATTAGATTTGAATTTTCACAGTATGAATAATTCAAAGAAGAAATAAAAAAATATGCCAATCCAAAATTTACCTAGTTTCTCTTGACATTCTATTGGGATAGTTGTATCAGGGAGACCAAGACCTATGATATTTTCAGCTTTAACCCGGAATCTATAAGTCTTTCCTTGTTGTAAGCCCGTAACAACACACTCTAAGTTTTTCACAGTCTTGAACTTAATCCAATCCGTGGCACCTTCTTCTTGGTACTCCACCAGATACCCTGTGATTGGAGAGCCACCATCGCGATCTGGTTTATTCCAAACAAGAGAGACCTCAGTCTTATCGACATCGACGTGGTGTAGGTCCTTGGGTGGCCCTGGGGGATCTTTGAAAGAAAAGTTATGATGAACAAACAATTATCTCAAATCTGGTCAAACAAAACTCTATATTCAGAAAAGTAACTCACGGAGAGGATCCAGAGCCTTGATGGGCTTGGGTGTCTCAACGAAAGGACCACGTCCATATTGGTTCTCGGCAGCTACTCGGAAGAGGTACTGGTTGCCTTCGTTCAGATGTTTAGCCATGTGGCTCTTCTTCTTGGATGTGGTTGAAAGAGGGGACCACTGGGCAGTGGCAACATCTTTCCTCTCAACCACATAGTTGGTCACAACAGAACCGCCATCATCCAGTGGTTCTTTCCAAGTAAGGTAACAAGAATCTTTCCTAATTTCACTGACTTCCAGGTCTCTAGGTGGCCCAGGTTTATCTGAAATGTATTAAATAATAGTTAAGTGACAAGAAAAAGGTATTTGAGGTTTTTATTTTTAATGGCATAAGCAGTAAAGTGCGCACCTAAGACCAGTACTTTCACTGAGACAGTTTTTGAACCAGCTGGATTCTCCACAGTTAGGGAATAAATTCCCCCATCTTCGTGGGCAGCATTGCGAATTTCAAGCTTGCTTCCAACTGGAGTAACATCAATTTGTGCTTTTGTCGGAGCCTCTCTGTCTCCTTTTTTCCAGGTTACTTTTGGGAATGGCACACCTTTGATGATGGCACTCAGTCTTAGGGTGTCGCCCACTTTAATGTGCTGTTCTCTTGCCATGTTGGCATCAAGGATCAGCTCAGGAGGTTCTAAAATAAAGAAAAACACCTTCATGTAGGATTCCTTAGTGCATACTATAATAAAGTATCCAGCAGGCACCTACTTCTCACAATTGCAGATCACAGCATCTCACTCACCAAGTCGGTCCTTTACTAGCACTGGTTCAGGAACGTGGGCCGGGTCTGATTCACCAGCCTCGTTGACTGCCAGTACTCTGAACTTATAGGTCTGCCCATCCCTGAGACCACTGACTTTATATTTCGTTTCAGGGCATGACTCAGGAGTGTGATTGGCTCGTCGCCACTCTTCATCTCCCACCTTCTGGTACTCCACAATGTATCCTAGGATCTTGCTCCCACCATCGTGACGTGGTGGCTGCCAAGTTAGATCAACTGAATTACACGTCGTGTCTACTGCTTCAGGATTAATAGGTGGGCTTGGTTTAGCTACATAATCAAAGACAAAAATTTGAAAGAAGTTAAAATATAGCTGAGAAAAGCCAAACTGTATGAAAACTGAATGAATGTTTTAATACTGTACCAATTGGATCTCTAGCAAAGACAGGTTTGGATGGTGGACTTGGGTCTCCAATACCAATTTCATTTTCTGCAGAAACCCGGAACTCATACTGGCATCCTTCTAGAAGATCAGGAACTCTAAACTTAGTGTACGGATGGATAGGCTCTTTGGTAACTCTAACCCATCGTTTAGACATAGTTTCCCTCTTTTCCAGGATGTAGTTTGTGATGGGCTTTCCTCCATCGTTTGGCTTGTTCCAGGTCACTAGTGCAGAGTCTTTGGTGACCTCTGTGACAATTGGCTGCTCAGGTGCATCAGGAACTCCTGTAACAGACATTAGCAAAATGTGTTACAAGTTTCAACCTCCCTATTAACTCTGCCAAGCACTGGGTCCGCCCCCAACCATACTACATACTGAAACGATCTTTGGCTTTCATTGAATCAGACACCAGAGGGTCACTTATTCCATACAGATTTTCAGCATGAATCCGGAAGATATAATCTTTTCCTTCAAGCAGTTTTGGGACTTTGCACGTTGTTTTAGCGCTGGCAGAAGTCACAGGCATCCATATGTCTTTACCCAGCTCCTTCTTCTCAATAATATAATTGGTAATCTCACTTCCTCCATCATCAAGAGGTGGCTTCCAAGAAATAACCATGTATTCTTTGGTGACCTCATCAAAAACGACAGGTCCTACTGGTGGTCCAGGACGGTCTGCAGAAAAAAAAGAAAGAAAATCATAGCACAAAATATTATTATCACTTCTAGAAGGAAAAAGACTCTATTATTGATAAGATAAATAAAACTTACCAACAACGTTGACTTGACAGTAACCTTTCCTGGAGCCTGTACTGTTCTCCACAACTACACAGTATTTTCCAGAATCTGAGCGTTTGGACTTAGTCTTCTCAAGGGCAAGTGTCGTGGGAGTAGTCTTGATGTGGGTGCGGTCATCTTCCAGCACATCAGCCTCATCTTTGAACCAATCAACCTTAGGCTTTGGTTTGCCTGAGTAACGGCCAGTGAGGGCGAAAGCTTCACCAACTCGGACTGTGAGTTTATCTCTGAAGTCCAGGTCAAGTGTTGGGGGAGCTAAAATGTAGAGTTACAGACAAGAGTCATTTTTGCTGTCCTAGGAAAAGGCTATAGAGGTATACGTTTTCAAAGCACAAAGTGCAGCGGACACATACCCAGCTCATCTTTGCATGTGATCGGCTTGGTGCAGAATGACGGCTTGCCTTGTCCGACAATATTGACGGCACTGACACGGTACTCATAGGTGTCACCCTCTTTTAAGCCTTTCACAGTGTATTTCCTGCTAAGCAGGTTGTCGCTTGTAACTTTGTGGAACTTCTCAGTGCCAATGAGGCGACTTTCTAGGACATAGTTAATAATTTCTGATCCACCATCGTACTTGGGAGGATTCCAGGTCAAAGACACGGTATTTTTAGTGACTTCTTTGACTTCTAGGTCTTCAGGTCTCTCTGGGACAGCTGTAAATGTTAGGACAATGCCAAGAGTATCACAGTGAGAATGTAGAAGAGTACCGTAAGTACCCTTTCCTGAGGGTTACTTTAAAAAACCAAACCAGACTTCAAAGAATCTCAAAACTGTTCTCGCCATAGCACTATTAGAGTGAGAAAGGCTTCGAGGAATTCAATGTTCTCAACCAAGAGATGAGAAAATAGAGCTTCATTTTGGCTAAATAACAAAATATCTTAAGAGTAAGCAGTTTGAGAATTAGGAAAATGATTCAGTTTTTACTTACACCATTGAATGGGAAACTTACAAAAAAAGAAAACAACCCTAAACAATGGAATAAATATAGGGAAGGAATCTGAGGACTCCTACACATCCCTGCTATTTCCTTCTTTCACAGTCACAGATACAATGACATCAGATATTGAACAACTGTCTTAAAGCCTGACAAGTGGATAGCATGTAAGGCATACACACACACGGGCACACACACACACACTCAAGCACATACTCACACGCACACTATAGTGTTGTATAAATGAAGAGCAGCGTGGTTAACCATATCTTGTTCTCAACCGTACTTACTTATTGGATCTCTGATGACAAGTGCGTTTGGTGTCTCAACAAATGGCCCCATGCCAATGCTGTTTTCAGCTGCAATTCGGAAAAAGTAGGCTTTTCCTTGAATAAGACCCTGTACAGTAGCGTTTTGTCGAGTGACTGTGTAGGTCACAGGGGTCCATGCTTTGCGGTCTGCTTCCCGCTTCTGAATGACATAGTTGGTGATGGGGGAGCCGCCATCATCTTCTGGAGAGAACCATGTGAGCTTGCAGGAGTCATTGGTTAGGTTGTCAGCGAGGAATGGTACTCCAACTGGTCCTGGGACATCTGGGGACAAGTGGAAAAGATTTTAACCCATTTGTCTCCTACGCTCAATTAATACGTTATCAAAGTGAGAACAAAAATGTGGTACAGAAGAAAATAAGATTTTTGTGCTTGTTAATGAAGTTGTTGGCTTTTTTTGTCATACCAACAATATTTAACCACATCTGTCTGTATGTCTACAATTTTGATTATCTAGTTCTCTCTGTCTGCCTATCTGTCTCATCTATCTGTCTCATCTATCTATCTATCTATCTATCTATCCATCCATCTTAGCTCATTTTCTTACTTTATTGCCTAGTCTGGCCTTGATCTCACAATTCTCTCACCTCAGCCTCTCAAATAGCTGGGATTAGAGTTCAATCATATTCTAAAATGAAGTAGCCTTGTGCTAATTATGGGCTACCATGTTTTAATACAAAGCAGAGAGAATAAGATCCCTTTTAGTGAACAAAGCTTGTGAGACAGGAGGGGGTAGCTGCAAAGGTGGAATAGAGAATGCTTTGCTCTCTGTGCCTTTTCTAAATGGGAAACAGGGAGAGATGTTTTTCTGGGTCACCAGTTAGTTGATGGGTACAGAAGGCCCTGATTTTTAGCAGCTGGGATTTTATATGGAAACATATCATCTATCCAATTAAAGTAGTGTTTGTCAATGAGCTGAGAATCTTGAAACCTAAGAGCTTATGGGGTATTGATGCATGATATAATTCTGACCACCTTTTATTACTTATATTAATAGGGGGCTGACCATCATTATATTGAAATGATAGCTGTTTGGAGTGTGGCTCTACTAAACAGGATAGCATTACCTTCTGAGCAATAATAAGGGATTAAAGAAAACACACAGAAGAAGCTGGGAGAGTTGAACTCTACCTTCATTGACTAGCAATGCAACACTGATAACCACATCACTGGTTGTCTTGGAAGTCAGAATCCCTGACAGAGGTTTTCTCATTGTTACAATAAGTAGTAAAGAAGGATAGAGTTTTATGCTATGAATGGTTATTGTGGTGAAACTTTAAACATTCACAAACATTTCCAGGAAAGGTGCTTTCGTAAAGACAGGATAATCACACACTAGGTCCTTAAGGTGGCATGTCTTGTCAAAAAAAAAAAATGTAACATATGAAACTTCACATAAGGGAGTGGAGATGTGGCTAGGCGGTTAAGAGCATTTAGAGCACTTGAAGCTCTTACAGAGGACTTTGATTTGGTCCCCAACAGATGGCGACCAACAAGCATCTGTAATTCTAGTTCCAGAGTATCTAACACTCTCTTCTGGCCTCCTCACAAGCTACACAAAAATGTCATGCATACATATGTGCAGCCAAAACACCATACACACTAAAAAAATCAGAATAATATAAACTTTCATGGGTAGCAGGAATACAACAATGTGGAATACCTATGGGATAAAAATGTGAAGAGGAACATTTAAAAAAGTCTAAAATGGACAGTCAGCGGTGAACTACTTTTCTAGTACATAGTGTTGTTGTAGATATAATTAAAATGATAAATTTTAAAAAGTTGCATTTATGTATATGGTGGCACTCACAGAGGCAGGCAAATCTCTGGGAGTTTGAGGCCAGCCAGGGCTACACAATAAAAATCCTGTCTTGAAAAAAAAAAGTAAAATAAAATAAATTTTTTCAATAAAATTGAAATTATTTACCTAGCACATCAACAATAATTGTCTTCTTTCTTTCTCCGCCTTCGTTTTTAGCAAGGAGAGAGTAGACACCTTGATGGTTCCTCTGGCAGTTCTTGATGACCATGGATGAACTAATGGCTGTGGTCTCAATGGCGGCTTCTTGAGGTAAGGCCCGTTCATTCATGCTCCAGGTGACAGTTGGAGGTGGCTTTCCAGATACGTAGGCTATGATGCGGATCACCCCTCCAGCGTGGACCACTATTCTGTCTCTGACGCTGGCGTCTAGCTGAAGGTCGGGCGACACTGGGAAACAATTGAAAAAGGCAAGTGTGACTTTCACCTTTCAATATATCGTACACAAACCTGGATAAATTAGCAGAAGCAGTGGTAATTACCAATTCTGTCCTTCATTTCAATAACATCTGTGACCTCTCCAGGTTCTCCAACCCCAGCAATGTTGACTGCTCGGACGCGGAATTTGTAGAATGCTCCTTCTTTTAACCCGGTCACCACAAGCTTTGTCCCTCTCACTTCCTTATCCTTAGCCTGGTGGAAAATAACAAGCATTTTATAACTAGAGTGTTCCTAATGTAAATATGTACGCTATAACTAGTATATAATATTGTTGCTTTAATAACTCTCTCAAGTATAACTCCTACCTACCTACTCTTGTCAGGAGGTTTCAGGGATCAAACAGTTATAGACAATGGGTGAATGACTTGTCAAAATTGTGTTTATAAATTACTGGTAAATGATAGAAAAAACTGTACTGTTCCATCTTTCTAGGATTCATAACCAAAGGAAGAGTGGATAACATGACTTAACTTTTAAAAGCTCAATTTTTATTTTTAATTGATTTATCCCAACTGTATCTGCTCACAGTATAATAATTCATTACATATAAACAGATGGCAATAAGACATTCCATCTCCTTAAGTATTTATTATTTATACCTGGTAGGTGATTCCTTTCAATTTTTTAAAAGGAAATAATGATAAATTATTGGAAAGGATGGTCAGCATCCTGTGCTTCACTCACACTGTGCTATTGAATGCTAGAACTTACTTTTTTTCACTGTTTTGGTACCCAACATAGGACCTTCTTCACACTCTTGACTTGACTAATTGGACATAAATAATTATTTTTCTGATTTTTAATCTCAAACATAGAAACAAATGGGCTTAAGAAAAATTATTTAGAACTTATTCATGGAACATATCTTCAATGAACATTTTAGCTACCTTTTCCCATTCTTCTTTGCCTTCTTCCTTAAATTCAACAATGTATCCAGTTACTTTGGATCCACCATCTTTTAGTGGAGGTGACCATTCCAAGTCCACAGATGATTTTGTCCAGTCTGTCACTTTGGGGAACGGAGGACCAGGGGGAGCTGGAAAGAACCAGTATATATCAGTATTCTTGATTTCCACAGTACTTTTAGAAATCATTTTCTTTTCTTTTATTTTTTTTTCATTTTGAGCTAAGGTTTTTCTGTGTAGCCTTGGCCATTCTGGAACTTGCTCTGTAGCCCAGGCTGTCCTCAAACTCAGAGATCCCCCCTTCCTCTTCCTCCTGAGTGCTGGGATTAAAAGCGTGTGCCACCACCCATCTAGACACCTTTTTATTTTAAGAATGTAAAGGCTTACCCACTGGATCTCGAGCAGTCACTGGATCTGAGGGGAGACTTGCTGGACCCACACCCGCAGCATTGATTGCATACACCCGGAACTGATAGTCAGAACCTTCAATAAGGCCAGTCACTTTATAAGAGACTCCCAGAGTCATGGCCTTGATGGGATCTCGGTTAACTCTCTTCCATCTCTTTGAAGTGGTGTCCTTCATTTCCAACCAATACCCAGTCACGGGAGAGCCACCATCGTACTCCGGCTCTTCCCAGTTGACCGTCATGGAGTTACGAGTCACGCTGCTCACCGTCGGTTTATCCGGAGCTCCGGGGACAGCTGTGAGAACGATAGCAATTGACAAGAAGTCATCAAAAACTAAACAAAACACCAGGAAAGTTTGACCTAATGTGTGAAAATGTTGTCCTACTCACAGAAGAGGTTTCGTGCTGTTTCAGGTTCACTGTCCAGTGGCTCCCCAATGCCGTACTTATTCTGGGCCATGATTCGGAACACATATTCATGGCCTTCTAGCAGCTTGGGAATTGTGTACATGCATTCCTTAGGTTCACTGGAGACACGGACCCATGTCTTCCTGTTAGCTTCTCTTTTCTCAATGACATAGTTTGTAATCTTGGACCCACCGTCATCTTTAGGTGGAAGCCACGATAGTGTCATTTGATCGGCTGAGATAGATTCAAACTTTATGGGTCCCACAGGGGGGCCAGGACGACCTGGATGATTTTTTAAAAAAGAATATTTTATTAGTTGAATTATTTAAGGCCAAATTTTGTTTATGAATCAAAATAAAACCATATAGTTTTAACCAAACAGTACAATCATTACCAAGGACATTGAGTCTCATCTCCTTCGACGCTGTCCCCAGGTTGTTTACGGCAGTGATAGAATACAAGCCAGTGTCGCTCCGGCGAGACTGAGGGATAACTAGCGTGCAGGTGTCATCCACTACCTGCTTGTTGACGTGGGTGTCATAGACCACAGGCTCTTTGCTATCAGGCTTCTTCGGAGGCGCTTTAAACCAGGTGAGAGTTGGGAATGGCACACCTTTAATTTTGGCCACTATGTTAACATCAGTTCCTTCTTCCACTTCCATGAATTCTTTGAGCTCAATTGATGGTGGGCCTGGATAATTAATAAGAACAAAACGTTAACACAGGTAGCCAAATGCACTAAAGACTAGAATGTGAATTTTAATGCGGCTATAAAGCCAATTTGGGTTGACTGTATTCAGACTTCATTGTCCACCCTGACATAAGTAATGGGTCTCTCTTTAACACTGTCATTCTAGTGTGGGACAATGACCTGTAGCTATCTTTTATTGGATCTACATACAGCTGTCTATATGATATTGCCTCTCCCTCCTCATGCTTTACCATACACATGAAAATTCTGACCAAGGGTGTAAGTGAAGACTGCTCTTTCATTTCCTGACTGCTCAGGCCCAAATAATCACCAAGAAACTGTATTAATTACAACACGGTTTGGCCAATGACTCTAGCATATTTCTAGCTAGCTCTTACTCTTGAATTAACCCATTTCTGTTCATCTGTGTATCACCACGCGGCTGTGGCCTACCGGAAAGGTGAGGTTTCTGCAGGCATCTTTCTCCTTCGGCAGCTACACGGCATCTCCTTTACTCTGCCTACTCTTCCTATATATCTCTGTTCAGAATTCCCACCTGGCTTTGCTCTACTAAGCCATTGGCCAAAGGAGCTGCTTTATTAACCAATGGTAATAAAACATATTCACAGCACACAGAGGGGATTCCCACATCACAAGGGCAACAAGGCATGACTATCACAGTAGTTTATGCTTAACACTTTGGGTCATGGTGTTTTTCTTTAATAATCTGCAGAGTTATAAAGTCATTTCCATGCTTATTCAGAGGTTCTGGCGTGAATTTTTATAAGAAATATAGTTACTGGTAGAAGCCAAACAATTTTCTATAAATCTATTATGAGTGTGCAAAAAGGATTGACACAATCATAAAACAAAAAATAAATACACAGTGACAGTGATGGTAACACTAATGCAAAGAGACTTATTTATGGAGCTTATCTTCAAAACTCAAAGCTGAAATGGGTTTTCTCAAAAAGAGAAAGTCTTGATAGGAAAGATACATTGGTCTTAGCAGGTGCTAAGCCAATTACTAGCTTTCTGCCCCTTTTAATTCCTTTAATTTCTGTTAGATAAGACAGCCTACCTTGGAGAAAATTACAGGAAGGAAATTAGATGTGTCTTGTCTATAGTAAAAGCAATATGAAAGACATTCGCTAATTCAGAATTAGCATATTCCATAATGGGGTAAATAGTAACTGAATCATGTTTCCATGCCTACATGAATCCCACGGAAACACATGGATCTACCGATTCTTGATTACTAGATACATAGGAAGGAAATTCTCTGTTAAATACGTACATGTCTGGTCCTTGACAATCACAGGGCCAACAGTGGCTGAAGGCTTGCTGACCCCGGCCTCGTTGACGGCCTTGACTCTGAATTCATATTCCCCACCCTCTATGAGGTCTTCAACAGTAAATTCCAGTTCTTCCACATCACGCTTATTACACTGTCTCCAGGCTTCTTTCTTCTTCCCAGTAGGGTCCCATGCGAGGCACTCGACAATGTAGTGGGTGACAGGAGAGCCCCCATCATTCTTTGGAGGTTTCCATGACAGATGTACCGTGTTCTTCGTTATCAGACCAATCTTGAGTTTAATAGGAGGGTCAGGAGGATCTGTAAAAATGTTTACAGGAATCGTTAAGCATGGTTATTAATAATGCGGCTCATTCCCGAGACCGTATTTTAAACTTGCATTCCAAAACTTACAGATTGGATCTCTCGCAGTGGTCCTCTGAATGGTTTCTACGGGTGGGCCAATTCCAAAACGGTTTTCTGCTCGCACGCGGAAGAAGTATTGCTGCTCGGAGATGAGATCCGGCACCACGAATGTGGTGCTTCCGCAGTTGGGATTGACTTTCGTCCAGGCTTTTCCATCTATTGTCTTCTTCTCGATGACGTAGCCTTTGATCCTATCTCCTCCATCGTCGTCTGGCATCTTCCATGACAGTCGGCAACTGCCCCTCGTAATGTCACTAACCTTCAAATCCTTGGGCGGGCCTGGCGCATCTGTTGGTTGCAAACCACAGTGTAAACATCGTTCCGTGGATGCTGAGAGCAGTTTGCCCTGACTCGGTAGCAACTGTGAACGTCTTTCTTACCCATGACTTTAACTCTGCAGTTGGCAGTTTTCTGTCCGGCTTTATTCTTGGCTGTGATGCTGTATTTGCCCGTGTGAGCTCGAGTACACTCCGGGATGATGATGACAGAGGAGTTCTCGGCAGTCTCCAGCTGTACGAAGGGAATCGTAGTCATACATGAAATGAGACCGCTGTACTTCTAAGGTCACTCACGCTCCTAATTCATTAAGCTAGCCCCTCTTACCTGTGCATCTTCAGGGATGTCATGAATGTTGTCCTATTAGAAAAGAAGACAGTTATGTTTGAAATACTGCTTCTGGTTATCCAGTGGAAGACGCAACACAGGGAAGTGCTGGGATTATTACCTTCATTGCCTTCTTTGCCTTTCCGTCAAATTCCCAAGATGATTTTGGCGTTGGGCGCCCCTTGATGACAGCAGGGATTCTGATCTGTGAGCCAGCTTTACACACCAGGCAGTCCTGTGCTCCGATGTCAATGAACACCTCTGGAACCTCTGGAATGGTAATGGGACAGCCGTTAGCTGACACTTCTCAAAGAGGTAACAGACACGTCTCTGGTACATGGATGTCACAGCCTGATCAGACAAGGTGAACACACACGCTGAACAGGGAAGACTACCTTGAATGTCAGACAAGGTGAACACACACGCTGAACAGGGAAGACTACCTTGAATGTCAGACAAGGTGAACACACACGCTGAACAGGGAAGACTACCTTGAATGTCAGACAAGGTGAACACACACGCTGAACAGGGAAGACTACCTTGAATGTCAGTGGCAGGGATCTCTCCGGTCGTGTCACTTGGTTCGGATTCACCGGCTTCATTGACAGCCTTCACTCTGAACTTGTACTTTCTCAGCTCTTTCAGGTTAGGCACCACACACTCACAGGTAGTTAGGAGTTTATCCGGTTCGTTGACTTTTTTCCAGTCCGAGGTACCCTCCTCCTGCATTTCTACGATGTAACCTTTGATCGGGCTGCCACCATCTTTGGCTGGAGGTTTCCATGCCAGAGAGATGCTTGATTTTGTTTTATCTTTAACCTCTGGGCGCGAAGGTGGCCCAGGGGGGTCTAATAAGGAACAAACAAACAAACGTCACATTTTGAAGTAGTGGAATGCTATTTTTATGTATACGATAAGACTTTCACTAGGTAAAAGACATTTATTGTTGTCTGTTATCATATTAAAATTGAGGTGCTGAAAAACACGTATAAGAAATAAGAGTATATTTTATTTCAGTATTAATGCAGAAACAGAAGCAAACAATCTCTGGGGAAAGGATTACTCACTATCTCTCACTAGAGCTATACCCCGTGAACATACCATCGGTGAAAAGAGTTCCACCATGTGAGCAAACCATTGGTGAAAAGAGCTGTACTCTGGTCAGGCGGTGGTGGCACACAACTTTAAGCCCAGCACTTGGGAGGCAGAGGCAGGCGGATCTCTGTGTATTTGAGGTCAGCCTGGTCTACAAGAACTAGTTCCAGTACAGGCTCTAAAGCTATAGAGAAACCCTGTCTCGAAAAACAAAACAAAACAAAAAAAAAGCTGTACTCTGTAGCACAGCACCGGTGGAAAGAGCTGTACCCCGTGAGCACAGCATTGGTGGAAAGAGCCGTACCCCGTGAGCACAGCACCAGTGGAAAGAGCCGTACCCCGTGAGCACAGCATTGGTGGAAAGAGCCGTACCCCGTGAGCACAGCACCGGTGGAAAGAGCCGTACCCCGTGAGCACAGCACCGGTGGAAAGAGCTGTACCCCGTGAGCACAGCACCGGTGGAAAGAGCCGTACCCCGTGAGCACAGCATTGGTGGAAAGAGCCGTACCCCGTGAGCACAGCACCAGTGGAAAGAGCCGTACCCCGTGAGCACAGCATTGGTGGAAAGAGCCGTACCCCGTGAGCACAGCACCAGTGGAAAGCTATCTTACTTTTGACATCCTCCTGAAGAGATTCAACAGTGTATTATAGCTGAATATTTTATTTCCTACAATATGGAAATTTAAAATATTTTCATCACTAGCTGGGCAAACGTCTGGATACAAACAACTCTCAAGGCTCTTTAGGGGCAGAATCAATGTTCCCACTCATCACACCGTAATGCTTTCCTGATGGTGCCTGATGATGAAATACTG
The DNA here is from genome assembly GCF_018167655.1 of Microtus oregoni. Classification (NCBI taxonomy): domain Eukaryota; kingdom Metazoa; phylum Chordata; class Mammalia; order Rodentia; family Cricetidae; genus Microtus; species Microtus oregoni. The sequence continues at coordinate 380,745 of NW_024543842.1, read as the reverse complement.
CTACCTAGTCGGCAGGGTGTGTCACCCCTCCCCGTCCTTGCGTATAGGGTGAACCCTTGAACAGTCCATGCGCCAAAATAATTTGCTGTATGAACACAAATGAACCTTATTATATATTTGTCCTCTATTGCATGGAGGTATATTAAATCTTTAATTGAAAATGTTGGAGTTTTTCTTTAAAGAATATAGCCAGGTATTACTGAGAAAATGCGCTGAGTCAGGAAAATTACTATATTTTCAGGCCTGAGCTGATCTGCCCATATATGATCCAATGAGATTTTTCATTATTTGACCTCAGCTATTCTGCCTGAGAATTTGATGTCTTTGTTCAACAAATAGTTAATATTTTACTTTTTTATTGAATTCTTCCAAGAGGGTCTGTTTAGCGGGGGAAAGGATATCCACAGTAACTAATGAGATGGAGTTTAGAACCCATACCTTTTAGTCCATTTCTGTATCACTTGGTTAAAAAAAATACTAACTATAACCCAATATTTTAAAAGCTAAAACTACATATATGCACATATATGTACTTACTTCACTATGACTGGTTCTAATAAAAATGTGAGAAATTTAAGAGTAAGCTACTTAGTAACTTTACCCAATAGAAACGAGTCCTAGAAGTAAAATATACTTACATATGGGATCTCCTGCGATGGCTGGGTCTGACGGTTCACTGGGAGGGCCGATTCCTGCGGCGTTAATTGCCATGGCTCTAAACTGATACTTCACCCCTTCAATCAACCGTGGAACATTGAATTCTATGCCCTTCAGGCCAGCTTTGGTTATTGGTGCTCGGCTAACACGTGACCAGTAGCTACCGCCTTCTTCTCTCTTCTCTAGCCAGTAGCCAGTAATTGGAGAACCTCCGTTGTCCAAAGGAGGGGTCCAGCTCACGAGCATAGACCCTTTGGTGCGTTCTAAGACTTTGGGTTTTCCAGGAGGTCCCGGGAGGCGATAGGGGTCTTGAATGGTGACTTTGTCTGATTTACATTCATCGCTGATTCCATATTTATTCACTGCCCTCACTCGGAACTCATACTGACCGTTGGGGATGAGCTTCCAGATCTAGAAACGTGGGTGAATAAGGGAGTCAGAACAAACCTGCTTGGACTGCTGTCTGACTTATTTCAAAGCTCAATTTGTTTGAAGATGGATCACCACGAGAAGTAAACACAAAGGATGAAATTGTAGGAAAGAGAGAGGAAAAGAGCAACCCTTAAAAAAGAAGACCTCAATCTTTGTAGTTTCCAGAGGATTTGAGTAAGAGAGTAGTAAGCAGTATTTGCTGAGTGGCCGTATGTGCATAATAATAAGAGTGCCAAACTCACAAATAGTTTCTGCTTGTGTGGAATTTTGAGTTTAATTGTTAAATTATAAAGTTATCTTAAACTGCTATCAAATCATAAAGTTATATTAAAAGTGGTATCAAGTCGGAACTATGCCCTATGAATGTGCATCTATTTGGAAGCACTTACCCCGTATCTTCTCTCCACAGCAGTGTTAGTGACTTCTTCCCACTCAGACTTCTTCCTGCTGGCATCGCGTTTGTCAATGACGTAATGGGTAATTTCACTGCCACCATTGTCTAGAGGGGCATCCCATGTCAGATAGCAAGACTCAGCTTTAATGTCAGTAACAGCGAGGTTTCTGGGTGGAGATGGACGATCTGGAAAAGAACCGTAGCGGGGACTGAGAAGCCGTTCTTGAACAGGAGGTAGCTTTCTTTCCCACACAGGAGGCAAATGTGGGATATACATGCTTACCATATACTTCCACATGAACGTTGCGGAATACGGAGCCAAGACGATTGGAAGCGGTGATTGTGTAAGTGCCCTTGTCCTCTCGGACGGCTTTGGGGATGCTCAGCTCAGTCTTGGCCTCGCTTCGGGATACTTCTTCTTTGGTTATTTTAAGCTCATCCGTGGGTTTCTCAATCACCTTTTCATTCTTGGACCACTCAATCTTAGGCATGGGGAGTCCCGTCACATCAGCAGGGATGTTAACCGGCTCTCCTGCCTTAACTTTGATAGTGTCTCCTCGAACAGCCAGGCGCAACTTAATAGCTGGAGGAACTGCAGAGAGAAGTCAAGAGTGCAGAAGTCTTAAGACTGTGTCCCAAGTCATCATAAAGCACATTAGTGGCATCAGAGATGAAACCCATACCTTCATCATCTTGGATGACTACGTTAAGAGGCAGGGATGGTTCGCTTTCACCAACGCCATTGACGGCTTTCACCCGGAACTCATACATCTGGTGCTCATCGAGATTGTCAACCACAAATGACGTGGTTGGGCAGAGTCTCTTGTTAACTCTCTCAAAGTCAGGTTTGTCATGGCGGCGTTTTTCAATGATGTATCCTTGGATGGGACTGCCGCCATCACTGCGGGGCTCTTTCCAGTCAAGCGTGATGGTGGATTTTGTCCTTTCTGTGTACGTGAGCCTCTCAGGAGATGTTGGAGGACCTTAAAGCAGAAGCAATTGAAAGTATGAGTATGAAGCAAGTGTTTACATAAGAAATGTTATGTCACCTCTGTTTGTGTGAAAAATAGATTAAATGGCATTTTCAGAATCCTTTTCCAAACATACCAGTCGCAATGACAGCCATTCTCACTAACAGCAGATTTCTTCTTAGTGAATATCTCATCAGAATCACTAATTGAAAATAAGTCAAGGGTATGTGTTTTGTATTTAGTATTTTAGATTGTATGCCTGGGACACTGACAGATTGTCTTAGTCTACCAACCTAGGAAAATAGGTGTGTGATGTTCTGCTTTGAATGCCAGCAGAAAGCATTGTGGTTTTTTTCTCTTGTGGCCAAACAGTAGACATGGTTACTGACCACCCTTTGAGTTATATTGCTTCAAAGGAAAGATCATTTATGAAATACATCAAAGGTTTTGTTTTCTTAAGAATAGGCTCTGACGGGTGTAAGTAGAGCAATCCCATTCTAGCTGACTGTTACTGCAGAGGGAATCCCAGTTCTATCTATCCTGAGGCCTCTGGCACACCCTGAAACTCATGGACTTTATGGGGTGATTGAAACGGTGATGTGTGCTGTAATTCTCTTTTTCCAGATGCCGGAGTGGAAGAGAACCTCCTGTTTCTGGAGGAGTGGATTTTCTTTTAAGAGGGCCATAAAGGTGTATTACTAAGTGTGTAGAATTTTAGTGTTTCATTTTAGTTTCTGGGGGACTTCCTCTGGTTTTCTATTCTTTGAGGGATCTTTCTGATTGGGGGTCTCCCTACCCTTCCAGTATGAAGACTTCTTAGCAGTGTAGTAAATAAAACTCAATCATTTATTTTATGACAACTACCTGCCTCATAATTTTCTTTTTAGAAAAGCAGAGAATTCTATGTAACCACCAATTCACTTTACTTGTTTGTCTTTAGACATGGTTTCTCTGTGTAGCCTTGGCTATCCTTGGACTTGCTCTGTAGACTAGACTAGCCTTGAACTCACAGAGATCTGCCTGCCTCTACCTCTTGAATGCTGGGATTAAAGGCGTGTGTTACCATGCCTGGTCAGACTGTTGTATTTAGAGATCCTCTACTATATTGGTAATATTGAATGCTTCTAAATTATTTGAACTACTTGTAGGTTATTATGAAGGCTTTGTAGATCCAAAATTTTTGGCACAGAAAACGCCACATCTTTCATATACATAAAGCAAAAACACATGGAGATTTAGCAAATATGGTATCTTAAAAATTGCTAATAGATATTTGATTTTCTTTTATTATCCTCTAGCTAATCTAAGATCTTGAGACTGTTGGGTGTTTGATACCGTAAGTCTCAGCAAATACTTGACTTATCTATAAACAGAATATCATTTATTTGGTAAACACAGTGAAAATCTTTTCTTACCTAGTGGATCAACTGCAAGAATTGGTCCTATTTCAACAGGAGGCCCACAGCCAAACTTGTTCTTGGCAATGACACGGAACTTGTATTCCTGTCCCTCTATGAGACCTGTGATGTCACACTTGGATCTCTCCGTCTCAATGGGCTGTCTCCACGTGTGCATCTTGGCATCTTTCCTTTCAATTATAAACCCTGTGATTTCACTTCCTCCGTCATCTGCTGGATCCGACCAATTCAGCAGACACATCTTTCTGTTTGTTACAACAGGTTTTAGGTCAAGAACTGGGCCAGGAACATCTGGGAAAAACAGTAACAAACAATAAACAAACAAATCAGTGTCGTAAGATCACATGCCATGGGAAAATCCTATGAAAATCCTCTAGATGTTCCTTACCGAACACTTCAACCCGGACTGCTGCGAATTTGGAACCACAGCTGTTTGTTGCTGTGATCACATATCTGCCATGGTCTTTTCTCAAAGCATCCTTGATAATTAGCTCAGATTTGGTTCCGACATTCTCTATTACAACACGCTCTTTATCCAGCTCCCCTTCTTCGATGGTCCATACTCTTGTGGGCACAGGCCGGCCAGTCACCACGGCTGGGATTCTGAGAGTTTTCCCAGCCATGATCTGTATGCCTCCCTTTACAGAAACATCCAGTTCCACAGTTGGAGGCTCTGTTGAGGAAGAACGGCCGTATATGTTAGTGCAAGGAGCAAGAAAATGTAGCCCCATGTTGGGAAACATCCAATCCCTCCCCAAGAAAACTTTAAAGTACCTTGTGGTTCAGCCACAGTAACAGGTTCTGTTTCCCCAGGTGGCCCTTCACCGGCTGCGTTGACAGCGCTCACTCGAAGTTTGTAGTCCGCGCCCTCTCGAATTTCTTTGACGGTGAACTGGCGGACTTTGATCATCTTCTCTGTGCAGCGTGACCACTCGTTAGTGCCAACCAACTGCTTATCGACAAAGTAGCCAATAATCTCCCCACCACCGTTGAAAGCTGGGGGTTCCCACTCCAGCTCAATGGTCGTAGAGCTTGTATCTGCAACTCTTGGGATGGGTGGCCCAGGCGGAGCTAGGATGAAGGCAGAAGACACAGGTCAAGTTCATCGCTGGTTTCCAAACGCAGGCTAGACTACTCTCATATGCTCTCGTCTTAAGAAGGTACTTACAGATGGGGTCACGAGCTGTTTTGGGGTCTGAAGGCGGGCTGAACTTTCCAGGCCCAGCAGCATTTTCGGCACAGACTCGGAAGACATAGGTGAGTCCTTCTAATAAGCCATCTACCTTGGTCTTCAGAGAACTGAGAAGGGTTTTGTTGACACGAGACCAGTGTGTGCTGTTGACCTCACGTTTTTCAAGCCAGTAACCCAAGATGGGGCTGCCGTTATCCTTTGGCTCATTCCATTTTACCAGCATGCTGTTGCTGGTAACATCTTCCACAATGGGCTTATCTGGGGCATCAGGAGGTTCTGAGGAAAAAATATATTTGAATTGTATATATAATATGATATAAAATCAATTTTACACAACCATGATGATGGAAACAGGAAGCATATGGTGGAAGGCCAACTTAAGATGCTAAAAGAACCTTACCAAATGGATCTTTGGCCAAAAGTGGCTTGGAGACACATGGTGGCCCAGGTCCCAACCTATTTTCAGCTCTTACACGGAAGAGGTACTCTTTTCCTTCAATCAGTTTTGTTACTGAATATTTGCAGTGTCTGAGTGTTGAAGTGATAACAATCCATTCGGAGTCAGGTTTGGTCTTGTCTTTCTTTTCCAAGGTATAGTTAATTATCTCACTGCCGCCGTCATCGAGGGGTGGTTCCCATTTACAGAGGACAGAGTTCTTCCTAATATCCTCAAATACAAAGTTGATTGGTGGTCCTGGTGTATCTAATATATCAAAGGAGATGGGTGATTAAAATTTTGTATAGAACCGGCTGCTGTAGAAAACGTGTTAGTATGGTCTTTGGGTACAACTTCTAGTTTTCCCATATCCTTCTATCTTTATATTACATTAGCTAACAAAGAACAAGGTCAGTTGATTATTTTTCAATAGTGTCTGATTAGGTGATAAAATGTAAATGAGAACCATTTGCTGAAGTTGTTTCTTTTAAAGGGTCCCCAAACTACTTATTTTTATGTCTTGCTAGAACTTTTAGGTAGACTTTCTTTCTCCATTGTGAAGTAGTTTTAACTACTTACCTAACACAACAACAGTGCAAGGTGCTTTGGCAACACCATGATCGTTCTCAACTTTGATCATGTACTGGCCGTGATCCGGTCTCAGAGAGTCACGGATGCGCAGCTGAGATTCTCCTTGTTTGCTGTTATTGATGCTCAAACGCTCTGTCAGAGGCAGGAAAAACGGCTCCTCTTCTTCAGCCTCACCCTTCTTCCTCCTAACTGGGGGTGCTGCCCGCTTCTTAATTTCCTCCGGTACAATGACATTTTCATCCTTTATCCATGTGATTGTTGGGTAGGGTGAGCCAGAAATGGTCGCATCAAGTGCTATTTCATCACCCCGTTTAACTTCCAGGCTTGTTTTGAGGATGACTTTTGGGGCATCTGTAATGATTAAAAGTCAAAATTGCCTTTAATTCTCAACCAAGCATGAACCCCATTTGTTTTACAATGAAAAAGCAGCACCCCCAATAAATAAAACATACCAATAGGATCTACAGCTTTGGTTGGGGGCGTGGCCCGAGAAGGTTCACCAATACCAGCAGCGTTCTCTGCTCGCACACGGAATTGGTACTCTTTCCCCTCCTCAAGTCCTTTGGCTGTATAGGTCAGGACAGGTACCAGATGCTCATTGCATCTCCTCCATCTGTCTTCACCCTTAGCAATCTTTTCTATGATGTAACCCATTATCTTGCTTCCTCCATCATACAAGGGTGGCTTCCATGTGATAGTCATTGCCTTAGCTGTAGGATTATGAACCTCAACATCCACAGGTGGATCAGGCGGTTCTGGCGAACAAAGAAAAATACCTATTACTATCAGTGAAACCAATTAATGCAAAGACAGTAATTCTTGGATATTCTGTCTTAGCTATCAAATGTCTATGTTCGAACTTACGCTTTGGATCTTGAGCGATGACGGGATTCTTGAGTTCAATATATTCGCCTCCACCAATCTTGTTGACTGCTTTTACCCGGAAAAAGTATTCACCATTTGGTATGAGATCCTTTACGGTCCAAGACAGTTTGTTCTCACCAGACATGACTGGTATGTATGTCCTCCTCCCAGCCTCTCTACGCTCCAGGACATAATGAAGAATTGGGCTTCCACCATCATATTCTGGAGGCTCCCATGTTAACTTGCAAGAACTCTTGGTTATGTCACTTGCTTTGATATCTTTGCATGGACCAGGTAGACCTGTTATATATAAAATTGATAATTACTATCATAAGCTTGAAAAATTAGCATTTGAATAGTGAACTATATCTGATTTGGAATATATATATATTTTTGGGTGGGGTAATCTTTTCTGTGCTACCATCCCTCAGAACACAAGACATTTAGCATCTTTGTTCCCCATCTGTTACTAATCAGAAACATCAATCCTTGAGTATTTATGTTAAGCAAAATTGCTCCATTAATATCCAACTAAAACCAGGGATGGTAGTAAAGGACAGAAAAATATTATTCCTGAAGGAGAAGACTATAGAAAGCTGAATTTATATAATTCAGAAAGAAATATTGATCACTGAAATATTCTTTAGGTGTGCTAGATAGTTTACTTAAATTAGTATTTCATATGCAAATAAATTAATCAGAGCTTAATTATTAATCTAATCTCTTCAAAACTGCTTTTCAAATGAAAACACTTAAGGGAGTGTTCGGGGTCCAAATGCCAGTGCTTGAAGCTATTTGTACAGACTGTCGCAAAGCTAGCTATTAAAACTTCTGGAACAGATGCTGAATGCCCAGAATTTCATTACAGAATTGTTACCTATGACTTTGACATTGATTGAAGCAGTTGCTGAGCCAAGCTTATTCTCCAGGGTGATGGTGTAAACTCCGGCATCTGCATGGACACTCTTGGGAACCTCCAGGTGTGCAGAGATGTGGTCACTCTTCATTGTTAATCTGTCGCTGGCTTTCACTTCTTTGCCGTCTTTATGCCAGCTCACAGTTGGAACTGGGACAGCTCTGAAGGGCACAGGGATGCTTAACTTTTCACCTTCGATAACAACGATGTCATGAGTCTCTAGATCAATTGTTGGTTTGCCTACAAAACATCAAGGGGTAGGGGAAAATACGTTAAAATGCAATGATCAGGAAAAAAGAATGTATTATCAGCTATAAAACATATCTAATTCTTACAGTCTGGGTCTTTGGCAACCACGTTCTCAGAGATTTCAGATGGCTCACTGACACCAACAGCATTGACGGCTCTCACTCTCAGGACATATTCCTTGTCGGGAACAATTCCCTCTTCAACTTTGAACTTCAAATCTTTTACTGGGCGAGAGTTAACTCGCATCCATTTCTCGGTGCCCACCGGACACATTTCAACATGGTAGCCTATGATAGGACTGCCACCATTTTTCTCTGGAGGTTTCCAAGCAATGGCAATGTGTTTCCTCCCAGCGTCAGTCACATGCAGATCAAGAGGAGGTGAGGGAGGACCTGGGAAGACAGCAGCAAAGCATTGACACCCCAGTCTCACCACCAGGCCCTACACAATCTCCTCTGAATGATCGGCATGACTGACTTACTTGTCGGATCTTCAATTGACAGGATTTCTGTGGGCTCACTTGGGTGACCAACTCCTGCCTCATTTTCAGCCCGAACTTGAAACTGGACTTCTGTGCCTTCGATGACATCAGTTACTCTGAAGTTACAGTCGGGGCCTGAGGTCTTCCCAGCTTTTACCCAACGGGTGCCTAATTTTTCCTTCTTCTCAATGATGTATCTGTTGGAACAAAACATTTCACTTAGCACTCAGAAAGGCAGAAGTTTGTCCCGGATGTCCATGCTTAACTCTTTTTAAGTGGAATGGAAGCTCTACCTCTGGATCGGTCTTCCACCGTCGTTTTTAGGTGGTTCCCACTTGAGGTCAACATGTCGCTTTGTCACGTCAACCACTGTCAGGGCATAGGGTGGTCCCGGGGTGGCTGTTGGCAAAATAACCAGTGGTTAGAAAGACCCCAGGGAAGATGTATTACTCGCTACAAATGCTGCTGCAAAGACTGAGTTACGGTGCATACTGAAGGTGTCTTTGGCCAGGACGGAGTCTCCGATTTCGGTGTAGTCACTTTGCCCGATGGCATTTTCTGCAGCCACGCGGAACACATACAGAGAGCCCTCTGTCAGGGGGGTTACTGTGCACTTGGTCTCCTTGACCGTGGTGTCCACTGTTTGCCAGCCTTTCCGCCTCACGTCTCTCTTTTCCACGATGTAGTTGGTGATGGGTGACCCTCCGTCTTTCTCAGGAACTGTCCATTTTAGGTCAGCTGAATTCTTTGTGATATTAATCACTTCGAGCCAACGAGGTGGTGACGGAGGATCTGAAGAAAAGAGAAAAAAAAAGTCCCATGTAAGTCTTTACCAAACGTTCTCATGGTGTCAAGGAAACAATAAGGCAAGGTGGGAATAATAGGTTTAAAATCTCCCTTAGATGTAGAGTGACTTACAGAGTTTCTCCCGGCAAAGCACAGGGTCGCTCGGGTCACTGGGCTCACTCTCTCCAGCCTTGTTCACGGCTCTCACTCGGAACGAGTATTCCTGCCCTTCCATCAGGCCTGTGAGCAAATGCTCAGTGGTGGGGACACCCTCAGCCACTCTGACCCAGTCGTCTGTCCCTGTCTTCAGCATCTCAATGACGTAAGACTCAATCTTTGCCCCTCCATCGTGTTCTGGCTTGGTCCAGTTCAATACTAATGATGTTTTGCCTATGTCCTTTACAGTTGGTTTTCCAGGAGGCCATGGAGGATCTGCAAGTCAATTTCAACATTATTTGTTTTGTCCAAAGGAAGTTAATATATGCCTCAAAACAACCACAGAAAATCATATAAATAATACCTATGGGATCCTTTATTAAGATTGGTTCAGTTGATCTACTTGGCTTTCCAGGTCCAGCCAAATTTTCAGCCAGCACACGGAATCTGTACTTTTTCTTATTGGTGAGACCTTTCACTCTGGAGCAGGGACAAGGTAACATCATGGTAAGAAGTGTGTACTATACATAGAAGAGGCTAACTTGTTAAAATAGTGAGAATCAATTTGTAAATTTAACTGAATATTCTTCCACATAAATTTAAAATTATTTTTAATTGCACTGTCACATTCTTTATATTAAGCCATATATATTACTCAAATTCTATAATATTATACAAATTATAATATTATCAGTTATGCTAATATATTGGAAGACCAAATGCTTAGAAATGCCTAGAAGGTTACTATTATAGAGATAGCAGATATGGTATCCATGTCATTTAAAAACCATGTGCCAACAGGCAACAGAAGTAAGAGTGATGAAAATCTCTTGATTTGTAATCACATGTGATCAAAGGGAATGGTGGTGTGCCAACAACTGAGTAAGTGGCTAATTTGAAGCATGACAGACAGGTGGGGTGGGCTCACCTGTAGGTTGTGTCCTTCACTGGCATCTTATTGCATCGGACCCATTTGTCAGTGTCGGGGTCTAATCTTTCCACCCAGTATCCGGTGATGGGGCTGCCACCATCGTCATCCGGCTCACACCACGTGAGGGTCACTGCATCTTTAGTGATGTCGGAAGGTTCCAGGCGAGTTGGCGGTCCAGGCGGATCTATAGACGGCATAGTGACAGAAAAAAGTCACGATCTGCACCCAATACCTACGTGCACGGTTGATATAACCCATCCCTTTTTCTTCTCTTTAGTTAGCGGATTGAGCATCTCACCAAACTGATATTTGGCGACTATTGGAGCAGCCTGCACTGGCTCGCCAACGCCGTACATGTTCTCGGCCGCAACTCTGAAGATGTACTCTTTGTTGGGTGTCAGCTTGGTCGCCTTGAAGTGTGTGTCCTTCACAGTCGAGGAGAGCTTGTGCCACACATCGCTGTCGGTCGCCTTCCTCTCCACGACATAGTTCGTGATCTTAGATCCACCATCATCTCTTGGCGGGTTCCACGTCAGAAGACAAGACTCATTGGTTACCTCTGTGATGTCAAAAGCAGCTGGTGGTCCGGGTTTATCTGTGGATGGCATCACACGGGAAAAAAAATGTTATAAACTGTTTTGTTCAAGTAGCCATGGCGAACTTAATCCTTTTACAAAGAAGAGCCTCCCTTACCCAAGACGTTCACTTCCACCACGGCGGTGGCCCGGCCGCAGACGTTCACAGCTTCGATGATGTACGTGCCCGTGTCACTCCTCTTACTGTCTGTGATTGTCACCGTGGATTTCTTAGGAACGTTTTCGATGGTGATTCTTTGGTCTGGCTTCAGAAGGGTATCCGCCTTTGTCCAGGTTATTTTAGGTTCAGGCTTTCCAGTCACAGTGGCCGGAAGCTCAATCTTTGTGCCGGCTTTTACCGTGAGGCCAGCGAGGAGTTTCACATCAAGGAAGATCTCAGGAGCCTCTGAATTGGAAAAGATTATTCACACTGTTAGCGAGTTCAAGCTGACAAGGTCAGAACCCTGACTGATAAGACAAGAAAATGATAAATACCCTGTGTGTCCACCGCCTGGATTTCTTCTGTGGGTTTGCTTGGCTTGCTGGCACCTAGCCTGTTCAAGGCTTTCACGCGGTAGGCATACCATTTGCCTTCCTCGAGGCCTGTCACTTCCATTCTGTCAGAACACAAATAGGGGCGTTATGGTCACGGAGATAATCTATTACACTTAGAGTTATGTAGTATAGTTATTTCTCTAGAATTCATACCACTAACATAGTACCAGATTTTAGATGGAATATCTGGATTGTGGGGAGTGGAGGAAGCAATGAATGTGTCAGGAATGGATGTAGTACTGGTGAATTGTGCTGTTGACGTGAGCACAACCATGTCCTCAGACTCATGGAAATGGCAAAGCCTTCCTCTGGTCTAAGTACCAATGTTGACAAACCTTTGACCTTTAGGTAAGACTAGTGTATACAAAGTATCAACCACAGCTTCTTCCTCCTGAATCTCCTCTACCCAGACCTCCCACTGAGACTGTCTAGACTAGTGTATACAAAGTATCAACCACAGCTTCTTCCTCCTGAATCTCCCCTACCCAGACCTCCCATGGAGGCTGTCTACAGCCTCCTCTTTGGGCTGTACATAATAAACCTGCTGAGTTTGCTGGTAGCATAGGAGATGTCCTCCATTATCCCAAAAAAACACACACTAGACCACAGTTTTTCCTGTATGTATCTGCTATGTCTTCCATTTCTTCATTCCTGTGTTGCCCCGGTCAGGTTCCTGGGACCAGGCTATTCTTGACGTGTGACTGGACTTTTCAATATCATAACTAATGAAACCTTGAACGCTATCTATGCTCTGCTGAACTTTGTGAAACCGGATATAGGTATACTAGAAAGATTCTTAGTGAGGAAAAAAAATGAACATTTAATGTCTCCCAGGTAAAATCCATTCTAGTGGGTAGGAGTCGGAATTACTCATGTATCCAGTTTAAAAACAAACACCTACTTTGTGTCTGCAACAGGCTCGCCACAGGCAACCCATTTGTCAGAACCACGGGGGCATTTTTCAACTATATATCCTTTGATGCGCGAGCCACCGTCATTTTTAGGAGGATCCCATGTGAGGAAGATGCTCTTGGCAGTCCTGTCTCTCCACTTGACATTCTCAGGTGGGTCAGGTACCGCTGGAACATTTTAAGGAGGGCGTTAATCGTAGACAGGCTGCTCTCCAGTTATTGCCATGCTACCAACCCATGCCATCCCTCCAAACTTCAACCCCGGCACTAAAGCCAAAATTCGGTAACACAGACCCGGCATGAGCCCATGAGGCATGCACTTACTTGCAGGAGCAGACATATTTACAGGTTCATCAGTATATGCAGGTTCTCCAGGGCCACACTTATTTCGAGCGCAGACTTTGAATAGATATTCCTTTCCTTGAACAAGATCAGGAACTGTGAATTCTAGATCGGTCACGAAGTCCATAACCTGGGACAAAGAAACAGTTAATTGATTATCTTCCCCGAGTATTTCCTTAAGTCAAAAGACTTTTTTTTAAAAAATCATGAATACAAAAACCCACTATTAATTTTTTAAGACTGGGACTTTCTATGTAGCCCAGGCTGCCCTGGAATCTATTACTGTTTAGTTCCGGTTGGCTCTAAATCCACAGTCCTGCCTCAGTTTCCATAAGCATGTGCCACTACACCCTTCTTACTCTAAAGTTGTTTTGCATTAAAGCTTAGTGTTATTCTCATACTATTTTTGTATTAGGAAAAAACAGCAAGGTGTGTTATAATAATAATTGGCCTTAAATACAATGAGAAATAGATTCCTAGTTTGTGTGCATTAAAAAGATGGTAGTTTGTTTATTAGAAATTTAATTTTAAATGAGAGTATACTGGGCTGGGGGCAAACTCATTGATGTAGTTGCTGTTTAGCATGTGAATCTAAGTTTTATTTCTAGTACTGCAAAATGTGTGTGTGCACACGCGCATAGATACATGGAATACACACGCACGCACACGCACATATAACCAGCATAAAGGAAGAGAACATGGCAGATCAGGTCAACTAAGGTAAATCAAGTGCAGTGATGAAAAAACCATGAACACTGAGACAAAAAATACTTGCTTTGAAATGGCTTATAGCTCAGTGTGCGCCTGTGGGTACTCACTAGATACCAAGTGTGGAGGTAAGCTTTCTTTCATGTGTTAAAGGTGCCTAGCTGAAAACAAAACGGGACAACTGTACCAAACCCTGGCTAAATTACCCAAGGAACAGTCCAAAGGTTTCGAGGCTTTGTCACGAGACTAAGGTAAACTGAGCCCATCTGCCTGGCCTCCCCGCCTCCTCCTGGAATCCCCTTCATTCTCTCTTCTAAAATTGCTGCGTTACTATGCGACACTCACTTTAGTCCACGTTTTCCGGCTCATGTCTCTCTTTTCAATGACATATCCAGTTAGCGGGCTTCCTCCGTCATCGTCGGGTGGTTCCCAAGTCAAGTGCACAGAATCCTTTGTTACATCGCTAAATTTCAGTTCTTTGGGTGCGCTTGGGGGAGCTAGTAAGAAAAGGCAGTGAGAGGTATTATGATTGAGGTCAATATGTATTAAAGCAGTCAAATCACATTAGATAGCAGAAGTTTAATTCCTTACCGATCACATTGACATCAATTTCTCCAGAAATTGACTTCACAGGATTTTCTAATGTGAGTGTGTAAATACCCTTGTCTGGCCGTTCACTCGGAGAAATAACGAGTTCGGCATAGGCAGATATGGTCTTCATTTTCACACGGTCCCCCTCTTCTAGGACTTGATCTCCAAAAGTCCAGGTTGCCTTTGGTCTTGGGTAGCCCGTGCTTGGAACCAGGATCTTGATGGGATTTGGGACGATAACTTCCAGACCATCTTTGAATGCACTCAAATCCATTGTTGGTTCAACTACCAAGAAGAAAAAAGCCGTGAATTTCTAGCACCATATGTATGTCTCTGGTACACCTAAGAAGGTATGGGCTATTCCCTAATCTAGAAAGTAAAATATCTTTTTACCAAAGGCATCATCAGCGGTGAGAGGACCAAGGATCTCAGATGGATCTGAAACACCAGCTGCATTTTCTGCAGATACTCTATATAAATATTTATTCCCTTTATGCAATCCAGTGACCTAAAATTACAAGTTAGTATTTGTTAACATCATATTCATTTAAGCCCATGAACATATATATGTTATGATATATGTGATATTTTATAATTATATATATATAATATAGAATGTATATACATATATAATACACACATATATTTTTTAAGATGCAAACTGCTTACTTTGTAAGTCAGTTCAGGGACAGGTTTCATATTGCAGCGAATCCAATTGTCTTTCCCTTCCTCACATCTTTCAATTATATACCCCAATATTGGGCTGCCCCCATCTTTCAGAGGAGGCTCCCATGTGAGCTGAACTGATGATTGTGTCTGTTCCGAGGAACTGAGGTTCACAGGAGGACTTGGTCTCTCTGGAATGGCAGAAAAATTAGGGACATATAATTTCATTGAGTGACAATTTCTCAAGACATGGAATGATCCTAACAATGTCATCAGAACAACTCTGTGGGCCATGTGGGCACAGTCTTGGCTTTTACAGTTTTGTTCTTTTATTATATTTTATTTGATCAGAAGCATCTGAATTCACAGATTTAATTCTTTGGTTTCATGTGGTGTTTATTTCCTTTTTAAGTATTGCTATGATCTTACTTACCTATTGGATCAGCAACTTTGACAAAGGGTGTGGCTGTACTTGGTTTCCCAACTCCGATTCGGTTCTGGGCTCTGACCCGGAAGCTGTACTCCTGTCCTTCAACCACATCGGTGACTGTTGCTGACAGGTCCTCAGCCCTTACGGTCATGGCAGTGTCCCACCTGATAGAAGTCTTGTCCCTCAGTTCAATCACATAGTTTGTGATTTCAGCACCTCCATCATACTCTGGTGGCTCCCACGTCAGCGAGACACCAAATCTATTCACGTCGGTGATGGTGACATTCAAAGGAGGACCTGGAACATCTGGATGTTATCACAGAAGAAGCACACGTGAATTCGGGTTATGTTGGGGAGAAACAAAAAATTAAGCTAGTTGGCAGTTTACTTAACTACTTCTTACCATATTTACTCCTGGCTTCCACAGGATTGTCGGTTTCTACTGGTTCTCCAGTGCCAACTCTGTTCCTTGCGCTCACACGGAACAGGTACTCCACTCCTCCCTTCTGTAGGCCGGTGACAGTAAACTCACAGCTATCTGCTCGGTCAGTGACCAGCACCCAGGTCTTCCTCTTGATATCACGCCTTTCAACAACATAACCTATGATTTTGCTTCCACCGTCTGTTAATGGTTCTTCCCAAGCGAGGCTGACTTCACCATCAAATGTTTCGGTCACTTCTAGGTTACGAACTGGCCCAGGAACATCTGCAATGTACAAATCATAGACTGTTTAGTGGTACTACACCTTTAAGCTGCACTACGCCAATCAAGTTTGAGTGACTTGGCAGCTTACCAATAACTTGTAAGTTGATGAAGCCTTCTGCTTTCCCATGCTTGTTCTGAAGCACGATTTTGTACCTCCCCTTGTCCTCCTTTTTGGCTTCCAAGATTCTGAAAGAAGTCTGCTCAGCTGTAGTGTCCACAGTTTTTGTAGACAGAGGTTCGTTTTCTTTAAACCACTCAGCTTCTGCTTTGGGGTAGGCGTCGTAGGGCACGACCATGGTCAGGGGTTGCCCGGCATCAACCACGAGATCCTGATCAGCTGTCTTGATTTTAGGTGCAGCTAGCGAGAAAGAGAACATGCAAACATATTTGAGTTATATATTGTAGTCATGCTATGGCATAGTTTTTTTTAAACTATACATTGATTAATATCAGAATCTTGGAAGTATGCTACAGTCATTTTATAGCAGAGAACGCTGTTGGAGGATTATACTAATTCTTCCCTATTCCAAACCATCAGCCTTGGGGAAAAAAGATTGTTGGAGATGGCATAATGAAGATTAACATCCAGTCTTCATTAAAAATAGTAACAGAGGACCGAGAATACAGTGAAGTGGGTTTTGCTCTTGTTGTCGAAACTATTTAATAAAATCAGTTTTTGATAAATCAGACACTTTTTCCTTGTATACAGGATATACCAATAGGTTGTTTTGAGAACAACCTATGTAGGTATCTTGGGTCAAGATGAGAGTTATCTAAAAGATACACAGCAGCAGAGTGAGGGATTGTCGTTAGTTCTATGAATTCATGGGCAGCTGCCATGTGCCAGGAATAATCCTATGGTATAATATGAATGCCATTAACGTCCTCTCTAGAATAAGAGAAAGTAGAGTATCTAACATGATGTGGGCTTGAAAACCATAGGCTTTCACAAGAAGCATTTTGCTATAACTGTAAAATCTGAAGTCTATGTAAGATCTGTGATTTCATCAGACCATTGCAAAGCAAAAGAAGGCTCCTTACCTGCTAACTCAAGTTTCGCCCTGGCTTCTTTATCTTTGGCAATGAATCTGTATTCGCCTTGGTCACGTGGTTTAATGTCACAAATCTGTAGCCTGTGTATCTTTCCTTCACTCATCATCTGGTGCTTGTCGCCCTGGACAACAACCATGTTATTTCTAAGCCATTGGACCTCCACTTTATCTTTGTTGAGCTCAGCCATAAAGATAACATCGGCACCAGGGGCTTCAAGAATGTCTTGAGGAGGCCTGATAATCTCGACAGGGATTTCTGGAAAGGAAATGTAAAAATAAAAACAGATGATGTATGCTTGTATTTTTATCAGCATCATAAAAAAAAGGTCACTTCAGTCAGAATTACTCTTGAAGCCGATACGCACCTTCCACAAAGAGCCTTGCTCGGGACTTCCTGTCCTCTACGCCACAAGCGTATTCGCACTCATCCTCCAGCCGGCAGTCCTTTATGATGAGCCTGTGTACGCTCCCATCTTTTTCAAATTTGTATCTGAAGAAGAGATTGGATGATTAGTTAGCTTGAGCCACAAGCGCTAGGCTATCAAAGTGCACACAAAAGCAGCGAGCCCCAGCACCGAATGCTTTTGGCATACTTTTTGCCTTCCTTGATTTCTCTTCCATTTCGGTACCATTTTACATTGGCTTTCTCTCTGGAGAGTTGGCAGGAGAAGACTGCGTCATCAAACTCAGTGACCGTCTGGTCTTCTAGGTGCTCCACGAATTCTGTCGGGGCTTCTATGATGAGCAGCTCTGCGACCGATTTGTCTTGTCCAGCCGTGACAATGTATTCACCCTCATCTGGAAACCCGCAGTCCTTGATGATTAGCGAGTGCTTGTACTTATCAATTCGGTATGACACGCGGTTGTCAAAGGGCACTTCTTCTCCATTTTTGGTCCACTTGAGTGTCACATTGAGACGATTCACCTTGCACCAGAAGGTGACTGATTTCTTCTCCATTGTTTCGATATCTTTAAGAGGTTCAATAATCCTAAGATCTTCCTCTGTAGTGATAGAGAACATAATGTTGAATTTAGTTGTTTGCATAATATAAATGGCTGGGAAAAAATGCTCTGGCACCGTCTAGGTCACATACCTTCCACTATTAGATTGGCTGCGCTCTTAACATTCTCCCCTCTGTGGTTAGTCAGCGACACATTGTAGTTGGCTTGGTCATCTAAGCGTGCGTCTCTGATTCTGAGAGTGTAGACCAGGTCCTTTTGGAGGATGATGTATTTTGAACTATCAAATATGGCCTCTTCGTTTCTGAACCACTTGGCTTTGGCACCTTCGGTATTGACTTCACAGTTAAAGACAACCTCTTGCTGTTCTTTCACCGTGGTGTCCTTAAGAGGAACTATGATCTTGAGTTTTTCTGTAAACAACCAATAAGACTTTGTAGCATGTCGAGGGACCAAAACTACAAACCAATCAATCCGAAGAAGCAAGAAGAAACTTACCGATGACAGTCAGGTGAGCCGCAGCTCTGGCAGCCCCAACCATGACCACGTAAGTGCCCATGTCTTGTAGTGTGGCGTCTTTCACAACTAGGACTCTCTTTTTGCCATCAGCGATGACGTCATATTTATCTCCAGACTCAAGAGTCTGATCATCCCTCTTCCACTGAACCTCAAAGCTTTCCTTTGATATAGTGCAGACAAACTCGGCCTTTTCTCCTTCCAGGATTTCAAGGTTTTGAGGCTTTGAGATGAATTCAGCAGCAAGTTCTGGAAAGCAAAACATTGGGAGACATTGAAAACACAGGTGTTTGAATCTTAAGTCCGACAAGAATGATTGACTAGGGAGAGAATGTGCTTCCCTGAGATTTTCCTACCATGTACTTTGACTTTGCCGTCTGTCCGAGAACTTGGGAGTCGACAGTTGTAGCTGCCCGCGTCCTCAAGCTGCGCGTTCTGAATGATCAGGATTCTCTTCCTGCCATCAGTAAGTATCTCAAATCTTCCTGTTTCTATGATCTCCTCATCCCCTTTGTACCAGATCACTTCGGCCCCAGGCTTGGAGACTTCGCACACCAGCTTGATAGTGTCTCCTTCACTAACTTCAAGGTTAGCAAGATTCTTTGTGAAGACGGCTTCTTCCTCTATAGAAAAAGAACCCAAATTCATTCAGTAAAACCGGAAGTGGGTTTTCCAGACTAGTGCATTTAGGCAAAGAAAGCCTTCACACTCACCCAGAACTGTAAGCATGCCGGAAGTTCTTGCCGTCCGCACTTCACAGGAATATTCGGCTTCGTCGTTCAGTAGACATTTGTTGACGACGAGAATTCGTACGGCTCCCTTAGAAATGATGTCATACTTTTTGCCCTTTTTAATTTCAGCACCATCTTTAAACCACTGAACCTGTATTTTAAGGCAAACAGATTTATTTTTTTTAAATCAGTGTTCATGCTGTTCCTTCACATGGTATTCCTAACAGAAACTACGGGAGCTAGGATGCGGAAGAATTTAAAAAAAAATCAGTCTTAAGACATTATAGAATTTATAAAAGAAGACCATAAATACAGTATTATGAAGGACAGATAAAAATATAAATAAAAAAACAAAAAGCAAGAACAAAGTTACTAAGTACTGTTTACCCTTTATGATACTATTATCAAATATGAAAAAATAACAGGATTATGCATGTTTTGAGTCTTAGGGGGCCTTAATCTGCTTTGGAAGCAGACTGAAAGTTAAAGAAATTTGGCAATAAAAATAGTTTATGGCAACCTGAAATACCTAGCTAAGATACAGAATTACTGCTGTTTAATTTTTTTTTTTAATCTTAAAATGATAGCAACTCCAAATGTCTCTAAATGGTAAAATCTCGTCTGAGTTCAGGGTTTTTCTATTGAGTAATACTAAGGAGAATAATTAAGTCAGGTCCATCTTTCATGCTAACATAATCTTTAAAATGGGGAAGGAGGTTCAGAGAAAATATTTAGCTATTTTTTTCTTACTTTCTATTTGGCCAAAAGCAAACAGAGCTTCTTGCTAATCTAAGATAATGGTGTGTAGTTACAGACCTTGGCATTTTCCTTGGAAATTTCACACTCAAACCGAGCCGTTTCTTTTTCTTTAACTTGAAGATCCGTGAGTGGTCTTAGGAATTCCACATGAGGAGCTGTAAGAGAATGACATTGATATTCAAAGGAGGCTCCTGCAAATTAATCCTGATATTTTTCTGGTACACATTAAAAAAAAAAGTGGCTGGCTCTCTCTGGCTCTCTCTCTCTCTCTCTCTCTCTCTCTCTCTCTCTCTCTCTTTCAAGACAAAGTTTCTCTGGCCTTACACTCTGCCTGCCTTTGCCTCCCAAGTGCTGGGCCTCAGGGCTGCACTGCCAACACCCAGTGAGAAAAAGTGACTCTCTTTTGCAGGACTTTTTTTTTTTTTCTTTTCCCATATTAGTAGACTGACACTGACTTTGAAATCGCTTGCAGCTTCCACGGGGGATGATGCCTTGCTTTTGATCTGTCTAGCTCACATACATTTTGTCTTACTGTGCTACCAACTTAGTTCTTTCACACTGAGATCCATCTCAGCTCTTCTGAATGCTTCCTGAAGAAGATGCCTTCTTTCTGTTGGTTCTATACCAGAGTTGAAGGACATTATTTGTCAAAGGAAGCACTAGTAAGGGAAGGAACATCATTCGGAATCCAGTAGAATTCAAAGACAATAGCCCGAATGCCAAGACAACAGTTTGAAGCCCTCCAGTTGGCTTTGTGTATGGCTAATAGACATGAGTCCAGTTGGAACCAGGCACATCCAGCTTTCCAGTTTTGACTCAGCTTTAAAGATTTCCCATGCAAGTCAGGCATGTATTTGTACGACAAACACTGTGTTCTACAGGGGGCGCTGATTTGGCTTTTATGCCTGCTGGTTCAGGCATCTCCAGACACGGGACTTCTGCTCTGCGGGATGGAGCAAGCTGCCTCTTTTCCCTTCCATCTTTCAGTGCTCCTTATAAGGCCTTCCCAAGTCGACCCTTCTTGGTCATGGGGTTCTGAGACCAACGCTAGCTGATAGGCTTGACGATAAGCCACCATGGCTGAGCCTTCACCAAGAGGAAGTAGATGTCAAGGGGAAGAAACCCCATGGGGCTACTCTGAGGTAAGTTAACTGAAGCGTGGAAAGAGTGCATGGCACAAGATGCTGGGAGCACAGTCAAAGCCACTAGGTTTTAGTTGTTGACAGATGAGAAGCAACATAGCCACACAAGTATTGCACAAAAATATCCCATGAAAAATGCTTTGCTGGACAAATGAATCAACAAAGCGAATGAGCTAGCTAGCAGTGGACATACCGAGATAAAGGCTTATTTCTGCACCAGGGGAAGAAGCAATAGCAAAAATGACAAAGTGCTTCATTCAAAGAATCCAGGACTCAAAGAACCTGGGCCTCATTCAGCTTCTCTTCCATCCTTATTCTCAGACTGGATTATGTGATAGGGCATTGACACATTAGAGCTGTTCTCAAGTATGTTTGTTCCCGTTCAAGCAAACTTTCATTCTCATTTTTAAGATATTCTCCAGGCCTGAAAACTTATCTTCCTTCCAAATAGAGTCACGGTTCTGCACTTCCCTTTGTGTTAAAGGTTATTTTCATCTCTAGCAGGATATTCAAATAGTGGGATTAACCGCATACAGACAAAAGAGCACAGCAGCACAGTGAACAGTGGTCGGCGTCTTTCCCAAGACCAGACAGAGCACAAGAAGGTTTGTAAAGATACGTGTGAAGTATCAGGTTAGGTCAAGAATTATGATTAGGCCAAGAAGGGCATGCATAAAGTGTCTTGATGTTTTGGCTACAAAGAGTTACAAAGGCCAAGTCCTGAGGAGGAGTACTTACGAACAACATTCAGGTTACAGGAAGTCTTAAAGTCCTTAGCGTCGCAAGTGTACGTCTTGATATCCTCTGGGGTACAGCCATGTATAATGAGCTTCCTGATCCTGCCATCAGCGACGATTTCGTATTTCTTGCTCTTGAGGATTTCTGTGCCATTTTTGAACCATTTCACCTTGGCGTTCTCTCTGGACACTTCACACTCCAGCACTGCAGTGGCCTCCTCTTCGACCGTCTGGTCTTCAAGGGGTTTAGTGAACTCAACTGGGGGTTCTGAAAGAATCCAACTTATTAGCTGCTTCCCTTCTCCAAGAGTTCCAGAACTTTCTCTACTTTTCTCTGGCATCTCTGGGGCTGCTTCTGCTCCAAGTTTACTCACTTGCCAAACTATTTTTCATTTAGATGTTTTCCTTAAATACTGTTGCTTTATCATTATTCATACACATAGAGAAAAAAAAAACCTTTCTATGTTTTTTCCCCTTCCCCCCTGCCCTGGCCAGTCTGGAAACTCATTTTGTAGACCAGGCTGGTTTCAAACTTGAGACAATCCTTCTGCCTCTGCCTCTTGAGGGTTAGGCTTACAAGAAAAATAAGTATAAAACATAAAGGAAATAATGGCCAACATTTTCATAAAATGGGCTGATAATAATTATTTCACCAGTTGTTTTTGAAACTAGTTAAAAAAGAACCAATAATAACATAGGGACAGAAAGAGTATGTAAAACCCATGTTAATTTTGATTTTTTTTCTTCTGAGACAGGTTTTCTCTGTGTAGCCCTGACTGTCCTGGAATTCACACTGTAGACCAGGCTGGCTTTGAACTCACAGAGATCTGGATGTCTCTGCCTCCTGAGTGCTGGCCTTGAAGGTGTATACACTGCCTCACCATTAAAAAAAAAAACAACCTATATTTTGTTATGCGAAAATGTAAATTAGACTTTTGGATCCTTGATTTTAATGATCTGCGGTGCTCTTGCACAGCAATTAGGCGGATGCATTATTTATGATTCTGCTCACGGTGTGTGCACTTAGGGATGATTTTTGAAATTACCTTTCACAAAGAGGTTGGCCTGAGTTTTGAAGTCCTTGGCCATCAGCTGGACCTCTCCTGCGTCTTCCAGCTTCACGTCCCTCAGGGTGAGCGTGTGAACTCTTCCTTCCGAACGGGTCACCACCTAGGTGAGTTTGCAAAGAGTGCGGGAGACAGAGAGATGAAACAGCCGCCTAGAACGCAGGTCCTTTAACTCATCTGGATAAACTATGTAAGAGTGTTACCCACATTGGTTTATGATCATATATGTTGAATATATATTTATCTTAAAATGACTTCAGCCAATAGTTTCAAAACTTCTAGAAATATTTTTAGGATTTTTTTTAGTTACCATTATATAAATAAGAGGTGATTTTAGGGCCATTTTTAGCATTTCTTTGTTATCATTCTATAAATACAGGGTGGCTTTTTATGTTGAACTTGCACAGAGCAATTTCTATTTACATTTCTGATCCTGTGAAAAATACATGTAATTATGAATATGTATGCATTTCTGTTTTGCTTCAGGCTTGTGTGTAGAAAAGAATTTAGAGAAGCTCAAAACAAAAGAAAAATGATTGGTTATTGTAATCTGAAAGTAGATTTTTTTTTTCCTGAAAGAAAACTGTATGTTTTAAAGGGAAGGTAATGATCATATAAATACAAGCAGAACTCTTCTCTCATTTATTTTAGTAATTCAATTTACTTTGCTTTATTTATTTATTTATTTGTTTGTTTGTTTTGGTTTTTCGAGATCGGGTTTCTCTGTAGCTTTGGAGCCTGTCCTGGTAGACCAGGTTGGCCCCAAAGTCACAGAGATCTGCCTGCCCCTGCCTCCCAAGTGGGGATTAAAGATGTGCACCACCACCACCTCCTGGCTTCAATTTACTTTGCAAATGAATGGAATCCATGACTAATTTGTACAATTTCTGAATTTTGTTAACAAATTTTTTTGATGTTGACTCGTCTGTCTTCCTGCGTTTGAAAATCAGTAATGGGAAAATCAGACATCCCTGGTGCTGTTAGAGGTAAAGATTGGGGTTCTAGAACCTAAGGTTCCTCAAAAGCTCCGCTCTGTAGTTGAGATTGGCTTTAGCACATAATTGTCTACTTAGAGTTAAGAATCGTAACTGTTTTCTGGTGAAACTATTTGTATATATTTAGCTAGGGGTAGAAGAAAGAAACAGGAATACAGTTTCACTGAAACATTTTCTTCAAATAAGAACATGTTATAGTTATTCATCTAACTGCTTTTAATATTGAGAACACCTGAAACAATAAGGCACATACACAGCGGGGGAAACAGTAGTTAAGATTGACCCTAGGAGCATAGCTGCTACTTACCTGGGAGGTGGGGTCTGGATGGGACTTTTAAAACAATGTCTATGAATTTTGAACTTTGACTTATGGCCACTTAAAAGGAATTCGGCTTCTAACACATGCACCATTATATAGTATCTATCAATACATCGATTTGCCATCTGAGTTATTCTGAAAAGTCTGTAGGATATTCTCTGTCACTGAATATATCGCCCAGAAAGTAGTGAGTTTTCAATAAATGGCTTATGTAGACCATAGTCAATAGTTTGACTGTATTCAAATAGAAAGGAAATACAATAGATAGAAAAACAAATCAATGAAATGAATGCCAAATATTTTTGGTAAACCATGTAATGATAACATTAAGAGTCATCCTTTGTTGATATAACGAGGTATACTGATGGAACACAGAAGGCACCACCAAACTGTTAAAATTTAAATACAAAATTATCAAAAGCCTCTGAGAGAATTTGGCTGTTTTCACTTGGCCAAAGGGGATAAAAACCAAAAATGAAAGAAAAATAAAGTTTATTTCCAAAATGTTGCCTTCCAGTTTCTGATGTCTATAAGTTGTTTTGTGTGACTGTTGATGTAGAGATTAAAGATTTTTACAAAAAGTGTAGATAAAAAGGCCTGAGTTAACATGATAAGAACAGTTTGTGCTAATAAACCTAATTTAAACAAAACCTCTAAACTGTAGTAAGTGAACAAGCAACTTTGCAGCTCGTCCTTAATTTTTTTTTGGAAAGAGACACTTAAGAGGTACAAGATCTTGGAAACAGACATGGGGGTGGGGGGAAGAGAGGGTAGAAGGGGTAGAGGAGGGGAGAAGGGGAGGGTTGAGGAGAACGTGAGGGAATGGGATAGTCGAGATGGAGGGAATACAGAGATGAGAGCGAGGAAAGAGATATCTTGATTGAGGAGCCATTATAAAGTTAGCAGAAACCTGACTCTAGAGAAATTCCCTGGAATCCACAAGGATGACCCCGCCTAAGAACCCAAGCAAAAGACTAGAGGGGGCCTGATCTTGACTTGCCCTGCAGTCAGACTGATGATTATTTTAAATATCTTAAATAGAACCTTCATCCAACAACAGACGGAAACAGAGGCAGAGTTCCACACATCAGAGCACTGGACTGAGCTCCCAAGGTCCAGTTGAAGAGTGGGAGGAGTGAGGATATGAGCAAAGAAGTCAAGACAATAAAGGGTTCATCTACTGAAACTGTTTACCTGAGCTAATAGGAGCTCACCAACTCCACCCGGACAGGGAAGGAACAAGCATAGGACCACACTAGTCCCTCTGAATGTGACTGACAGTTGTATGGCTGGAGCAGACTGAGGGCCCACTGGCAGTAGCATCAGGATTTATCCCTACTGCTTGTACTGGCTTTTTGGGATTCTATTCTCTTTGGATAGATACCTTGCTCAGCCTGGATGTAGTAGGGAGGGCCTTGGGCCTTCCACAAAGCAATGTGCCTTACCCTCTCTTAGGGGGTGGGTGGAAGGGTGTGTGGAGGGAATGGGAGGAGGGAAGGAGTGGGAATTTGGATTGGTATTTTTTTTTAAAAAAAAAATCTAATAAATTAAAAAAAAGAAAGAAAAAAAAGAAAAGAAAAAAAAAGATAGGAGATCACATTCGCAGAAGGATTAGTTTTGGAAGGCTCCCTGTGGGATTAACATTCCTACAGGCAGGGACAATTCAGCAGCCCTCTGGCTCTGGTGGACCCACCCTTCCTAACCCTAGGAAAAAATGTAATATGATAATAGATTTTGCCCTTGGAGTAAAGCAGATGCAAGATTTTAGGAATCTACATTTTAAGTCAAAATCGCAGAGTTTTTGTGTTTGAATGGATAGTCATCTGTCCTTTTTTTTCCCCCAATATAAAGCTCCTAGTTTAATCACCAAATAAGAAAAAGAAATACGCTGCACTGAATAGGGAAAAAAAAAGAGATGTACATATTAAACCAAGAAATTTGAGTTGAACCCAGCACCTGGTTTGGTATCTAGAAGACTTTGCTATAAAAAAAAAGTTTTTTGGTGTGAAATGCTACAGTTGGAAGGTTCTGTCGCCTTTTCTCGTTGGTAACAATAGAAACCAAAGGTCTTGGTCCACTGAGTGCTGGGCAGAACTCACCTACCAGATGACTGTTACCGAGTTAATCATTACTCATTTAGTTGAACGCTAGTTTTTAAAATCTATTTCCAACCATCTACATGAAGGCAATGTCCTCTAGTCCTTCAGCCTCTGTGAAACTAAGTCCCCTTCCAATGATATCTTTTTCAGTCTTCAAATTTTGATTTGAATAAAAATTTTACAGATGGTCAGTATTATTTCTGGAATATTGGGCAAGGCAAAAGCCGCAGAACAATGAAATGTCCTGTATTTTTTCTATATTTTATTTTTAAGAATTCAAAATGCAGGAATTATCAAGCTAATGTGAGTATCACTTCTACACTAAAGGGATTGCATAAGTTTAATTTTCTGATCCGGGCAGAAGCCCAGGAGTTACAGAAATACACAGATCAATTTAGGCCTATCTGAATAAATGGCTCAGTTTTCACTTTGGGGTTGAATGTTGAACCTCAGGAATGAATGTTAGCCAAAACTAAGGTAGTTTACCCAAACTTCTCAAAAGTTTATTCATTTACACACAGGGATCCCTACAACGCCGCCCCCCCCCCCCCATTTCGCCAGCTGCACTTTAAATGGTCCTCTGGCATTCCAGAGTTTGCGCAGCCTAAAACACTTGAGCGTTAAAAATAGCCTTAGGGAAACGCTAGAAGAGAAAATCTGCCCAGAAGTTATCTCTCCAACTCTATCAACTGCCCAAAATGGAGTTCCAGTCTCCTCTCAATCCGTTTCTACCCAGAACATCAGATAACACAGGAACAACCTGTGTGCACAGCTGCAGCTGAGACCTTGGTTAGGAAGCCCCTCCGCTCTGTTCTTGCTTTCCACCACTCCTACGAGCTAGCCCTGATGGCTACTGAACATTTGCCTCCTTTTCTTCCTTCCCGAAAAAACTACCACCTGATCATATTTAAAATTGTTATTCCTATTTTAGTAAGACACTATCATCAGGTTAAACGTACGTAATCTGAAAACTCTCATCTTACAGTTCCAGCAGAAATCAAGTTAAAGGACAAAAGCTCTGGAGGGGAGGGGCCTTAGCAAGGACAAAGCGAAGGACAATGGAAGTGATCCCAAGGGAGAAAGGCAAAGCAGCAACTGGTGGCCCGCTTTTTACCTTATCATCAGGCTCCAGTTTCTTCCCTTTGAGGTACCATTCCACTGGGATATCCTCATAAGACAGTTCGCAGTCAAAGGTGGCTGTTTCCCCTGCGGTCACTGTGACGTCCTTCAGAGGCCTCAGAAGACCGATTATCCGTGCTTTGCGAGAGGGAAGGAAATGCCTTGTGTTATTCATTCTGAAATTTCCCAAGGATAAACAGATTTAATTCTTCATTTCTATGATGGTTTTCTTCATGAAGGAAAGAGCCACAAGTCTGGCTGCTGCTTTAACTCCCATGTGGACGTGGCCCCGTGGTGCCGAGAAGGGGAGAGAAGGCAACCAAAGAGCTGGTGTTTGTAGGAGCCGCCTCTCCAGGATATACAAGGTCAGCAAGAAATCTGGGCTGCATCTGTCTCTCTGCCAGGCGTCAAGTTCCTCCTGCTACATAAGGTATGTGACCTCCAAAATAACTAAGGCTCTGATTGGGAGAGACAAGGGGTCCCCGGCCCCACAGCCTGTCCATGTCCATCAGCCACTTCGCACCTTCCAAAAATGGGAACCTAACTTTTCTGCCTCCCTTCTTGAGCTGAAAATGCCCACACAGCAAAGGTCTTCTCTCTAGGGTTACTGTTGGATAGTCACTTGAGAGATACAGGTTTTTAAAGAATTTTTAATTCTTAGTTCTTACTCTATGTTTATTGATTTTGAATGAAAGGACTGCAACAGCAGAAAAATCCAACTTTAATTTGTCATTGATGTTCAAATGACAAAGTCACTGAAAATATCAAGAGTTTAGAAATCTGAACGACTTTTATATCAGGAGGTAAAAAAATAAATAGGAAAGCCAGTTTTTACACACAAATAGTATTTTCCAATCCCAGTTAAGTTCACATTCATTCTCTGAGTAAACTTTCTCTTTCTTTTTCCTTTCCTTTTTTTCCTTCCTTCCTTCCTTCCATTTTATCAAAAACATGTAATACTTACGCTTAACTCGGAGGTGGGCGCTAGATTTGACATTGGCAGCTTGGAAATCTACACCACCAGTCTGGTCCAGGCGGCAGTTGTGTAAGATTAGAAAATGTATCTTGCCTTCTTCTTTAATTTCACACTCCTGTGCCAATGGAAAGAAAGTGTTTCACAGCGAGTAATGTTGAGACTTTTTTCATAGGTATATAATGTAATTTATAAAAAGGTGCTACAAATGAATGGTTATACATACACTTCATGTATGAAATACAGCCCCCTGGTACTACCAGAAGTGTTTCTTTTAGCTGTGTGATTCTGAACTAGGAGCGTTATAGGCTACATCTAACTTACACAGTGCTGGGCAAGAATCAATGTACAAGTGACCTTCCTAGTCCATTCACAGACCCCAACGTCTCTCTTTGGCCACAGGCCCCATATGAACTTAATTCCACGTTTCAAATGCCCCACAGGCACCCTGACTTTTTGCCTGTCCTTTTCCATTTCACACTATCCCTCTTCAGTGCTGACAGGTTCAGAAATAGCCGTACAGGTGTTTGGAGCAGCGCCTCTCCCTTGAGTTTCCAGTTGGCATGGATATCATCTTCAGAGATCTCGGTTTCAAAGCGTGCTGTCTCGGTCTCCATCACCTCGACACTGTACAGGGGTCTCACCAGTTTAATCTCCCGATCTGGAAGAAATGAAGGGTCAGCATGTGCCATGAGTCTCTGGCAGAGAAGACACCCATGGCGACTACAGGGAGACTCATGGAAATGTCCTCACCTTCAATGTCGAGCTTTCCAGAGGTCTGGTCTGTCCCACAGTCACAGGTATACTGGCCAATGTCGGATTTCAAGGCTTTCTTGAGGATCAGCATCCGCTTCTTGCCGTCAGCCTTAATAACAACATTTTTAGACGGCTTTATTTCCTTCCCGTCCTTAAACCATTTCACAGGTGCATCCGCTTTGCTGATTTCACACTGAAGAACCACTTCATCCTTCTCCACGCCCGTGTAATCCTGAAGCTTTCCTGTGAAGTATGGGTCTCCCTCTGCAGGTGAAGAGAAGTGGAGAACCGTCACCCACCTACAGAGCTGGCGATCCCTGGGCAGGTGTAATGGTACCCCAAAGAGTTCCAAGTGTGCTTTACAGCCGTACCCCACTGTCCATCAACTAGCATCTTTAGTTTCTAAATGTTAGGAAGAGAATCAGCGCACAGGAGTTATGGTTCAAAATCATCTGCTTAGACTTTTAAAAAATTACCAATCGCTTAAAGGACACACACAGTTTGGCTTTGGAGGATGTTCCTTTGCCATTTGTCTAGTTTTTCAAATTCTTAGTCACTCTTATCAGGTCTTGAAGCTTTGTAGCATTCCCATTCCCCAATCTATCAATAGTTTGTCATGAGCGTATCTCGATATATTAGCTGTCATAAGTGGATATTCTTATAGAAAGGACCAAGGAGAACAATGAGCTTTACTAAATTCTTTTTGCCTCTCTCTGTAGAAACATGAAAGGCTACTATTCTGAAATAATTTTGATAGCAGAAAGTACTTATGCATTCTTATTTTGCGTGACAAGCCAGATTTAATCTGGTTTTGGCTATTTTATGGGCCTAAGAGAGTGATGATCATCTTTTTTGCTCTGTAGTTCAGAAATATACTTGGCAATGCATGTGGTGGTTTCTTAGGTGCATCTCCATGCAGTATTACACTCAGAAGACCATTTTATATCACACACACACACACACACACACACACACTCACTCACACACTCACTCACACACTCTCCATACTTTGTCTGTTGAATTCAGTGTGATATAATCCAGTTTTTAAAAATGCCTACCTAGCACGGTGAGTTTGGCTTCTGAACTTATTCCCATCGCCTCCACTTTAATTTGGGAGGTGTCGTCAATTATCAGATCTTTGAATGTGATGGAGTGTATTTTCCCTTCGTCGTGCATGGAGACTCGCTTGCTGGTGTGAAGGCGTTGATCATTCTTAAACCAGCTCACTGGGATGTTGTCATGGGACAGCTCTACAGTGAACACAGCATTTTCCCTCTCTTTGGCTGTCACGTCCTTGAGTGGGGTAAGGAATTTGAGGCGGATTCCTGTCAAAGAAAACACAGCCAATTACTTCCACCACTTTAACAAGGAAACGTAAAATTAAATGCAAAAAAATATAATTCTATAGGCACCTATACCACCACCACAAACAATTTACCTTCAATGATCAGTTTGCCACTGGTATGTTTATCCTCAGCTTCAAACATGTACTTGGCTTCATCTTCAAAAGCGGCTGACTTGATCACCAGGGAATGCCTGGTGCCATCCTTGATGAGTTCAAACCTGTCATCACCTGTGATCTCCTGGGTTCCTTTGAGCCAGCGGAAGGTTTTGGGCTCCCTGGATACCTCACACTCAAATTTAGCCTCGTCTTTCTCGAAGACTTTGACGTCGCTGAGAGGCGTGATGAAAATGAGCGGCAATTCTGAAAGAGAAGCCGGAGCAGAGCCCGTCAGAGCCTGCTGCTTTCACCCCCGCCCGCTCTGTTTCCGAGTGGGGAAGCTTGCACGGAAAATGTTAGAGAGTCCGTGTAGAGAGCGTACCTTTCACTTTCAGATTGGCTGCCGATTTAGCATTGGCAGCCTGGAAGGAAACCTCCCCGGTCATATCCAGCTGGCAGTTATAAAGAACCAGGACATGTTTCTTCCCGTCCTCGATGATTTCACAGTCCTAGGGAGGGTGATCATAGACAGTGTTTACATATACAGGACTTCCTGCAAGTCACCAAGGAACTGTACTTCGGGGGCGTGGGGGACCTAAGAAAAAATATCCAAACAAACAACCCGCTGCTATCTGTGTGACTCTGCCGGGGTCACTTACAGGAGAAGCAGTCAAAGGTTCGCCCTTTAGCTTCCACTGGCCGTGCACGTCAGGCTCAGACAGCTCGATTTCAAAGCGGGCTGTTTCTCCTACGAACACCTCCACGCCATACAGAGGCTTTTCCACTTTTATGAGTCGAGCTGAAAGCGTACAAGGTTCTGTGAGTTGGACTGAGCCCTAATGCATTGAATCTCTGCGATGGGATAATCTAAACTCGGGGGTAACTCACCCTCCACAGTGACGTTGGCCTTGGTGGTGTCCGTGCCACAGTCGCACACGTATTCGCCTTTATCTTTAAGCTCTGCTTTCTTGATCTTCAAAATGCGGCGCAGGCCATCAGTCTTGACCGAATGTTTGGGCGAAGGCACGATCTCTTCCCCGTCTTTGAACCACTTCACGGGCACGTCTTTGCTCACTTGGCACTTCAGGATAATCTCATCCTTCTCAACACCAGTCTTGTCGTGTAACTTCACCGTGAAGTAGGGGTCGGCCTCTGCCGGAGACACCCAGCACATGGTCAGAAAAATATGTGGCGGCCGAAGCCCATTAAACAACCCCGGGGTGATACGATACATTCCTACCCATCCGCGAGCTGGTCCCACTTACCCAAGACCTTCAGATTGGCTGTGGAGCTGAGGTTCTTCACTTGCGCTTTGATCTGTGAGATGTCATCCATTGTCACCTCTCTCATTTCCAGTTTGTACGTCTTTCCTTCAGAAGACATGAGCACCGTCCTGGTGGTGTGCAGCTTGACATCGTTTTTGAACCAGACCACGTGCATTTTTTCATGAGACAGCTCACAAACAAAAGTTGCTGTCTCGCCTTCTTTTACAGTTTGATCTTCCAGAGGGGATATGAACTTTAGTCTTATGCCTACGGGGCAAGCAGGCAACACATTCAGGAACACAGGGAACAGACAGAGAGTTCTGACTCTACCTACTGTGCGCGTAAAACGCAGCTACCTCATGGGGCATTTATTTGTTCTTTTCAGATGGGGTTATTCTTCATTTTAAAAGATAAGTGCTTTGGGGGGGTGGTTTAGTGTGTGTGTGTGTGTGTGCGTGTGTGTGTGTGTATGTGTGTGCGTGTGTGTGTGCGTGCGTGTGTGTGTATGTGTGTGCGTGTGTGTGTATGTGTGCGTGCGTGTGTGTGTGTGTGTGTTCTATGACACTGGAAGAGAAGTAGTAGTGACCCCTGCCATTAATTGCTAGCTCTTGGAATTTGGTATGCTGTCTTTAAATGGACCAGAAAACCAAATGAGGACACCTACATACTGGATATAACGTTTCGATATCATCGCTGGGCTGTTACCTGTCACAAACAACTGTGCAGACGTCTTCTTGCCCTCTACCTCGGCAGTGTAGACCCCTTCATCATCAAACTGAGAATCATTGATGACAAGAATGTGTTTTTTCCCATCAGCAATGATATCGAATTTATCAGATGCCTTGATTATATCAGGCCCTTTAGACCATATGACATTTGCCTCTCGGGTCAGGACACACTCAAACCGAGCCTGTCGCTTCTCTGGGACGGTCACATCTTTCAGGGGTACAGCAAAGTCAAGTTCAATTTCTGCAAATCAAATAGTAAGGAAGACAATGAGGCATTCGTTCCAGATGCAGAGGAAGGGGAAACAAAGCTGAGCCCACTCCTTAGCTCTAACGCCCTGTACCTTTGACTGTCAAAATGGCAGTTGTGACGGCGTTGCAAGCCTGGTAGAGGACTTCACCAGCTTGGTCCAGTTTTACTTTGTGCAAAGTTAAGAAGCGCTTTCCGCCTTCGGCTTTGATTTCACAAGTCTTAAAAAAAAACAAAAAACAAACAAACAAACAAAAAAAATGGCAACTTTCATTGGTATTTGTCCCAGAGAATATTTCCGAAAGAGATTTCCACAGAGTGTCAAACAATACACTAATAAACATATAAGCAAAGCACGACCATTAGAAAAATTTACCAGATTTTAGCCACGCTGTCCACAAAGAATGCATTAAATAATTTCCCTCCTTTGAGAAACCCACGTTCACGGTTAGCAAATGAAGCCTGCATAGCCAACGTCAATGAGGCGCTGGTCATGTCACATGACTGGCAGCTTCCAAGGGGAGGTACTCACAGGCGAGGGCCTCAGAAGTTCTCCCTTCAGCTTCCACTCCCCAGGTATGTCTGCCTCGGAGATTTCGGCATCAAAGCTGGCACTTTCCTTCTCGTAAATGGTGACATCTTCTATTGGCTTAAGCAGCTCAACGTCACGCTCTGGATCAGCCAGAGGGAAATAACAGTGCTTTAGACAACCCAGTCATACGTCGCTTTTTAAAAGTAAGAATTTTATACGTACGCACATGCGTGTAATATGTTTTGATCAAACCCACCGCGTTTCCTCCCTCCCCTCCAGCTCTTCTCTGATCCACTCCTTTTCCCTCCCAACAGCATGTGATCACTTTTTAAGACCCCAAAACCAAAACCACTGAGTCTACCTACCGCTATCTCCCTGTGCCTGGGTGTAGGCTCATTTACTAGTTAATTCTTGTATTTTTTGGGTGTGGGGGGGTGATGCTTTGCTTTATGCATGCACAGAATTATCTTTCAGAGTAACAGGTAAGATCCTTCTACCTCCAAGGGTCAGCCTCGCCGGGTATCTTTTCCCTTCGATCTCGATCGCGTACTCATCAATATCTTCGGGCATGGCATTCTTAATTTTGAGAATGAGGTGGTTCCCCTCTTTCAGTATCTCAGTCTTTTCATTTGCTTCCATGGGGATCTCATCGTAGCCTTTGAACCACTTAAAGTTTGGTGTGTCCTTGGCGATGTCACAGGTGAAAACAGCTGTCCCCTTGGGCTTCACGTGCTGGTCTCGGATAGGTTTCACCAGCCATTCTCTGATGATTTCTGTTGGAAACACAGGGAGAAAGAAGAAATCACTTCTCTGGGAAACTTCAGGGATAGGAAAAATTCATGAACCTGGATGTGATCAATTTGTGAGATGCTAATATTCCTCCCTTTAAATAAGGTATCAATGAGGTTTCTGATATTTAGACATTGGGAAATAAGTTATTCAGTTTTCTTATCATAAAAAGAAGAAGTTTATGCCAAAAAACTAACATAATTATATATTAGTAAGTTACTATATACATTATATACTACATATACTATATATTTATATATTACCATACATATCTTTGAACTTCGTTGCTATTTTTTAAAAAAATAAAATATATCTTTGATATATATGTATTATAATACATATATTAGCTATAAGTCTCATTTTGTGGCCTTCACTGGTCTCAATTTCACGTGCCCCAGCAACCCTCTCGCCCGGCCTCACAGTACACTCACCTACTACTTTCACACAGGAGGAACACTCCAGGTTGTTGGCATTTTCCACAGTCACGGTGTATGTTCCAGCATCATAATCGTCTGCATCGTTGATGGTCAGGGCCCGCATCAGGCCAATGACACCAGGCACAATCTTGCCAGGCTTCTCCACCACGATCTTGCCATCCTTCCTCCACACCACATCTCGCTCTTTGTTCAGCTCGCAACTCAGGTACAGCGGCTGCCCCTTGACCACCGTGACTTCCTCTTCTAGTGTTTTCACGAAACGAACAGGAAGTTCTGTGGAGAATGCCAACCAAACACATTTAAAGTTTCCAGTGGAAAGAAAACTCGGAGGTTTTGTCTGAAATCACAATGAATGGAACCACTGAGGTCTCTGCTGTAAAATTTAATCACAGATCATGCGCAGAACTAAGAGTTACCTTCTACGATGAGCTTGGCTGTGGAGGTCTTTTCTTTGTTTCCCAGTCGTAGCACACAGGTGTATTCGCCGGCATCGGAGAGCTGGACGTCGATGATGTGCAGCTTCCTGTCTTTACCATCCGCGATGAACCTGTGCTTTGGGCTCTCACGGATGTTGCTACCATCCTTCATCCAGGTGGTGATGGCAGTGGATGGGGAGACCAAGCATTCAAAGATGGCGGAAGAGCCCACAGACTCTGCCTCTGTCAGGACGATGTCTTTGATCTCTTTCACGAATTTCAGTGGCACAGCCTTTAGCTGGTAGGTGAATGGAGCTTCATCGGGAGGTTTCTCCCCACCACTTCCTGGTCTGAGCTTTTTCCTTTCCGCCTCTATGGGTGAAGGAGTCTTTTTGGCAACACCTAGTTCAAAGGCAAAGTGGAAAGTTAACTAGGTGCCTCCATAGGCATCACAGCGTGGACGTAAAGTGATGAGAAGACAGGAACAGAGAAGTAAAGACTTGACAGTTGGAAGGTCAGACATGAAGATGAAAAGGCCCAAGAACTAATGGGCACCCTTTATTTTCTCACGTGTCAGTTCTGGGTGTAAAATATTCAGGTTAATGTATAATTACTTCACTCGTTATAAATAAATATTTATGGATGAAAAATCAAGATACAAATTCATCATGGTAAAATTTATTTGGTTTTATTTATAACAGTTACTTGAATAATACTAGTAGCAATGTCAGAAATGAAGACTATAAAATTTGAAAACATTTCCCCTCAAGTGTAAGCCTTGGAACTCATAAGGCAACCAACATGTGACCACAGGTCTGAGGAGCATGGAACTCACCTTTGATGGGACCTTTCGGCTTGGCTGCTTCATCCTTAGGTTTGGCTTCTGAAATAAAAAAGATAAGCATTTGTGCAATTTTCATACTTATTCCACCCTTATCAGGAAACCATGTGGGGTGAGTCATGTTCTTTGTTACATATATATTAATATGTAAAGAGGAACCCGTTTCACTTAAATGACTTCTACAGAGAATACGCTGGTATTTCTAAGAAGGCATATTCTAAAATCAATGTAGCCAGGCTAAAATATCAAGTTTAGGATTAAAAACATTCTTTTAGAGGTTCAAGTCAAGAGTCTGTTAGCATGTACAGGCCTGGAGCCCAACAATTATAATGAATTAATTAGTAAAAATTAAAATTTGACAAGTGTCATTACTCTCTTGCCATATGTGGAGGGCTCACTACTGATCTATGAGAAAGGGTTTTGCCCTTGCTTAGTTATACAAACTGCTTTACAAGATATTTTATATGTTGGGCATATAAATCAAAGAAATTAAAGTTTTTCCCCCATAAGTGACAGGAAAGTGGCCGGAAATGACCAAAAGTCCTTTTGTTGTTATTGGTGGTGTATAAATTGAGCAGACTAATACATCCAGAGAAGATGAAGGGAGAGTCAGTATCTTTTCTAAATAATGTTTGAATCATAAATACAGGTGATTAAATATAGCATAAATATTAATAATTAAACTATATTTAAATGAGCACCCTATATTTTTCCCACCATTAAACACAACCAAAACCCAAATGATTGTGGGTAACTTAAAATGTTAAAGCAACTTAGCGACTTGTCACAGATGAGCCACTTTGGATGTGTACAATGACAGCAATCTCACATCCACTTAGGTTTATTTTTAAAACTAACACCTGATAACAAAATACTGGAGTTCAAATATTAGTAGTAAGTATCTTAAGGTTGGACTTCAGATGGCTACGCTGTTTAATACATTTAAAAATTGCTAATTTAAATCCATGTATAGATATAAAGGCTGAACCGTCTATAGCCCCTTTCTCTCCTTTTTCTGTAATACTGTGGTAAATATGTCTCACATAAAAACATAAAAATTTCCATTATGCAACCATTTTTATGAAACACAATCACAAAGTTGTGAAACTATCAGTATTTATTTGTTAAACTTGCACTAGCTCAATAGTTCAGTGTTTTTTAAAATGAGGAATGTTTGCTATCGGGCACAAGGGTGTGATTTGGGAAAAGATTATGAGAGAAAGAACAGCTGCAGGGCTGCACATATCATAAAACAATATGCGTTCACAGGGTAACACAGTATTCGGTGGGGTCTATGAGGTGAAGAAAACCCAAGAGTTTGCTACACACCCCTGAACTGGACAGGATGTTCCAACTCTAATCCAGTGTGAAGCCACCCACACAAGCTAGTGAAAATAGAACCACAGGATACCAACCTGCTTTCTTTCCGACCACGGGTGCGGTCACCGGGGCAGCGATGGGCGTGGGTGCGGGCTCCATCGGCGGCGCCTTCATGGTTTTCACCTCTGTGGAGAGAAGACCCCACTGTATCAATGCGTCTGCAGCAACCACTTTTGGTGGCCTGTTTGCCTTTCAGGATGCGATGTCAAACCCTCCAGATAGCTAGTTTCTCTGAGAGCACTATCTAAACATATTGAGATATCAGAAATCATTGAAGCACAGTGATTTTTTTATATTTTTATTTAATATGTAACAGTTTTAATCTAAAAATATAAATTTCTTTTACATTTTTTCCCCATTCGCTACATGTTATTCTAGCGGAGTTTGAAGGAACACTCACCCCGAGGATAAGGTTGCTTACCTGGCTCAGGCTTTGGCTTTGCTTCAGGTCCAGGGAGAGGTATTGCTGGCTTAATTTCAGGAACTGAAATAATTCACAGAAATAACCAGGTTATCATAATACTTTACAAGTTTTTCCACAAAGTCAAAACTGCAAGGAAGCAAATTTAGTGTACAGAAGGATACTAGGATCTGTTTATCAAACTTTTATACATATATGCTTATCAAATCAAATATATGAGCTAAACATTTTTCATGTTCAACAAAATATTAAAAAATCTATTGTATTTGAAGTTATTATTCAGCTCATTACTCATCCCTAGAAATGCATTTAACAAGCCGTGATGATTATTAGCATTGCACAGAAAAGGTGAAGAAAACAGGACACACGTGATGATGGTCACAATGTCAGTATAACGATACTGTGATGCTGCGTGGGTGCATTCTTAGAGACAACAAAGAACATGTCTGGAGAATTATACCTTTGGCAGGTTCTGGAACTTTCCTTTCCTTTGGTGTAGGCTCTGGAGGAGCTTCAACTTCTTCGACAGCTTTTGGAGGGGGTGGGGGTACTTTAAGGAAAGGAGGCATTGTCAAGCTTTAATGTAGAAAGCAAGTTACCTGAAAACTCAGACTGAACAATTATTTCTCAAAAATGGTAGTGATGACTCTTTTATACAAATCAGATTTTAAAGATCAATTTCTGCTTTCTTCTCATAACTCTGCCCCCCCCCTCTTTCTTTCTCTTTCTCTCTCCCTTCCTCTTATTCCATCTGCTTGGTCCCAACTTCTGATATATCCCCACATCTAAACCGGTTCCACCAAAGTCTAATAATCATCCCCTTTGACAATAGGCAGATGATAGACATCACTCCACCTAAGAGTTTCCAGATTTAGGAAGCATTGAGAACACTCCCATGAATTTATTCCATAGCCAATGAGATGATCTCAGCCATTGCCATGAGGAGAACTTACGTGGCAAAGTAATAACAACAAGATCAGTAGTAATTATGATAATGAAGTATCTGGAAATTATTAATAAGACTAATAGGAATAAATGCTATACCAAAGAGTGTTTGTACTTGAAAATTACCGTAAGATATTGAAACAGAAAGCAGACAATGGAACATATACATTACAGACAGATGAAATATGAAGCCATGATTATGTTGAACTTCATGGATGTTTACAAAATAAACCTTTTGTTATGTCCACTTTGTTGAAAGAGAATTTCATAAATTGCTATTTATGAAAATGATTCCTACCTTCTGGTTTTTTAACTTTTTCTACTTTTTTAGGCTCTACTTTAGGTTCTTCTTCTTCGGGTCTCTTTCTTAGAACTTAAAAGACAAAAAGGTTTATATGTAAACCGAGATGAGCTAATGACCATGTTGAGCAAGCACGATGAGCACAGATAATGTACAGAGCAAAGACAATGAAAAGCATGCAAGCTAGCACAGTGGGAGATTAGCATTTGTGTGAAAAACGCTTTTATAGCCCAAATTCCCCAAAACAAAGTTTGTTATGCCAACTCACATCAGGCTTAGAAATAATGTCTCTCTAGACACTATGCCCAGTGACAACTATGTGGCAAAATGGCTCAGATATAAATAATTATTTGAATAGCAAAAATTATAAAAATTAAACATAATTTATTGATTACTGCTTAAATAAAAATTAGTTTTAAGTTCAGAAATCTAAAGTGGCGTAACTTCGAGATCAGTAATCCCATACAAAGACAAGGTTAGAATTTGATCTTTCATGAGTATCTTGCATCTAGTTTATTACATACTTAGTAAGAAAAAGATGTTTAGTTTTATAAAAGGTGTTATTGGTTGTGGTGATCTTGCATCATACTGAAATTGAACACATTAGGCTTAAGTAGTTCTGTGTATAGGATCTTACAAGTTGAGTGTATTTTATTTCACAATTTGGTTATGAAAACTGACACTGTGGTCACCGTTGTTAGGATATTATCAGTTTAGTTATACCTGTTTAGTTACAATGTCAAAATACTATGAATGCTCACAAAATATCCACCTTCTCCTTACAAAGACTTGGAAATGATAACCTTTATTTTTTTTTAATGGAACTACATTCAAATTTTGCTGGAGGATCTAAAATGAAATGAAGGGGCAGAGTATTTTGTGAGCCTTCAGGTGAGCCCATTTCTCAAGCTGTGGAGACTGACATTGCAGGAGAGAACTACTATACCGCTTTTCAGGACCACCTCCTCCTTTGGCTGGGGCTTAGGTTCTGGAAGTAATTTGCGAACTTTCTTTTCGGCTGTAGGCACTTAAAAGGATATGATTTCAAATTTGGTGTGAATTCACATAAAAATGCAATTTCATCAAGAAAAAAAAAACGACTCTGCTCAAACCAGTTGACTTGAGTGTGTCAAGGAACAATTTCTGTCTATATAAATTTACAGAATTTAACAGCAAGTGATAGACTTGATGTTCTTGGTTCCATAAACATCTACATAATCTTATGAAAGTTCAGTCACACCGGCTGCACATCTATCCAATAGAATCTCTTGGTCTACAATGGCTTTATGAATCTTTCATCAAAATGCAAGGATTCTCCTCAGCATCTTTGCTTCAGGCTGTAGTTGTTTTAATTGCCCACGCCCACATTGGTGTTCCCCTGTCCAACATATACACCACACGATGCAGGCAGGAGTTACGGCCATTGCATCATCTTTTCCATTGAGGGGAAAACAAAGCCAAAGTATGTGCTGTGAGCCTTGATCCCGAAGAAAGATTGCATTTCACGTTCTGAACAAAAGCAGATTTCCGCAAGTTCTCCTTTAAAATAAAACTAAAATTACAGGACTGTCTCGTTTCAAAGCTAGTGGTAGAAGCTAAACTATTCGCAAATAAGACAATTTTTTGAATGTAATTAAAAATGGGCAAGGAATTATAAATGTCTTTGTGCTTCTACAGTGGCCACGAGGCATAGGGACAATGCTATTCTGGGGAGCAGACATCACTGCTGTTATATTGCATGGATTCAAACACAAAGACAAAACCAAAACAGACCTCAGTGAGCAGCGAACCACTTTGAAGCTATTCCTTTTGGTGTGCAGTTTTGTTCGATCAACATAAATTTGGGTTTCTTAGAGATTTCTATAAGATTTCCTGTTTGGTGCTCTTCAGCCTTTCATTGATTTTCTTTTCAATCGGATAAAGATCATCTTGCTTAAATCTTACTTCAAAATTTGTAACATATTTCATTCAAAATAATCACATTTGAAATGCCAAATGTTTGAAGTAAAATTTTCAGCTGAACCTTAAAAATTTTAACTATGATAAATTATACTGACCTCAATTACTATTTATAAATTAACAGTATTTTTAATACAAAACTATTTTCATTGATTGAAACTATATAATAATGGAAGTTGAAGTGGCAAAAATGTACATTTATTTATGCAATACATATAATGAAAGTATATTAATGCATTTGTTTTTCCATATTTTTAGTTTAGTTTTAAGATATTTATGTTTAAGACTCATCCCTTATTGTGGCTATTGTTTTTTTTAAAGAAACCATATGCGATTACATACTAATTTAAGCTTTATTAATTTATAAATTTAATAATTTAATTTACCAAAATTATTTAGATTATTCTAAAATTTCAGCATGACCAAGAACAGATTTGATTCCTGGGTTAGGATGTGTTGGTTACTAGAACTCTGATACCCACCAACTTATTAGAAATATTCTTTATTTTTAGTTGATAT
Source organism: Microtus oregoni (assembly GCF_018167655.1). Lineage (NCBI taxonomy): Eukaryota > Metazoa > Chordata > Mammalia > Rodentia > Cricetidae > Microtus > Microtus oregoni. The sequence goes on along the minus strand of NW_024543842.1, from coordinate 339,341 downwards.
TTTTAGATTTGTAAACTTTTCTTATTTTTCTTTATGAGTTAAATAGACAGGAATTGGTATCTCCCTAAAACTCTGTGTGACTGGGAGAATATGGCTCAAGCTAGCAAGAAGAAAGGGGGTGCAAATGAAGGGCAATGGACATCCCTAGGGATTGCCCAACCGTGACAGGGCAATGTGTTGATAGGACACATTAAAATGCTGATGTCCAGGCGACTCCCAGCCAAAGCTCATTACTACTACGCAGCATTTTAACCCAAGATGTCTCCTGACATCGATTTCTTCTAACCAGTAGAGTTTGGTATTATTTGACTTAAAAATGCAAGTAGACATATGGAAATGTAAGGCACAGATAAGCGATTGCATCCATGTGATGTATGAAATTGATGGGAGACACAGGAAGCACTCATGAGCCAGACCCATGGAAGCCACAGAAGTACAAGAAATGAATGAGACTATTCTACTTCTCTGATCACCAAGAAAGAGAGGGGGTTGGAAGAACTCTATGGCAGCACCCAGAGAGCGTGGAGTTGGATGGAGAGTTGGCCTTGTATGTGGTTGGGCTAGCCTGTGAGATACCTTTTAGGGGTGCAGGCTCCACTTTTTCCACAACCTCAGGTTTTTCAGGAACTTTCTTCTTTGAAACAGCTTTAAAGAATTTTAAAGAATATACTTTCATTATTTGTATACTTAATCCAAAACAAATTATTTTTTAACTTCAAGAATCAAAGCCAAGCATCTCTTAGAACCAGAAAGCATTAATAACAGCCAAGAATAAGTCACCAGAGAACATTCAGAACGAAGCCGGAAGCCAGGAAAACATGCAGCTTTGCTTCATGGTTGTGTTGTGCATGACGACTGGTCAAGAAAGAAGAGACTTTCTAGTCTTCATAGGAGGGATGTTCTACACCAAGGGGATATTCAAGTGTGAGTCCCCACCACCCATTATTCAACAGATGGGTCACAATCAGAGCCTGTTTCTCTGCCTGTCACCTGAAACCCAAGAAGGTTTGAGCGGGGGCAAGAATCACTAAAAGTATGGAAGATTCTAGCTCTAGGCCTGTATAAATACATATGGGAAAATTCCTCATATAAGATTATACCTGAACATTTCAGATTAGGAAACATAACACTGCAAATAAGATAGCTTTAAAAGATGCAAATAAAAAGAATAAAGCCATAGCATGTATGTAAAACATATGATCGGGAAATGTACTTATGAGATTCAAGATATTAAATAATATTCTATTGCTTTAAAGAAAAATAAAACAGAAAGAATGAAAGAATGAAGTAAGTTTGATAATGAGGAGCTAGATACCAAGTGTATTAAGAACCACATTTTCCAGCTATGCAGAGAACAATAAAGACCACAACTGGGTTTCCATTAGGCAAAAATAAATAAATAAATAAATAAATAATAAATGGAAAAGCCCCAGTGATGAATTGTTCATATACATTTTTCATGGTAAGTGAACACCAGCTATTGAATACCACAAATATGCTATGAACATGCTGTTATTTAAGAACAAAGTTTTGACTTCTACATAGATTTAATCACTGCAATTTTAATATCTTTCAAAGACTTTTAGACATTCCACATGCTTACAACCAAGACAGGCATAGCAATCAGCCTTTCCAACCAAAAGACCTTCCTCCCCTTCCCACAAGGAAAAGTTAGCTGAGTAGCCTCTGCACTCAGATGGCAAGGATGTTGCTCACTAAATTGTCTCACAAGCAGCAGGCATGGCTGTACGTCATACCCCAGGATACCTGGGATAGCAGAAACATCCATCCCTATGCAACTCCCACAGCACGGCCATGTCTGAACATATGCACTCCCAGGAGCAATGCAGTTCTTGAAAGCAATATTTTCATAGGCCGAACAGAAGTTGGAAGCAGGTTAATAAGTCATTGGAAGCAGCATTTGTACCTTTAAGTTGGAACAGTTTCTCCTTCACGTCTTCCTTAGGTGGAGAAGGAGCACGCACTGGGGGTCTTGGCTTGAGTTTTGGTTTCTCAATAACCTTCTTTTCAGGCTCAGGTTCTTAAGAGAGTATTGCAGGAGTGTTAGTGCATGCAAATATTAATTAGGTGTGTGTATATACACTATATGCGATGGAAATTTAAATATGTGCGAAGCAAAAGTTTATTTAGATATGCGTTATCAGTGCCCGAACATAAAACATAAAGTATCAACACTGTACACACAGTGATGTGTTACATAATAATGACGTTAAACAGCCAAAGAGCGAGCCACATAACATTACACAGAGCATAAATACAGGACCGCTTAAGAACAGATGTACACACGAGATTTTTTTACATAGAGATGGAAAGACCTGCTATACATACAGGACAACACAAACCAATTAGAGGTCAAGATGAAGAGTGTGCTAATGAAGATTTAAGTCCGCTAACTGGATACCTGGCACTGAGGTTTCTTCTGGCTCTGGTTCAAGTTCAGGTTCAGGTTCAGGTTCTTCAGGTTGAATAAACTTTTCAATTTCGCGTTCTTTAAAGAGTGTCAACAAAGGGCATAAGATTGTAACATAAAAGTGTTCACGCAGACGCACAACAATTTCACATAGATGCAAAGAGTCACCAAACATAAACATACCACCCATACAAGGTGGTTGCCAGAGAAGAGGGTGATTTCCATTTTCTTTTTCTATTTGTGCTGTTGGGTGTTGAGCGCAGGGGCTGTCCCTTTCCTTTCCTTTCTTTCCCTTCCCTTTTCTTTCTTCTCTTTTTCTTTCCTTTTTTCTTCCTCTTAGTTTTTTTTTAAGCCAGGTCTTACTACATAGACCAAGATAACCTCACACTTACAGAGATTCACCTGTCTCTGCCTTTTGAAAGCAGGCATTAAAGGCCGGGGCCACCATGCCTGGCCAAGCATAAGGTTTTACTTATTGCTCTTACCACTGAGCTACATCCTGGCCTCCAGATGTTAATTTTCTTATACTGGAACTATCTATTACTATGTTGATGAAAATTTTCTTACATTTGAACTGTCTATTACTATGTCGACAGGAACTGAGCTGACTTGAAACCCACTACTGGCAATCCCTTGAGGATCCAATGTAACTAACTAATGGAATCTGCATCAGTAAACTGTACTTTTCAGAACAGCTAACCATCACCGAGATTAAGCAAATGAAAGGCTCTAATTCAAAATAAGCGTAATTGTTTGGAAAAAGAAAGTAGCCAAACACGTGCAGCGATGTTCCTATATATAATTTAAGGAGAAATGTTACCCTACAAAGACCTTTGCATCATTAAAGTTCCAGGGAACAGACATCTATGTATGTGTATACCTTCAACAGGGGGCGTCTCTTTTCTACCAATGGTAATGGTTTCTTTCTCTTCATAGATTGTCTCCTCAGGGGTCTCTTCAACTTAAAAACAGTATAGCATATTAGGCTGTATTCAGAGTAGACACTGCAGCTGCTAAGTTACATCCAACCACACTTAATTCAACTATCTCAAGACACCCACAGGGTCAACACGTGAGACAGACATCACAGATACATAAGATCCACCAATGAAGCCTGTGTTGTCGTCCCAAGATTTAAAGAGCAGCAGGTACCTGGGGCAGGTGCCTCTTCTGGCTCTTCAGGCGCAGGAACAGACACTTTCTTTTCAGGGGTAACTTTCTTGGGTGCTTCAGGCACTTCAAAGACATTAATTGTATTTATCATTAAGAACTCAGAAGATGAACAAGACTCTTCCAAAGGCTGGCAAAGAACACAGTGTAGAGAACTGGGGTCTCCATCTTAGAAGATGTCATGGAGAAAATGGTTTCTGAGTCATGGCAGCCTTTGGGGCATTCTAGTTACATGAGAGTGTATGCTCAGCCTTCAGTTTATTTGCATCATCATTTAACAACTCATGAGAATATAACTGTTCTATTTGGTTTGGGCAACCAACCCTGCAAATGTGTTTCTTTGTTTAATGCAAATGACCTCAAAATCAATATCTCTATCCTTGACCTGAGCTCCTGAGCACACTCCTACCTTCTGAGCCTGAAAAAATAAAGAGAATGTTCACCATTTCTTTCTAGCAACAGCCTAGAATCCAGTGAATTGTTCTCTTGGCCACTTAACCTTAACTACTACAGGTATCATAGTTTTTTAGCACTATGGACAGTTAGCTTTCTAGAGTCCAAATCGAATCATTTATACTCTTCAAAACCTTTGACGCCTCCTGTGGTCGATGCCTACAAATGAAGGCAAATCTTATTCCTGTAAAGCACCCCTCTCTTTCTAGCTTGTGTTATCTTCTAAGATATTGGACAAATCCACACCCAAATGATGCTGTTTATCTGAGAGTCCATGAGCTTTTGCATCCTTTTGCCTTCATACCTTCCAATATACCCCCCTTTCCTAATTTCTTTTTTTTTTTTTTTTTTTTTTTTTTTTTTTTTTTTTTAAATATTTATTTATTTATTTGTTATGTATACAATAGTCTGTATGTATGCCTGCAGGCCAGAAGAGAGCACCAGACCCCATTACAGATGGTTGTGAGCCACCATGTGGTTGCTGGGAATTGAACTCAGGACCTTTGGAAGAGCAGGCAATGCTCTTAACCACTGAGCCATCTCTCCAGCCCCCCCTTTCCTAATTTCTGTATGTAAAAGTAATCTATCAAAATTAAAACCATTTCTTCCATTATTCCTTCCTATTTGTCTCTACCTGAATCTTTGTTGGTCTCTGTCACTAACTGTACTCTGCTTGGAAATGCTATCACTTAGAGAGTTGACCGATCTTTCCATCCTCCCACCATATTTAAGTTGCTTGAGGATAGAAGCGTGTTTTGTGTGTTCTAAAACAGTATCTTCCTGATAGTAATATTCAACCAAATATGGTAAATGGAGCTGTTTGATGCCTTTTCTACTCTGGTAACCGTGGACTACAGCGACACGGACCAGTTTCTCTGTCTTGTTTTATCTTTTTGCTGACATACATTTTCCTCTTTCCCTATGAAATGTGATGTTACCTAAGCTCAGTCTGTTTTGCTTTAAGAATTCGTGTCAAATGCTTGTGGTTGGAAACACATGCTTCTTCCAAGTAGGTACCTTTTTCTGGCATGGCTTCTGGCTTTTTGGTCACAGGCACAGGTTCTTTCTTGACTGGAACAAGTTTCTTCGGCACCTCAGGGACTTTGAAGATATTAGTTTTGTTTTAGAGAGCTAACTTGAGAACATTTTAAGAATAAAAATATCTATAATTAACGGAGTGGTATTAGAATTAGTGGAAACAAATGAGGGCCATTTTGCCCCTGGTTGTCTTAAGTAAGAGGACATTTATTGGGTGCCACTTTTCGAATAAGCTTTAAAGAATAATGTCAGTCATGTGAGTACCTTCAGCTGCTGGTGGTTCTGGCTTCTTTGCAACTGGAACCTTCTTCACTGGCACAACTTTCTTTGGCACCTCAGGTACTTTAAAGATATTAGTAGCATTTAATATAAAAGTATAAGATAGTCACGTTACATGTCTGTACAACATCATAACATACAGACAACAGTTAGTAGGTACAGGACAGAATAAAACACAACCAAGAAACTCTGATTTTAGGCGGCACAGAAATTATGTAAACGTTTATTTTAGCACAAGTACCTTTAGGAGGTGGAGCTTCTGGTTTTTTGATGACAGGAAATTTCTTCTCTGGGACAACCTTCTTAGGCTCTTCTGGCACTTGAAGAACAGGAATTTATTTTAGAAACAGGCGTTTGCAAGCACAAACCAAGTGATAAACACATTTAAAAAACATACATTTTTGGTAAGTATATTATAAAATTCTGTAAGTTTAATGAGTGAAAATAATGCTTTTTCCCCCCTCTCTTGCCTTTGTTTTTGTTTGGCCAGCACTGGCAAATTTCACACAAGATGATAGAAGATAGATATTACCTTATGGTATGTAATACATGTAACAGCCAAGCGACCACACTTTCCTGTCTATGCAGCAGAACCTGACTGATACCTGCTGTAGGTGGAGGTGGAGCTTCAGGTTCCTCCTCTTCTACTACAGGGGCTGGTTCCTCCTCCTCAGCAGCTATTTCTTCAGGTTCTTCATATACTTTAAAGACATTAGTCAATTGTGTTTCAGTATGCGATAAAAAATTATAAAGTGCCTAAACACCCTAACCACAGTAATCTCGATTTCTCCCGTTGCTTTGATTTTTTTTTTTTTTAATATGAAACCATCCCAGTTGCTTGACTTCTGTGTATACCGATCTGGATGCTTGGAAAAGCTCTTTCTTTTTAAGGTCATCCATACTCATAAATGTCCCATCTTATTTCTTATGTAATTAGAGAAGCTAGGCTGAAGGCAGATCATGGTGACTGTGACCTATGACCTGTATAATCATTGCTGACTGGCAATTTGAAGTCAGAGCTAATTTGGATGATGAAAAGCAAGAACAGTAAATGACCAAGGGAGAGAACGTGAGGGATACAAGAAGATTCAAGAAAAGAAGATAAATAAAGCTTGGCTTATAAAGAGTGATACGATAGCTCAATGCGTACCTTCTGGGGGAGGAGACTCCACTCTCTCAGGAACAGGAACGGTGGGTTTTTCTTCAATGACAGCCTTCTTTGGCACCTCTGGCACTTTGAAGATATTAGTTAGTTTTATTTTGGGGTCATGGAGAAGTTCGTAACCTGTCAACTTCACATTTTTCTCAAACAACCCCAAGACAGATAGAACCCAAGAGCAAAAGGTCAGTACCTGTCCTTGGATCTTCATGTCGTGTGGAGTAAAAAGAGGGATATTAAGAATTTGTGAACAAAGGCATTCATCTTTTTAAGTTTTAAAAAAAGTGGTGATGTTTGTTAAAGTATTCTGTAAACTCTAAATTCCCAGAAACACTTTTATAAGTGCGCATATCAGAAAACTGACAAAGACTTTGACACTGGGTGACAGTGGAGACCAAGACGGAGTACCTTGCTAAAGAGTCTGGCTATTGACATGTACCTTTGGTTGGTGGGGCTTCTGGCTTTTTGGAAACAGCCACTTTCTTTTCTGGGACAACTTCTTTGGGAACTTCTGGCACTTTAAAGATATTAGTATTTTAACACATGACCAATCGGCACGGGCCCACCCAGCACACTCACACAGGACAAAATGCTGTTTAAGAACCGGAGACCATTCCCGCCTTCATCCAATAATCCACCTCCACATGTACCTTTTGCAGGTGGGGCTTCTGGTTTTTTGGGCACCACAGGAGGCATTTTCTTTTCAGGAACAGCTTCCTTGGGCACTTCGGGCACTTTAAAAGATATTAGTAGGTTTTAACGTGTAGTTCCAGCCACGTGGCATCAGTAAGTACAGTAGTGGAACATGACATTTCAGAGTCAAAAGACTGTACGGAGTTAACAGCAGCGAAAATACCTTTCGCTGCTGGTGGTTCAGGTTTCTTGGCAATAGCAGGGGCCACTTTCTTGTCAGGGACGGGCTTCTTAGGTGGCACTGTCACTACAGATAGGAGAATTTATGCCTTAGAAACATAAGACAAATGGAAGAAAGATAGCCCAACCAGCCCACACTGTGAGGACCAGTGAACCAGAGAACGAGGGCAAAGGCAGACAGAGGCACTCCAGTTGACTCGCCAAGTACCTTTGGGAGGTGGAGCAGGCACTGGCTCTTCTACAGCCTCCTCCGGAGGTTCTTCTGGGGCACTCTCCTCTGCGGGCTCCTCATACACTTTAAAGACAGGAGCCCCTTTTAGTGACAGACTTGACAGGGACGTGTGACATATTCAACAGAAAATATTTCCACAACAGAGACATTGAACATTTTTTAAAGATAATAGTTTAGTTTAATTATTACCTTCGGGGGGAGGACTTTCTGGTTTAGGGGGAATGTCTTCAGGTATCTTCTTTTGGGGAGCAGCCTTTGGAATCTCGGGCAATTCTAAGATATTAGTATTTTCTTGATTAGACAGAGTGGACACATATTGGACACTATGAAGATCGGTGGCGTGGGGGTGGCTACCTTTCACAGGTGGGGCTTCAGGCTTTTTAGGAGGGGCCGCTGGCACTTTCTTCTCAGGAACAACTTCTTTGGGTGCCTCTGGCACTTAGAAGAGAGAGTAAGATTATCCTTAGGACCAGTGATGGCCACTAGGGTGGACTTTTCAAGAGAGAGGAAGACTTAGAGCTAGGATGACAAGGTCAAGAGCAAATACCTTTCACAGGTGGGGCTTCTGGCTTTTTAGGAGGGGCCGCTGGCACTTTCTTCTCAGGAACAACTTTCTGGGGTGCCTCTGGCACTTAAAGAGATTAGTAAGCACATATAAGACACGTGACGACGCCAGGACAAAGTATTTTCAAGAGTAGAGGAGCTTTGTCTTAGGAAGCCTGGGACCAGTGACAAATACCTTTGGCAGGTGGGGCTTCTGGCTTTTTCGGGGGTACCACAGACACTTTCTTTGCAGGAACAACTTCTTTGGGAGCCTCAGGTACTTAAAAGAGATTAGTGAAAGTTCACTTAGGACGTAGAAGAGCAGGAGGCCGCATATGTTCAAGAGTATAAGAGTTAGGTCTCAGGAATCCCAAAGTTAGTGAGAAATACCTTTGGCAGGTGGGGCTTCTGGCTCTTTAGGGGGCACCAGGGACACTTCCTCTTCAGAGAGGACCTCTTCTTCGGGTGCCTCTGGCACTTAAAAGAGATTAGTGAAACTACATTAGGATGCCTGACAAGTAGGATGGAGAACCAAAGGAGTGAGGCTTTGTGAAACCTCAGGCCAGTGAGAAGTACCTGTGACAGGTGGAGCTGCTGGCTTTTTAGGAGGCGCCAGGGACACTTTCCTTTCAGGGACAACCTCTTTAGGGGCCTCAGGCACTTCAAAGGGAGTAGCGAGATTATACTTAGGTCTTATGGAGACCAAAGTTCACTCTTATTTCTCAAGAGCAACAGAGTTACAGCTTCTGAAACCTTGGGTCTGTGACAAGTGCTTAAGACAGAAAGGGCTTCTGGCTTCTTAGGAGATGTCACTATTTTCTTTTCAGGGACAATTTCCGGCACTTAAATGAGATAAATCGCTCTTCTTTTATATAGGGCAATTAGGTAAACAGACTAGAAATGTATTCAAGAACAGAAGGCATTCATTCTGAAGATTAAGTAGAGGATTTAAAAATGCCTATGGTAGGTGGGTGTTCAAATTTTGGGGGTGGGACCATAGGAGCTTTCTTTTTTCTTCTCTTTTCAACTGCTTGATGAGCTCCAGGCACTTGATAGACAGTAGGAGTTACGGATTGAAGTATGAACGGGCAAAGAACTAAAGCTTTTCAAGGGTGAATGAATTTATTTCTTCTAAAGAAGAAGATCCGGGTAACAAGTACCTGGGACAGCTGAGACTTCTGGCTTCTTAGGAGGTGCTGTTGGTCTTGTCTTTTCAGGGACAATTTCTTGGACTCTGGGCACTTGAAGATATTAGTAGTTTTATAGTTAGGTTAGTAAAGAGTAGCAGTCTACATTTCAAGAATGGAAGAAGATTTCTTCTGAAGAAGGTCTTGGTAACAAGTACCTGGGACAGGTGGGACTTCTGGCTTCTTAGGAGATGCGGCTGGTCTTGTCTTTTCAGGAACAATTTCTTGGACTTCGGGCACTTAAAGATATTAGTAGTTTTACACTTAAGTTAATAAGAGTGACGGTCTAAATTTGTTTTCAAGAATGGAAGAGAAATTTCTTCTGAAGACTAGTTTAGCTGACAAGTACCTGGGGCAGGTGAGGCTTCTGGCTCCTTAGGAGGCACTCTCCGTCTTGTCTTTTCAGGGACAATTTCTTGAACTTCAGGCACTTAAAGATATTAGTGGTTTTACATTTAGGTTAGTGAAGACAAGGCCTATATCCACTTTTAAGCACAGAAGACAGATTTCTTCTAAAAAGGTCTAAAAGACCAGTACCTGGGACAGGGGCAGCTTCTGGCTTTTTAGGAGGTACCGCTGGTCTTTTCTTTTCAGGGACAATGTCTTGAATTTCCGGCACTTAAAAGATATTAGTAGTTTTACCACTTAGGTTAGTGAAGACAACAGTCTACATTTGTGTTTAAGAGTGGGAGGGTGACCTCTCTGAAGGCTACTTCAGCTGGCATGTACCTGGGACAGCTGTGGCACCTGCCCTTTTGGGCAGTTCCTCGGGAAGGTTTTCTTCTGGGGTAACTTCTGGAGGGGCGTCAGGTGCTTAAACAACATTAGTAGTTTCAGAAATTATGAATGATTAAGGCATATTTTATAAGAATATGAGGGTTCCAAGCTATTTTTTTCTTAGGGTCGAAGAAAGTAAAATACCTTTTGTAGGTGGGACCTGAGAGCTTTTGGACACAGACAACCTCTTTGCAGGTACAACCTCTTCAGAAACTTTGAAGATATTAGTAGCTTTCAGTTAGAACTAGACAGGGTTTACTAGTGATATGTTTATCCAAGTTAACACACTGGTGGACAGACACACGAACATACTTTCCCCAGCCCAATACAGGTGCGCAGCAACATGTAAGGACACATACCTTTGGCAGGTGGAACTTCTGGTTTCTTGGGAGGAGCCACTGGAACTTTCTTTTCAGGGGTGACTTCCTTTCTTACTTCAGGCACTTCAAAGATAATTTGTAATTTGAGTTTAGAAAAGGCTAAATCAATTGAGGTATGTAGCATATGATCATAGGAGACATAATAGATAGTTACTGACATTTTAAAATTTACATTACCTTTATATATGAACACATTTATATAATATTGTATATATATATATACACACACACACACATATATATACTTGACATACAAACATGTGTATAATACTTTGGTTGAAATATATATTTATCTCCTTCTTAGTGTACTTTTGACTATACCTTCGGGGGGAGGACTTTCCGGTTTAGGGGGAATGACTTCAGGTATCTTCTTTTGGGGAGCAGCCTTTGACATCTCGGGCAATTCTAAGATATTAGTATTTTCTTGATTAGACAGAGTGGACACATATTGGACACTATGAAGATTGGTGGTGTGGGGGTGGCTACCTTTCACAGGTGGGGCTTCAGGCTTTTTAGGAGGGGCCGCTGGCACTTTCTTCTCAGGAACAACTTCTTTGGGTGCCTCTGGCACTTGGAAGAGAGAGTAAGATTATCCTTAGGACCAGTGATGGCCACTAGGGTGGACTTTTCAAGAGAGAGGAAGACTTAGATGCTAGGATGACAAGGTCAAGAGCAAATACCTTTCACAGGTGGGGCTTCTGGCTTTTTAGGAGGGGCCGCTGGCACTTTCTTCTCAGGAACAACTTTCTGGGGTGCCTCTGGCACTTAAAGAGATTAGTAAACACATATAAGACACGTGACGACACCAGGACAAAATATTTTCAAGAGTAGAGGAGCTTTGTCTTAGGAAGCCTGGGACCAGTGACAAATACCTTTGGCAGGTGGGGCTTCTGGCTTTTTCGGGGGCACCACAGATACTTTCTTTGCAGGAACAACTTCTTTGGGAGCCTCAGATACTTCAAAGAGATTAGTGAAAGTTCACTTAGGACGTAGAAGAGCAGGAGGCCGCATATGTTCAAGAGTATAAGAGTTAGGTCTCAGGAATCCCAAAGTTAGTGAGAAATACCTTTGGCAGGTGGGGCTTCTGGCTCTTTAGGGGGCACCAGGGACACTTCCTCTTCAGAGAGGACCTCTTCTTCGGGTGCCTCTGGCACTTAAAAGAGATTAGTGAAACTGCATTAGGATGCCTGACAAGTAGGATGGAGAACCAAAGGAGTGAGGCTTTGTGAAACCTCAGGCCAGTGAGAAGTACCTGTGACAGGTGGAGCTGCTGGCTTTTTAGGAGGCGCCAGGGATACTTTCCTTTCAGGGACAACCTCTTTAGGGGCCTCAGGCACTTCAAAGAGATCAGTAAGATTATGTCTAAGAGTTATGAAGACCAATAGAATGGAATATTTTCAAGAGCAGATGACAGGTCTTAGGAAGCCTCAGGGATGAGTACCTGTGGCAGGTGGGGCTTCACGCCTTTTAGGTGGCTCCCCAAGCACTTCCCTTTCAGGGACAGTCCCAGGTGCGTCAAAGAGATTAGTATGTTTTACAGGTAGACAGTACAAAGACCAGTAGACACACAGAACATTATTCAAGCCAAATGAACTTTTTTTCCTCTTGAACCTCATCAGGGCTAATTAGTACTTGTAACAGGCGGTACGTTAGGCTTTGAATTAGTGACTTTCATTGGGGGTCACTTCATTAGAAGATTCGGGTTCTTTGGAGACATGAGTCAATTTACACTAAGTCAAAGCATTCCACATACACAGGAGCTATATATACATGACAGGAGTCCCAAGCCTTCCTGTCGTCCCCCTTGCCCTCCCATGGAAAGAGACTATCAAGCATGTACCTTTGGCAGGTACAACTTCCGGCACTTGGGGAGGGTGTACTTTCTTTAAGGCCACAACTTCTCTGGGCGCGTCAGGCACTTGAAAGATATTAACACTTTGACATTTAGGAACCAAAAGAATTGCCACAAACAGAAAACACACACAGACAGCTGAAGACATTTCCTGCCCTTTCACACTTCCAACAGCATCTACCTTCTTCTGGAGGAAGCTCAGGCTTTTTACGAGAAATCCGAAGCGTTTTCTTTTCGATGGTGGCTTCTTCATAAGTATCCAGCACTTCAAGAAATTAGTGGTTTTGCATTTAGTGTTAAGCAAAGTCACCAGGAAGAAGAAAGTATGTTCAAAAATGACTACAGCTAGCTCCTGAGCCTGTGGGCTTGGCAGCTTATACCTGTCACTGAGCGGGCTTCTCTGGGCTTTGAAGGGGCTCCCTTTGCAGCAGCAACTTCAGAAGGGGCTTCCGGTTCTTAAAAGATATTAGCATTTCACATTTCAGAGTTAAAATGACTCATGTGAACAACAGCCACAGTAGTAGTGTGCTGCTTTCTAGAAAAGACTTCTCCTCCCTTCCCTACTTCCCCTCATCTGCCAACAAACTAGTATGCTGGGACTTGTAGGATTCTTGAGAAGAGGGGCTGCATAATCCCCACACAATCACGGTACACAACAGCCAGGCTTCTGTTGCCTGCATTCAGTTACGGATAGAGAAACTATCTATACTGAATGTGTGCATCCATTATGTCTTTGTCAGCATTTCCCAAGCAACACAGAATGAGGCCATTCACAGACTATTTATGTTCTATTAGGCCATAAGTGATCTGGGGGTGCTCAAAGGGAGTGCCAACATTACTTTGGTTATATGCAGATTTGATCTTGTTTTCTATAAGGAACTTTTTGAGCAGCCACTGATTTTGGCATCTGCATGGGGGCGGGGTATCCTGGACTTCCTTATGAAAACTGAGATAGGATTTAATTTCTCAGGTGAATGCTTGGAATAGGATTATTGTTTTGGCAAAATGGCCACCAATGCTTTCTAGATGGAACATACTGGAACTTCCGATGACGTAAAGATATTAGTACATTTACATATAGGAGTTAGGAACAGTTAAGAAAAAACAAGATTTAAGAGTTTGCGGGAAGGCACTTTCTTCTTTCATTTATGTTCAGCGGTGACATGTACCTTGGATGACTGGCGTTTCTGGCTCAACAGGAATATCTTCAAAGGTGCTCATCTCGGGAGCCATTTCTTTCACAGCTTCGGGTGCTTTGAAGATATTAGCATTAGAGTCAGAGGTTAGAAGGGTTAGTTAGAAGGGACATTAATCCCATAAAGTGAACCAAAGTGATTGCTGTTGCTACTGGGGGGGGGGGCTCCTTGGAGGGTCTGAGGAGGTGTGGAGTCCTGAGTGGAGGTACTAAGTCTCGTCCCTTGTTTATTCCTTTCCAGCTTCCTAGCACCTACCCAAAGGTGACTTTGAGGGGACAAGCAAGATTCCAGACAGAGGAAAAGAATCAAATTACTTGGCTATTTTTTTAAATTATAAAATATCATTTTATATACTATCATATATATACATATATATATATATGAGGTTGTGATCCTGAAAGTCTTTTAAACTTCCTGAATTTTGACTTATCTAGAAATATTTAGAGTGGAAAAACATACATTAAAGTATTAAAGTGGAAATACAAGTCATGGGAAGGACAAGCAAGTATTCAGGAGAGAATACCAGTATGAACTAGAATTATTTAGCCATGGCTCTAAGATGATGTCACAGGCAAATCAACTTCACATTAAGTCATGACTTTCTATAAAGTCATTTCTATGACATTTAAGTCTTACTTGAAGTCAGATTTATGTTCCTATGCTTATTTTGGAAATGAGTTTAATATGAAGAACATTTCTGACAACTTACAGCATGCATGGTGATACATACCGGACTTTTAACTCCATGAAAGGTTCAATCACTATCATGTGGTACATGACCAATCAAGAACCTTTGTCACCTGATGTCACTGCTTCCTGCTTCAGAGGGCATGCATTAAGCTAGCTCAATCTAGTTGTAGAGTTATACATGCCATACAGCTTTCTTGTTGATTTTTTTTTAGCTAGTCTGGCTTTTATTATTACTTTTTAGTTAATAGCCATTTTCCAATAAAGAACATGTCTTAGGCATATTTGAACATCAAACATTCCATGTTTTCTCTGCAGTTCTTATAGCTAAACTGTAAATTCTTTCCTGTGTGGGAGTTTAAGGTTGCCTTCTAGATGGTTGACTGTACACATTCAGTTGGTTAAGCATGATCCTCGAGGATGCATTCTTTGGTAACCACTGGGCTTTTGAAGAGGTTAGTATGTTCACACGATAGCCACAGCTACAGCTGAGATCAGCAGCTGGACTTTATCCCAGCTTGTACCTGCTGGCAGCTGAGGCTTTCTTCTTTTGGCTGCAGGAGCTTGTTTCTCTGGAAGCACATCTTTGATGACTTCAAGGTCTTTAAAGATATTAGTTTTTAAGAAAATATAATTGAGAAAAGGCAAAAACAATGACATGATGCACAAAGAAAATGAGGTATACAACAGACTTCAAAAGTTAGAATTTGTATTTTCTTTTTAACAGTCTATCTTTGTGCACTGTATGGGTGGGGCAAGTCACGAATAGTTCCTGGTCTTGGGCATTTTTGAGAGATGCTTTGAAGATATTAGTATTTAAGAGGTTGAGGCAACACACATAAAACACTGGACATTTGACAAACACAAGATGGAAGATTTTCTTGTTTAGAGTCTCATGACAAGAGTTTGTACCTTCAGCGGGGGGAGGTTCAGGAATTTCAGGAACAGCCTCATGTGACTTCAGCGCTGGAAACACTTCTTGAGTTTTGTCAGGCTCTTTAAAGATATTAGTAGGTTTATAATTAGATTTTTTTAAAAAAAATAACAGTGAATTATATAACATGCAGTTCTGGGATCTTAAGGCCAAAGATAACAATCAATGTTTTGAAGCAGTTGAAATATACCTTTGCGTGCCACGGTTTCTCTCTTTTTACGAATGGCCACATATGTTTTCTCTTCTGTAACAACTGTTTGAGGGGGTGCAGGCGCTTAAAAGAGATGAGTACAGTTATGTCCTGAACAGGGAAGAAAAACATGTTTCTAAAAAGAGCCCCAGACAAATTCAAGCGGAGTTGGTGGTGCTAGGTACCTTTGGCCACTTTGAGTCTTGCCTTCTCAGGATGGGTCACAAGTTCTTCTTCTATGACTGTTTCCTCAGATGCTTCGTAAACTTTAAAGATATTATCAGTGTGTGGGTAACAGTTACAAACACACTAATTAAGAAACACATGACACTGTACACATTCATCACCCAAATTCACAGAGGTCCATAGACACAAACAAATTAGTGACAAGCATGAGTTGAGTAGGAATGAACCTCATTCCCAGCTTTAGGATGAAGGATGCTCAGAATTTCTTCATGATTCTGATAACAAATGGAGGATTTTACCAGACAGAGACTGATTTTTTTTTTCATTTTACCTCAGGAAAGCTATTGGCCATATTATATTAGTGTTGTTTTTGATTCATGTATGCATTCACAATAGGGGTGATGTTGAGTTGAATATAAAAGATCCACTATCTATATTCAACCTCCTGGAATCATGTGGAATCATCTTTGCATTTCTAGGTACATACTTGTTTATATTCTAAAATCATGTTTAATTTATGGCTTCCTAGTGTAATAAAAATATGAGGACAATCTAGAGATTAGAAGCCAGAAAGAAGAGAGACGAGGCTACAGCATAGTGGGAGAATACTGGAGGGAAATGAAAGGGAGGAAATATACGGGGAAAAGCTTCTGAAAAGAGTACCTGATTTCTCCAACCTTTAGACAGGAACGCTGTCCGACAACAATGACCAGTTTTAAGGACAGAACCAGGAGGAGGAAGTGATCATATACATTAATCCCAAACTACTGTATGACGAGTATTTATCAGGAGTTTCCCAGACTGAACATAAAAAGGAAGCCCGGGCTGACTGTTTATCATCCAGAAGACTGAGTCTGCTCAGAAGGAGTCACTGTTTAGGGTCTCTTGTTATTTAAACTATTTAGGAAAGAAAGGCCTCACTAAATCTCTCAGGGCTTGAGTGGTCTTCTAAATTTGTGCTGTTTGAACAGCCTGGTCCAAATCCTACTTGTAACCCTGAAGAGTACAACAATGACACTGGCTATTTTGATTTTGCAAAATTCAATGACATTATTATTTGGAGTTAAAGTAAGTTACCTCATGGTCTGGGAAATAAGATGAAGGAATGTTTATACACAGAAGAGATTAGGAAATTTCATGGGACAATGACTTTTCTAAGGTTGGATAATGCTAGAAGCACAGAAGAGTTTAGTTTTTAAATTGATGAATAAACGTAACTTGTCTCAGGCTAACAGACATTTAGACGACTTGATTTTAGTCAACACTTTTAGCATGCATGGTTTTTATAGGATATTAGTAGATTTGCATTTTAATGCTGTGTAGACAGACACAGTGGATTCAGAACACAGATGAGACTAAGGACATCCACCAGTGTGTCTGCACTCACTGTATATCTCTGTGTCTTCAGGAAGAACAACTGGTAATTTTTCTTCTTGAATAATTTTCTCAGGCACCTCAGGAACTTTAAAGATATTAGTGTGCACATTACTATTACTAACATATGTAGGATATTAAGACTATAAAAATTTAAACCACCAAGATTTGATGGAACACTTGTTCACTCTACACCATAGAAACTCAACCACAGAGTCATTTCACATCGGGGTTAGCATCCGTGTGTACCTTTAGGTGGCGGAACTTCAGGCTTTTTTGGAACGGCTTCGCGGACCTTTTCTTCAGGAGTGATTTTCTTAGGTACTTCGGGTGCTTTAAAGATATTTACTTGTCTTATTTTCAAGATTGTCAAAATTAAGTATAAAATATCAAGAGTAAAGTGGAGGGAGCTATCAAGTGGAATGTGCAAATGTTAAGTCCATGTGTGTGCTCTATGTCTCCCAACTGCTTTACTGGCTATTCATATGAGAGACATCTCATTCTTGGGGGTCAGTAGTATTTTCTGCTGTTACTTAGAACTTAATTCTCATGCCATGAGGTAGAGATTCCAATGTCAATTCCATAGGGAAGAAAAGCGGAGGGACCAATGTTGTTTAATTACTGAATAAAAAGAGTCAAAATAAGAAAGACCTTTAGGCTTTTGATGTCTTTCCCTAGAGGAGAGTCAAAACAGGGAAGATTGTAGGATGGAATATAAATTGCAATTTCTGTCATTCGCAGCCATCTTGTGGTCCTGGGGGAAGAGTGGTCTTTCTCTCCTCTGTGGAAAGGGAAGCATAGGGATTTACTGCTGGTGGGAACTAGCAGAGGTAGGTACCTTTAGGTGGTGGAGCCTTGGGTTCTTCAGGAACACGGACTTTTTCTTCAGCTACCACTTTCTTGGTCACCTCAGGCACTTTAAAGACAGCAGGGATAATTTCCTTTACTTTTAAACACTCAAAGATATCTTAGCAGGCAGAATATAAGAGACATGTAATGAAAACAGGACAGAGTCACATCATCAAACAGAGACATGGTTTAGCATACACAAGGCACTTGCAGAGGCGACTTTGGACAACAAGCATGACCATACAAGTACGTGGAACTCCCCAAGTTAGATCCACAAAAACTTGACATCAACAACCGACAGCACACCGGCATCTGCTGCTCATTCTGCTCATTCAGGTAGGATAATCGCAGCTTTCTCTTCAGCGATTACTTCCTTACACACTCATTGACTTTCAAGATATAACCTCAAATGATGTAATGTAGCAAAGAGGCAGAAAACGAATAAAGGGGGGCACTGCCACATATTTACAATATAGCTAGCAGCTCAAAACTTTAATAGTGAATAGGGAAATGGAGGTCTACCAATAAGCACATCGGTGAACATACAATCAAACAGCACCGAAGGATGCCCAAGTTTACACTTTGGTCAGCAGGTGTTTGGGTTTTGCTGTTTCAGGGAAACAACAATGGTATCTATGTTTGCAGACTGGTCACTTTAAAGATAATTATTTTGACATTCACCTAACACAAAACACAGAAGAAAATCACCACGCGGAGCACAAACTTGTAAAGCCCCCAAAAAGCAACCGGACACAGTTATGTCAGTATTGCTGAGCCGTGAAATACCTTTAGCTGGTGGCTCTTTGCGAGGAACAACTTTAAAGGGTGGTTTTTTTGGAGGGATGGCTTTCTCGGACACCTCAGGTCCTTCAAAGATATTAGTGTTTTGGTTTAGAATTGACCCATAAAATATGACGAATCACTACCTACATTAATATTGTACAATGAGGGTTTATAAAAGAGTTTGTAGTTTTTGAATTTATACTATTCCTGCTTAAATCAAGTTGTGATTTTAATATTTATACAATACATTGCTATATAAAACATACATATTCCAATATATTATACAAACATTTATTTAGGCATGGTCTGGTGATGTGATATTCCCCTCTGTATGATGTAAATATGTCTTATTACCATTAGTTATAAAGAAGCTGCTTTGGCCTATGGCAGAACAGAATAGAGCTAGGCAGAACAACTAAACTGATGCCGGCAGAAAGAAGGCAGAGTCAGGGAGATGTCATGAACCTTACTGGTACACCACAGTCTTGTGGTGATACACAGATGAATAGAAATGGGTTAATTTAAGATGCAAGAGCTATCTAGGAATATGCCTAAGCCATTGGTTGAACAGTGTTGTAATTAATATGGTTTCTGTGTGATTATTCGGGTCTGGGTGGCTGGAGAACAAAAGGGCAGTCTCCATTTGCAGTCTGGAGTGGAGTTATAGACTATGTATGGACACTTTATTTTGTCCTTAGAATTTACTGAAATTTGGGCACCATGACCAATGCTTCACTTAGTTCATTATTTCTCCAATGAAGATAATCATAAAATTGCAAACACTTTTAATAAGTAATTATTAGTTAGTGCATAGGTAACTCTATTGTGAACTAGGCAATGGTTGCTTTGATGAGAATATAAGCTATTCAATGAACCGAGAAGTGTGTCTCTGAATGGGGGATACCTGCTGGTGTGTACCTGAGGTACCTGTTGGTACCTGTGGTAATCATATAATGATTGTTGGACTATGAAAAAAAATCCACATATTCATATAGTGATACATGGATCATGGAGCTATGTCAGCATCATACATAATTCTCATGTCTGTGAAAATTAACCACTTTGTGTGTTTAGTCTCTAAACCTTATCAGTTTCTGAATTAAACAGCTTAAACTCATGCTTAAAGTAGTTTGTGGGGCTAATGGGCTGAACTGAACATGCAAAGTACTTTGAAAATTAAATGGATAAGAGAAAGATATAACAATGTGTATTATCTAGAGTCCCCTATACCTTTTTTAGGTGGAATTTTGGGTTTTTCATATACTTCCACTTCTTCAGCCTCTAAAAACTCAACGACCCTGTGGACTTCTTCAACTTTGTGTTCCTCTTGGAACCTGCGCTCTTCCACCCTGATGAATTCCTCCACCTCATGGAACTCCTCCTCTTCGAAGTATTCCTTGACCTCGTGGAATTCTTCTTCTTCAGAAACCTCTTCCACTTTTGCTTCCACAAGTTCTAGCTCTATTCTTTCTTGGACTATTTCTTCTTGCTGGTAGGCAACTGATATTTTTTCTTCAAAAACAGCTCTCCCTGAAAGAGCATTGACTTTAAGAGACTGATTTTTTGAATCATAAAATGAAACAGATGTCAATTCAAAGTGTAAGAAAAATACCTAAAAGAAGACTTCCATGAAAGGACAAGAAGAGCAAAGAATTCCCCAAAAATACCTTTAGCAGGGGGAACAGCTTCCTTTTTGGGCACAGGGACTTTCTTTTCGGGAATTTTCTTTTCTGGAACTTTCTTTTCTGGGACTTTCTTTTCTGGAACTTTCTTTGGTACTTCGGGAACTTTAAAGATAAGAGTTTTAATATTTAAGACCACCAAGAGTAAGCTTGCACACTGGACATCAAAAATAAGACAGATGGACAAAAACCATAGACAGCTTAGTGAAGAACGATGACGGAAGGCGTTTGGTTTAAAGGAGAAAGTGTACCTTTGGCTGGTGGGGCCTCTTTTTTCTGGACAGGAGCAGGAACTTTCTCTTCAGGAATTTTCTTTGTCACTTTAAAGATATTAGGTGCCTTAGTTAGATGACAATGCTCAATGACACACATGAATAAAAACATCAGAATCAAGTTATGTCATTAACGCATCTAGGAAGTCGATGTGTGCAGTTGGGCAACCCTTTCACAGGTAATAGGGATACTTTCCCAAACACTCTCTTGTGCTATCTGGATCCCTAGAAGCCAACATATGCCCACTAAGAAGCTTTACTATTTTTAAAACATCAGATGTTATCAACACTAGGCCTAATTTTATTATTTTTAATTTGATGAAGATGTTTTTCAACCTGATTATCATCCTAGATAATCTGGTCCCTGACCTAGGCCTTAGGAACTACTGGGCACTATTTCATTTGCTGAGAAGTCTGCCATCATTGTGGTTGTATACCATAATTGCTGAAGATGTTTTCTGGAACAATTACTGAACAAAGAAGCAACAAAGAAGGACAATTTTAAAACCTCAAATTCCCAGGTTAAATCATGGTAAAAAGGACATGAAGCTCTTTAAAATTATTATCCAAGTGCCAGAATAGATAATTTTTTTCTGTATAAAATAGGATGCACAGAGAAAAATATTACAATAATGAAACTTTTAGTTACATAATAAAATGAAGTCTAGGGATAGAATGAAGGTAAAAACGATTAATTGCTATGTTCTTAAATATTGAGAGATCATGATAAGGCATCAAAATTTCCAGCTATATGAAGTTAGAGATCTCTAAAATAATCCACACAGTGTACCGGATGGAGCCATCATCTACCGTGTGACACTATAGGGAACCCAAGGCAATGATGAGTGGCGTTTTCCTTGTCATTAGTCAGTTTGCTCGAACAGTTACTTAAGGAAAAAATGCAGGAAGACCAAGAGCTCTTTAGAAAGAAGACCAGTGGGGTGAGAAAGGTGACAGAATTCACTGGGGCTTGCTATACCTTTAGTAGGGGGTGCTTCTGCTTTCTTAGGGACAGGAGTGGGTGCTGCAGGCACTTCCTTCTTAGCCACTTCAGGCGCTTAAAAGATATTTACAGACACGGTGAAAAAAAAAATCACGTGCAATGACAAAAAAAACCACCCAATTATCAAAATACAAACAAAACAACACAAAACACTGATGTGCTTTAGGAAAGTATTAGCAACCTAAAAGATAATACCTCACCTAGGGCAAGATTTTTAGAAACCCCCAAGAGTAAACACTATGCAAATATTTCAAAGTCTTAAGGGATGATTTAAGAATTAACTCTCAAAAAAGTGAATGATTTCACCACACAGATAGATTGTTCTCCAGCATTTGAGCTGAAAGCAAAATTGAGGATTGCAATCTAGGAGGAAGGATTAAAGTGTAATATCAGAACAATTTTCCCTTATTTATAGTCAGATTGCCGGTAAAGAAGGAAAAGTTAGGGAAATGGCAGGGTCACAGAGCTTCAGCTACGGGGACTGAGAACTCTTCAGGTCTCATTGGTATGATACAAGAAAAGCTTATGGCGGATGATGATTATGTTGACAGCGCTGAGATTTGAAGCAATAAGGGTTTGGAATGTCCAACTCATGAAAGTGGCTGTATACCTCTAGGGGGCACCACCACCACCTCTTCCTCCTCTTCCTCCACCTCCTCTTCCTCTACCACCTCCTCTTCTTCTACGCTAGGTGGTTCTTCTGGGATCTCTTCTGGAATGGGTTCTTCAGCTTCCTCATACACTTGAAACAGATTATTTTGTAAATTACTTTTTAAAAAGCCTTTGAATGTTAGATGAAAATTAAAGCATCTAGACAAACCACTCAGCCTGCTAAATGCCCATGAACATTCACTAATCTGGAAATAAAATTTGCTGAGTCTATAAAACATGTTAGGCACTTTCCAATATGGAGCTAGAAGGGACTCTGGAGGATTTAGTTGGGGATTATTATTTTTTTAGTGAGGTGGAAAGGCGTTTAGAGTCAAGCAATTATTTAGGAACAGAAGTCAGATTCTCCGTGCCAATTACTCAGGTTTATCTGAGATTGTTCTGGAAAAAGCTTAGTTCATGACTCCTACCGAAAGCACTGGGTGAGACATTCCCCATAGTACCCACACACAAAAGAGAAAACACTGACATTTCACAAAACTAGTGAGAGAAGAATAAAGAAGTTAGTGGGTCCATTTCAATTTTTTCAATGAACTATGTCACAAATAGGCTAAACATGCAAGAATGAGAATCAACTGGAATGAGTTGGCCTGCCCAATTCCTTATAGACAAGCATCACTTTCTATCAGAGCTAGAAGGTCTATTGTTATAGAGTGAAATGTATATTATCTCCTCCTCAAATGAGATAATGATAAGACAAGGATGCTTAGAAACACAGTTTTCTTAGGAAGCCATCTACCTTCAGCTGGAGGGACTTCCTCTTCTTTAGGGGGGATGATCCGCCTTTCTTCCACCTTCTTAGGTACCTCAGGAACTTAAAAGACATTGATTGTTTTAGGCACTTAAATCTCAAGAGCTAAAAAAAGATTCTTAAAGACCAATTTTTTTTTTTCAGCCCAAGAGAGTAAACAGCAGAGCACACAGAAGACGAAGCCCTGACACATCACGGTTAAGAAGCGAATGAAGAGGCTTGGGACATCCTGAGACTATCTTTTGTAGCTGGGTTCTCCTTTTCTTTAAAGGAAGAATTATAAGATCACTTCTGGCTCCTTAAGGATATATAACACCTGACATTTTTAGGAATAACATACAGAGGAGAAACACGGCAAAAAAATACACTCACACAAAGTGGAAAACGAACAGAGCACCAACATGGGAACAATGGAGGCACAGTGACCAACATCAGTGACAGACTAGGAAATGCAAACGTGGCTGAGCATCTTGTGTGGATGACACTCCAGGTCAACAAGGGCACAGTTGATAGCCATGTACCTTTGGCGGGAGGAGCCACTGCTTTCTTAAGGCTTGGGGGAGGCAACTTCTTTTCTGGTTCAGGTTTCTTGGGCACCACAGGAACTTTAAAGATATTTTGAAATTTCAGTCTCACAAACACAAGGACAATGTACACAATGATGACAGAAGCTACTTTCACAAATACTAGACAGGACGTTTTGACTTGACGGGTGAAGGAAAGAAGGTCTCTGATGTGCTTGGGGATGCAAGAACATTAGAGGTGATGTACCTTTGGTGGGAGGAGCCTCCTCTTTCTTGGGAACAACTACTTTCTTCTCTGGCACTTTCTTCTTGATCTCAGGCACTTTAAAGACATCATTTCATGATAAGAATGTGTTTTTGAAGAGCCAGAAAGAAAACAAGAAGACTCCACACACAGGAAGACCATCATATAGCATTCACTCAGAAGAGGGATGGAATGCTAGCTGCAGTCCATCAAGAGATGACTAGAATTTTCAAGGGGAAGGATCAGCAAATGGCTGGCTACCTGAGCCTAGACACTATCATTTCATGGACTTAAACTTAAGCTAAGAGCTTAGTTAATAATTATCTGAAAATATTATGGGACCATACAGCCTGGCAGAAACATTATACTTATTTAAGTATAATGCCATTATGACTTTTTTGGGAAATATTATTGCACTTTAGGGTATGAATATACTTCCTAGGTACTGTACCATGACCTGCTCTGTGAATTTAAATATTAATTCTCATTCAATGATATAACAATATACTTTGTCTTATTTTATCTTTACAATAATATTAGAATCCACTGGGATTTGTTCCTATCCCTATTTTATGAAAGAGCAAACTAAGGCTCAGATTGGCTAAAGGACTCTTTCAGAGCCGAACAGCAAAGTTCAAAGTCAAGGTTAAAGTCCAAACTTGTGCTTTCATTTATATATACATGTTTTCTAAGACATAAGCTATTGCTCAGTGTTTGACATAAACTATTAATTACCCAATGTTCTGATGAGTACATCATATTTTCTTCTTAGCCTGGTATCACAAATGAATGAAAGATGAAATTTATCAGCATGAATTTATGTATTTTTTAGGAAATTTTTCCTAAAGATTATTTAGATATTCAAAAGATCTATATGAAACATTATATGGTTTAATAAGATTATAGCAAGTGAAGTAGGCATTTTGTAGTAGTTTTATGATAATACTGCCATTAACCTTTCATGCAAAAAATATTGTGTGAAAAACATCTAATAGAAATAAATGGCTATCAATGTCCTGATCAGTTTTAAAAGTAAAATTTGGCTGTCCATTTTATGTGTGATTTCTTTCTGAAACCCATCTGATAAAGCTAAAATATGGGCTGTGTGATCACTCTGGGGCAGGGGATACCCATCTGATAAACCTATGGTATGGGCTGTGTGATCACTGGGGGCAGGGTGTACCCATCTGATAAGGCTATGGTACAGGCTATGGGATCAACCTGGGATAGGGTATACCTTTGGGAGGTGGAGGAGGCTCCACTTTCTTAGGAACAGGCACGGGGACTTTCTTCTCAGGTACAGTTTTCTTTGGCACTTAAAAACATTTCATTTAAAGACATTAAGAACCACATAACAATACTGGATCTATAACAAAAGACATCCGAGGACAGGACCACAAACAAACATCAACTACAATTAAGACATGCAGATAATTGACAAGGGACAGACATAGAAAGCAGATTGCCGTAGGCAGGATGAAAGGTGTGTCTGGGAAGTTTTCTAAGGATTTGATGACAACTCAGCAAAGAATCATAGACAAGACAGATGGTTTTAACAAGAGGGAAGGCAGAAGCCTACATAAAGAGGTCTTGATCCCAAGAACTGCTGTACCTGGGGCAGGTCTTGGCACCTTAGGGCTAATTTCTGGAAGGGCTTCCTCTTCCTCAAGTGGAACTTCTTCCTCAGGTAGAATTTCCTCTTCCTCTAGTGGAACTTCCTCTTCTTCAGGAGGAACTTCCTCTTCCTCAGGTGGAACTTCCTCTTCCTCGAGAGGGATTTCCTCTTCAGGAGCAACCTCTTCCTCAAATGGAGCTTCTTCTTCTTCTTCCCGAGGCAGAGCCACAGGAACTGAGACCACTTCCCGCTTCTTTGGCACTTTAAAGATATTTATGCAATCGTACAAATTCCATGTTTACGTAAAATATTCACGGCAGCAAGACAGCATGAAAAGCCAATATTCTTTGATCACAATTATTACCAGCATACACAATGTCAAGCAAGCACAATCAGTGAGACGGAACAACACCCATTACATTCCGTTTGTGCCCTGGTGCTGCCCAAGATTAATGTACCTTTGGGGGGTGGAGCTTCCATTTTTTTCAGAACAGGTGCTGGTTTCTTTTCTTCTGGGATGAGCTTCTTGGGCACCTCTGGCACTTTAAGGATATCATTTGTCTTTAAGAATGTGTCTTTTCACAGTGTTTTACAGCCATAGACATGATAAAGGCTCACATCATATGGAAGACATTTCATTTTTTAGAAAAACACTTTCACAGACAGAGTTAGTACAGAGACATTTTCTTATGAATGGACGCTAACTTGAGATTTCTCCCTGGGTACAGAAATGATGAAAAAATACCTTTTGCAGGTGGAGCCTCTGCTTTCTTAGGAGCAGGCACCGGCACCTTCTTCTCAGGCACAGGCTTCTTGGGCACTTCTGGCACTTTAAAGAAATGATTTAGGCAAAGTTTTACACAATACAAAAACACAGAGCTCAAGCATAGTCTAGAAAAGATGAAGATACGGCAATAAATTCATAGTTAAAAAACTGTAAGCAGCATTTCATTTTAAAAACAAAAAAAAATCCGTTTTTGTAAAGAGATAATACTATAGAGGCATTTAACATCACCTAAAGAACATAGTATTGAACTGATTACATATTTTCTTTTCACACATATCTAAAATTGTATGCCCGTGAAAGTTCATATACCTTTGGCTGGTGGTGCTTCCACCTTTTTGGCAATGGGTACTGCTGGTTTTTCTTCTGGTACAGGCTTCTTGGGCACTTCCGGAACTTAAAAGACAGGAAATAAGGTCAATGTCACAGTTTTCCAATCATGGAGGATTCTAGTGACTTAGAGACAACTGAATTATCACAGATGTGCCAACAATCTTACTTTAAGATAGAAACTAATAATTAAACCACAAAGCAAGACTTTAGACGTGCAGGAGCATCACAATAAAACCCAACAAACAAACGCGGACCAGTGACAAAGCACGAAAGCCTTGGCCTTCGGTGTTGGCCATTTTATTACGAAGAACTGATTGTTCACTATGAATTCCCCACTGAAGAAGACATGAGCGTTAAACAGAAGCAGGCTCCAATGGCCACATTCAGAGATGAATACATGGCAGCAAGCTTCTGGGACCAGCTGAGTGGTTCTTGTTTTGGTTATTGACATTGTTATTAACGTTTATTATTATTAACATCGCCCCAGGGCAGGGATGGCTACGGCTCACCAAGTTATACCACAGAGGTAAATGGCTGCAGGGAGAGCTGTACCTTTGGCAGGCGGAGCCTTCTCCTTTTTAGGGACAGGCACAGGAACTTTTTCCTCTGGCTTCTTGGGAATCTCAGGCACTTTAAAGACAGTGTTGATAGTTAAGTTCTGACTATGAAAAACAACACATACATAAAGCACATGTAACGTTTTAGTAGCCACACACGGGTCGCGGTAGCCAGAAAAGAGGTAACCAGCTGAAGACAGATGAAGCCGTCTAGGTGCATACGTGTGAGTGGTGTGTACCTTTGGCGGGTGGCACTTCCTTCTTTTTGGGAACAGGAACAGGTTTTTTCGCTTCTGGAACAGGTTTCTTGGGTACCTCAGGCACTTTAAAGATAACAATAAGATGTGAAAACGTGCGGAAGACACAGAATGTGAAAGGCACACACAGGCATCACATCCCCCAGGATCTGACTAAGCCAAACACCCAAGCTCCAATGCGCTGCTTCCTTTCTGTTTCACGGCAGCCATCGACTACCTTTGGCTGGTGTCACCGGCACCACTTCTTCCTCGACGATGAGCTCCTCTTCTTCGTGCAGGTACTCTTCCTCTTCGTGGACGTACTCCTCTTCACGGACGTACTCCTCTTCATGGATGTATTCTTCTTCATGGACATACTCCTCTTCGTGGACATATTCCTCCTCCTCCTCTACAATATATTCTTCTTCGTGGGTTTCCACTTCCTCTTTGTAGGCAACCACCTCTTCTGGTTCCCGTTTTTTAGGCACCCCTGGCACTTTAAAGATATTATCTTTAAGTTGGATATGTTCCAATTGCTCAATAAAATCAAGACGCTATAAGAGTGCAGACCCCCTTATAACAAAAGAAAGGATGGGCTTTATCTTTCCCACAGAGTAACTTCATCCATAGAACTGAACATGAATTCAACAGCAAAGACGAACAACACACTAGAACAAGCAATAGGAGGTACCTCTAACAGCTGCCGCCACTTCCTTTTTAGGGGCAGGTACTTTTGCCTCTGGGACAACTTTCTTGGGCTTCATGGGCACTTGAAATAATAAGTACAAGGGAGTTTTAGAGTCAGAAATAGATCATTTAACCATTTCTAGCTTTCTTTACTTTAAAGAGAATGATTTTATAGATGTCTATAAGTAGAATATGTAATTTTCTTTGGGAGAAACTTTGTTGTTTTATTTTTTATGGGATGGATTCTGAATCTCACAGCCAGGTAAACCCATAGAAGTACTCCAGCAAATTTGCAGTCACAGAGCCTAATTGAAGGGTCTTTCTCCTATGCTTCTACTCACTGGAGGCATTCTAAGAAGGTCAATTTACTTCTGGGTTAGCATGCTTCCTAAGATTGCAAGGAAGTTGCTTAACATAAAGAAAGAAAACTTGGATGTTGAATTAGCTTTTTAAAAAGTTTTTCAAAGTGATTTTAGAGTAAATAGTAACCATTTTTAGTGGAAAATAGCATATCATTATATTAATTTAACTATATTAAGAATATGTTAAATGGTCACTGCATTAAAACAAAAGTATTGTATTTGACAGTGTTATGGTCATGGTCAATGAGCAGTCACTATCTACAAGATTGTAGAAGTATTTTGAAATAATCTTAGGGGTAACACTGGAGACAAGTAACCTGAGACAGGCAAGAGGCTACATCCTGGGGAAAGGTTGGTATACCTTTGGCAGCTGGCTCAGTCACCTGCTGCTTTTCACGTTTGGTAATTGAAATTTGTATTTTCTCTTCAACAACTTTCTTCGGTTCTTCGGGAGCTTTAAAGATATTAATTATGGAAGAATATTACCAAGAAGCTCCCGAATATCAGAGAATAAACATCAACAAAGCCCAAAGACCTGGCTCCTAAGACATGGGACCAGACAATACACCCTGAAAGCACAAAGACTGGCGGATACTACTGAGTCTAGGTTGACATAGTCGCATCACGAAGGTGACAATATTGCTTGGGACAGTTACTGCTCTATCATGTACCTTTGGGTGGTATAGGTTTGAGTTTCTTTTGAATGGGCACAGGTGCTTTTTCTTCAGGAACAGCTTTCTTCAGCACTTTAAAAGGACCAATAGTAAGAGATTTACAAACCCAAACTCATGTTTGAGAGTGAGAATAAAATGCTAAGAAATAGAACACACAACATAACAGTCCCGTGTGTCCGTCCCCCACCCCTGCCCACCACACAGTTAGACACATCCACTTCCATGCATATCCACATTGCAGAGACGAAGAAAACAAGAGGTTTTGTAACTGACAATGTTCTCACTCTACCTTTTGGTGGTGGGGCCTTGGGTTTGGCAGGCACTGGTTCTTGGGCAGGTTTTGCTGGAATAGGCTTCTTGGGTTCTTTAAAAGCATACAAAGTATTTAGTGTTAGACTGTAGGGTAGATTTCAAAATCAATCCTTAAACGGAATCAGTTAATTGAAATAATTGACCTTTTATGTTCACAGTGCAACCACAATCTCTAGAATAAGAATTCGTGTTCCAACTTCACAAGGCTATGAGAGCCTTAAGCAAGATAACGTTCCCTTTCCTCATTGGCACTCCCTTTAACTAGGCCATGAGAATGCCTCAAAATTCCCATTTCACTTCAGATAGTCAACTTGTGATCAATCTTTTCTGTCTGAGACACTGGTGTTTAATGCCACCAGTGAAAATATGCAGAATCGTCTCAAAGACACAAAGAAAAACCTCAAGAAGGATATGGGCTCATTTCAAATTTCTAGTCAGAATTTATTCATATGGATTTATTATTTATTTTAGAATAAAGAAAGTGGTCTAGAATCTGATGTGGGATTCTCCTCTGTATGCTATGAATATGTTTTATTACCATTGGTTAATAAAGAAGCGCCTTAAGACCTATGGCAGAGCAGAATATAGCTAGGTGGGAAAACTAAACTGAATGCAGGGAGAAAGAAGGCAGAGTCAAGTTGACGCTATGTAACCGCTCAAGAAGCAAGATATGACATAACAAACCACAAGCCTCGTGGTAAAATATAAAATAATAGAAATAAGTTCATTTAAGTTGTAAGGGCTAGGTAGAAATATACCGCAGCCATTAGCCAAACAGTGTGGTAATTAATATAGTTTTTGTGTGATTATTCAGGTCTGGGTATCCAGGAAATGAAAACCCAGTCTCTGTTTACAAGGGTCAGAGCTATATGTGCACACACATTATCTCCATCAGGTTAAAAACAATGCTTTGCCCTCACCAGAAAAGCAGCCATTGTTAGATTGTGATGCTGGAAGCCCTGTGGGTAGTGAAACCTAACAATAACCTTAAGATTTATAGAGCTATTTCCCCTCCTGAAGTGATTTAAAATGTTGAATTTACTCAACGGCACGAAGTTCTTCTACCTTGACCTTCATCCTAACAGGTTCTATGCACATTTAACCTGGGCTAAAGTTCAGTCATACCTGTGACATATTCTTCATGCTCCTTATACTCCTCGTAATGCTCAAGTTCACGCTCTGCATATTCTTCGTACTGGTCATACTCTTCTGTGGGTTCATACTCCTCAAACTCCGTGTACTCCTCATAGCCTTCATAATCATCGTACTCCACTTCCCGGTATTCTGAGACAGTTTCTTCTTCTCGGGCATAAGACCATTTCTTCTCTTCCGTTACAGTCACTTCTGGAATAATAGTGACAGCAGGCAGCATTTTATTTGAGGCCCATTTAGTGGCAATGTATTTTGATTTCATTCCTTTACGACTGTCTCCCACACTGACTATGGGTGACCTTGGTTATCTTTTGTTGGAAGAAGTGTCATGAGAGGCACAATGACTAATTGTGATGTCAAATGTTCACGTCTTTGGCTCCAGTCAGCAGTAAGCAAGGAAAGTAGAGGGGATACATTGGCATCTAGCAGACAAAGAGACACACAGCTCTATGCTTTCTAGTGAATCAAAGCGCAATGTACCTTTAGTGGGTCGGGGCTCTCTCTTTGGAACTTCGATGGACACCTTTTCTTCTTTAACGGCTCTTTTTCTGACTTCAGTCACTTTAAAAGAATAATTATTAAAAGTAAATCACAAGAGTCTAGAAATAATTGTGTTAAGAGAACTTTTGCATGAAAAACCCAAGAAGAAAATCAAACATGATGCACCTATCACTAAAATTGCAAGCAAAAAAAAATTCAGTGGGCCTGAAAGTCAACATTGCTCCATATACCTATGAAGAAGTCACTGTGCTTCAAGATGCTCAGGGCTTTGTAAGAACGTAAGAGAGACAAGCGGCAACAATGACCACAAAACTAGGTACGACCTTAAAGAAACTTGAATTTCACAGACAATATCCTCACCTTAGTTCTATTTCCTGCCCCCAAGGCTCCTCAGGGACAGAAAAGAATATTGAGTCAATGAAAAATAATTCGCCAAGGATTACCACATGAAGCAGACATCCAGACAGACAAGTTTAATATATGGACCAGACAGACACATGATGACAAACACCTTTTGATGTAAACTCTGCATATTTGGGGGCAGAGTAGAGAAAAGGAACTTTCTAGAATCAGGATGTCTATTTGTTCAGTGATGTGGAATGGCTAGCTTATTTCACCTTTGAGATCCATTTAAATAAGATTCCCTGACTATTCGGGTTCTACTCCACCCATTTCAATACCTAAAGCTTATTTCTATCCCACTAAAGAGTCATTATACCTTTAGCTGGTGGCTCCGCCTCTCTTCTGGGTTTGAGTTTGGGGAACTTTTCTTCAGGGACAACTTTCTTAGGTTCCTCTGGCACTTTAAAGACAGATTTCATTTTAAAGAACCATTCGCTTCATTCAGACCACAGAGAGTACGAACCACTCAGACACAGAAGACTCAACACACCCTGAAATTCAGACATTCCACAACATTTTAAAGGAAGACAGAGACCACCCTTCCCTCTGTGCCCCATAGTTAGTGTACTTATAAAGTAAGACAAGGCAGTGTTGACATATGGGAGCCACCGAAGCATCTGTCATGCTGACATGGAAAGACTGCTGTACCTCTTGCTCTGGGAGGCTCCTCTTTTTTAGTCACAGCTACAAGAACTTTCTCTTCTTGAGTAATTTTCATGTGCCTCTCTGTCACTTGGAAGATAATTTTAGCATTAGCACACTGTAACGTTTAGAGTAGAATACGTACATACGTATATAATACATACATACATATATAACATACATAATACATATATTCATACACACATATCTACTTGCCAGAAAGTACTGTGATTTTAGAATAGAAGAATTTTTCAGGCACACTCAACAAAACATCACAACCATAACACCACAACCATCACAGACGGACACTAACAATCTACACAGAAAAATTATGGCCCAATGGATGGTAGCCAGAGGAAGAAAGAAGACAGTGCTCTTGGTTTTTTCTTTCTCCTTTTAGGGATGTCATTTACCTTTGGTTGGGGGAGGTTCTTCTATCTCAACCACTTCTGCAGGAACTTTCCTTTCTGGAACTGGTTTTTTTGGTTCTTCAGGGGCTTTGAAAACATTGGGCAATGGAGTCAAACATGGTGCCAAAAGCCCATGTGATCAAGAGTTGACAAACATGTCAATTTTACTTCAAGATAGGGAGTGAAGTATTACTTAAGAGCAAAATGATTCCCAATATACCTTTGGCTGGTGGCACCTTTTCTTTTTTAGGAGCTGGTGCGGGAACTTTCTTCTCTGGTACAATTTTCTTTGGTGGCTCGGGAACTTGGGAAAGATTAAGAAGATCAGTTTGAATTCTGTTAGAAAGTTTTATTATGGGGAAGACACATAACTCCCTTTTTGTAAAGATCACACACACACCAACATTAATAACTACACTAGCAAAGTGTTTGTAGACCAATTCTGACAAAACCTTAGTGATACACAGAGGCGCCATTATAGATGTCAAGACAGACAATATTACACTCCTGTGAGAGGAAATGTACCTTTAGGTGCTGGAGGCTCCTCAATTTTAGCCGGAACTTTTGGTTTTGGTATAATTTTCTTTTCCTGCTTCTCAGGCACTTGAAAAGATTATAAAATATACTTGTAGAAAATGCACCGATTTTTTTTCGATAAACACATAAGAGACTTTTTTATTAGTCATGCTATTCACTGATATTTCTGATACGGATGGTAAATTAGATATAAGAGACCATAAAGGATAGAACAAACCAACGTAGAGGGAAGATGAAGAGTTGGTCTACCTTTGACCGGCTCGACTTCCACTCTCTTGGAGATAAAGTGCAGTTCCTCTTCCACCACATAGTCCTCAGGCTCTTCCATCACTTTAAGGACATTAATTTCAAAGAAGAAAAGTTGTAGAGATTTCACGTTTAATTTTTATTGTAACTTTTCACTTCAGGAGAGTAAGCAACATTGCCGTAACTTTAGCATTTGCTAAATCCTTGATTGTTTCCATTTAAAATAGCCAAAGAATATTTGAATCCGAGCATATGCCTTAATAAAGAGCATGGGCTTCACTAATTTAGTGCCTATTATAAAGACAATAAGGATAGAATTCATAGGAAACACAGGACATGAGCATGACAAAAAGAAAAAAAAAGTTCCAGTGACCAATCCAACAGGAACATAAGGATTTAAAGCTATTAAAAAAAAAAAACTAACAAACACTCTAGATTTGAAGGCAGAAGGACAGACACATAGCAGATAGTTCACTCCCCAGTTTTATGGGGTAGCTATGGTAGAAGAGACAAGAGATTTCATGTGATGTTTGAGCTTGTGTGTGTGAAGTTTATTAAAGGACAAACAGGGCTAATTAAAAACACACGAGGAGCTGCCTAAAATAAAAAGAAACCTAAAAGCCCACCTATCTTTCCAGCTTAATGCGGACCCAAGAGTCAATGAGCATCTTGCTCTCCCTTCCTTGGAGTTTGGAACACTAAAGGAAGCATGCAGCATCCTGCCTCAGGAACTGAAATCGTTACAGGGCTGGGAGATGAGAATGTTCCATGTGCCTGCTTTGCTGGGTTTCCTGAACATTTCTAGGGAGGATGGATCTTTAAACCCACGCCAACTCCTGTGGTCTATTGTAGGAAACACACCCAAATGGGTAGGTTTGTTTGGGAGTCATGGCTTGTCCACAGTTTTCTTCTAGGTGGAGAAAGGAGGTATGAAAAATCACCTTTTATTAGCCAGAGATGTGCTGGAGAACAGCCAAGGTGCTGATAAGCTACTTAACATTAGGAAGGAAGTCGAGTTGGTAATAAATGCACCATTTTCTTTTAAACCATTTTCTTGTCCCTACTTAGAAGTACTCCTTTGGATATACAGTGCTAGATAGAGTGTGAGATTTTAGTAGGAAACCTACAGTGCTTTATTTCACCAAATGGGAATTATAACATGATAAAGTCTATTGTTTCAATCTTTAAAAGCATGAGAGTTGTCATTTTAGCTGCTGGGACATCTTGAGAAGTCTGCCTAATGACAGATATTACATGATGGCTTTTTCTATACATGGGTTTGAGGAAAAGCTCCTTCTATTCATTGTTTTGGAAAAATATGCCTTTGACTTCCGGAAGGCAATGTATCATATATATATATTTTTGTATCTTTTTAAAGAGTGAGTTAGGAACCGGACAGTTCATGGAGTGGACCAGCTCTCGTGCTTTTATAGGAGGAGACTAAAGCAAAATAGAAAACATTAAAGAAAGTTTCTCCTTGTAAGAATAATATTTAACAGGACTTTCATATCTGGTTTGCATGTGTGTGCATATATATATACACATATATATGTGTATTTATATATATATATATATGCACACACATGTGTACAGGATGACATTTCTGTTTGTGTGTTGTGGAACACACAGTTTGAAAAACACTGACTTATCAGACAACCAAGGTGACGTCCCTCTATCTGCCTAGCACACTGAAGCCAAGTCCTGCCTCATGAAAGGCAGAAGCCACATGAGGATGCCTGCCCCCTTTAGTTATCCGGAGCTACAGAGCCATTTCCTCCAAATAGCCAAAGAAGAGATGGAAAAGAACGTCATCGGGTGTTTACTCTTGTGTAATGGATGCTCTTGAATCTTGTATTTTGATTGAAGAGGAACATGTACTAAGCCCATAGATGACTCTGTGCCTCGCCTGAGGGACAGCTTTTATCATCCCTCATGGACCTCTGTCATTTACCTTCGTATTCGGTGATCTCTGCTTCCTCCTCATCTCTTTCCTCTTCCCTATACACCGAAACAGACACACGCTCCTCTTCTTCAGAGTAGGACCACTCCTCCTCTGTAGATAGGTTAAAAGATAAGACTTGATTTAAAACTCAGTGTGCTGGGACACGTCCAGTGGCCACGTGTTCACTACAGATGGATGAAGATTCTCCTATCTGCTCAGGACTTGGGACTTTCTAACTACAAGAGGGAAAGAGATGTAAGACAAGAGGAGGATGAAGCCCAAGACTGAGGGAGATGTGTAAATTATCCCCCAGAGTGTCCAAATTCCAAGTGATCTCCTTTTCAACACCTTATTCACTTCTTAAGAATGACCCAAGAATGAGGTAGATGCAAAAGATAGTTCCAGAAGACTATAGCAGCAGGCAGATGAATTTCAACACTCACACAAGATAAAAACAGATCGCAATGAAAACATTAACATCCTAAAGAAGACTCCACAGGCACATACCAACACGGCCTTCTTCCCCTCTGGTTATACCTTCATGTCGCATGACTTCCACTCTCTGAGGAACTGACACCGACAGTTTCTCTTCCACAGCAAGCCTCTTCTCTTCCAAGACAGTTTTCTTAGAGACTTCAGCTTTAAGGAAGCATCAGTGTTGGAGCTTAAGAACCAAGAATTGTACAAATTCCCTTTCTCCCTAGAGTTTGGGGACGCCTTGCAGTACGTCACATTCATGAGCAAAGTGGACAAAGAAATTACACACCCCAAGAACATGCCCACGAAAGTCTCTCAGAAACAAGACCAAGAAGGGCAGCACAGAAACAGACTTGACGGACAGAGCAAGAACCCAAGCACGCACGAGAGAAGAGGTCTCTAGAAGACTGACGTCAATCCTACCTCGGGGAGGAGCTTTCTTAGGGATGGGAGCTGGGACAATCTCCTCGGGGACCGGTTTCTTAGGTGGAGCTGGCACTTTAGAAACATTACGTACATTTAGAGCTCTGACACTCTCCCACGGAAGCCCAGCACACAGCACACCCACCCACGCCGTGCCATCTTTGCCTGGAAGCATGACCCTGTAAAAGACAGCTTTTGTACAAAGGCCTGATGATACCTTTTGGTGGGGGAGCTTCTTCTTTTCGAGAAACAGGTCTTTTTTCTTCAGGAACTTTCTTCTTTGGTATTTCTGGCACTTGAAGAAGAATTTTTTTTTTTTTTTAAATCTTATAAAGGCAAATGCACATGGAACAGGCAGGCCGGTGGATGAAGGCATGCAATTAAAGAAGTTTGGGGGAAAGTTACGGTTATTTCATGGAGATGGGGTACCTGCTGGTGGTGGGGATTCCTCTCTCTGAGTAATGATGGTTATTTTTTCTTCAGTGACAACTTTCTTCTGCACTTCGGGAACTTGAAAAGACATTTGTAGAACTGGGTTTATATTTTTCAAAGCAGCGAATTCATTATTTTGAAAGAGACTAGACAGGTAGACAGAAGCTTGTCCCATTGTCACTGGCCATAAAACAACCACTTGGATGCTATGGAACAATGGTTTTTACCCTGTCAATTGTATTTTAATAAAACACTGATTGGCCAGTAACCAGGCACGAAGTATGGGGGTGGGGGGAGACAACTAGGCAGGAAGTAGAGGCAGGGCGACAAGAACAGGAGAATTCTGGGAAGAGGAAAGCTTGGTCTGCAGTCATGACCCAGCTACAGAAGAAGATGTAACCTAGTTACATGCTGAATAAGGTTCCGAGCCACATGGCTAGCATAGACAAGAATAATGGGCTAATATAAGTTATGAGAGTTAATAAGAAGCCTGAGCTAATGGGCCAATCAGTTTATAACTAATGTAATGTTTATAACTCTGTGTGACTTCTTCGGGACTTAATGATTGTGGGAACCGGGCAGGACAGAAACCCCGACAACACTTGGAATACAGCAAACTCAATTAGCAGATAAACACAAACTGCTTTGCACTCGAGATGTAAACGTGGGCTTGTTTACTAGGAAAGTCACCCTACCTTTAGCTGGAGGGGCCTCCTTCTTCTTCGCCACAGGAACCTTCTCTTCAGGAGCAGGTTTCTTTGGAGCCTCTGGGACTTAAAGTTTTAAATAGCCAGTCAGTACAGGCATGTTTCCTGTCCATGAATGGATACAGACACCCCCCAAAATGACACACAGCACATTGATATTACAGACTGCACTGGTACAATGAAGAAAGATCCCATTTCAAAGTCACAATATAGTAGTGGCTATGTGCAATATTTTAGAAGCATTTAAATGACTAAATTGTGTTATGTAACGGAAATGTATACAGAATTCATTCTTACATTTAGTATGGTGTGTGTACATGTGTGTATAGATGTGTATGTATGTGTTTTGGGAGGGTAGCAATAACCTTGGGGTGTTATTTTTCAGGTGCAATACACTTGCTTTTTTTTCTTTAGACAGGGTCCCCTACTGGCCCGGATTTTGCCAAGTAGGCTAGAGACTCAGTGACCAGTGAGTCCCAGGGAATGCCAATTGTCTCTACTCTCCTTCTCCCCAATTCTGTGATTACATGACTGCTCCACCATGGCTTTTGTTTTTAAATTTAAATATAGGTGAGTTCTGAGTACCGAACAGTCAAGGCCAGTTTTAACTGACTTGGCTTCCTCTTTACTCCCCTTGGTGTGATCTGATGAACACAAACCCGTCAGGGATTATACCAATAAGGCAGAGTGTGAGTAGACCAGATAGAAAAGATCTCTTCATACTTTGTTTTGAAGAGGGGATAAATTGTAGCACTTTATGACCTTTGAACTACAGCTACAATGCTGTGGAATATGGTTGTTCATGTAACTTTTTACGCTGACAGCATTCTGAGTTTCTATTTCTGGTTACTAAAGGATAATCAAGACACGATCACTCTGTGGAACAGGTCTTTCAGTAGGACATTGTGCCAATGGCTTTGGGGACCTCTATGTCACAAAATGTTGTAAATGCGTAGGTGTTTTTCTGTAAGAAATTCTGTCACTTAGAATGTACTCCCAAGTGTTTGCAGTAAGTTTAATTAATTTCAATTCATACAGGGAAAATAAATGTCAAAGATCTGTCCTATTGAAGACTTGCCATCACGGACTTTGGGTTCATCTGTGTCTAGGTGACACTCACTTCTGCCAACCCCCTCCAGTTGCCTCTGCCTCTCCACAGACTCCTCACAACAGACAATAACCATGTCTTAACGAAGAAGTCACATGCAAGAGTGAACAAGAGATGCTCTGTTCAATAAACATGTCCATAGAGGATTTTTCGCAATCCTCCTTAAGGATGACATTAAAAATTTAAGGTAGCAATTTGACATAGTTACTTCTTTTAATAACACATGCCTTAGGAATGTTCAGAATCATAAATAATATATAACAAGAATGAGGAACATGTCAAAGAGACAAGAGTCAAGGACAACACGGCACAGATGAAGCCTGTGCAGAGCCGAGCTGGCCCCTGTGGCGATGGCTGTCTCCACTGGTGGTTCTGCATACCTTGGGGAGGAGCAGCTGGCTCTTTCTTCTTGGGAATAGGAACTGGCTTCTTCTCCTCTGGCACAGGTTTCTTGGGAGCCTCAGGAACTTTAAAGATAACATTGTTGAAATGGTGTCGAATGTTACAGTCTCCTTCTGAGACATTCAAGATTATAGTCAAGCATAAAGCCTCATTAAGAGCTTAAGAATTAAAAAGTAATTTAGTATGTTCTACTTGGGGAAGCATGGAATGTTTAGTACATCAATACCAGGTAGACATCACACATATGACACAGGGCAGACAAATGCCCGGTTAGGATGGTCTGGCATCTGGAACAGTTACTAACACGTGTGAAGACAAAGTAACCAAACAATAGATAAGGAGTTAAGCATATGAAAGATTGTCTACTGATAACATTCTGGTTAATATACAGGTCACACACACACACAAGATCCAAGAAGATAGAACCCAAGAAATGTTCTTCTACCTTTGGCTGCTGGAGGTTCCACCTTCTTAGGGACGGGAACAGGGACCACTTCTTCTGCAACTTGTTTTTTAGGTGGTTCCGGGACTTGAAGAGAAATGTACTATGTTTGAGAAACTGCTCATCTTGACAAGATGTGCATTCTTATAAGATAGGAGTCAAGAGTAGATATTCCCCCTTTAAGCCAGTTGGATGCAAGAAACTATAGGTTAGGAACTGAAAAAGACAGGCAGTGGTGGTGGCGCACGCCTTTAATCCCAGCACTTGAGAGGCAGAGGCAGGCGGATCTCTGAGTTCGAGGCCAGCCTGGTCTACAAGAGTTAGTTCCAGGACAGACTCCAAAGCTACAGAAAAACCCTGTCTCAAAAAAACCAAACCAAATAAATAAGTAAATAAAATAAAGATAAAATATGTGTAGATAGCTGAATGGCTAAGTAGAAAAGGGAAACCTATTTGTCACTTTGAGGGGCAGGAGTTTCTACTTTCTCAGAAATAGATGGAAGAACTCTACATTTAAAGTCAGTGCATGAGAACAACTGTCTCAGGTGATAGTAAATATTGTTATATCTTAAATTTAGCTCAGGAAAGAGAATGGGACCTTGGCGTAGAGTCTAGAGTGTTTCCCTCCTCCATCCCTTTACCCTTCTATCTCTTCCTTCCTCCTTTCCTTCTTCTATAAAGTGTCTTCCTACGTAGCCCTAGCTGAGTGCTGGGATTTCGATACCTTGCCCCCTGGTAACTGTATTTTTGGATTTCAGTGGTGGAGTCAATACTGACACACCAGCTACTGTTGTAACTGATACTCTCACACAGAAAGTAGTAATTGCAGAAAAAAGGAAACTGTGTGTTTTGAATATAAAGGGATTTCTAATATAACTTAATTAAATCGCAAGTTTACAAAACTTAGTTTCAATACTTCTGGTATGTTAAGCTCCTAATGGAGAGAATCATTCACATTTGAAAGAAGGCTTCGGGGAGCTGGTGTGAGGGGTTTCATTACGCCTTATGTCCAAATACAAATGTCACTATATTTTAAGTGTCCAGAGACAGGGGAAGGATCCCCAAGCATGTCATGCCTGGTCTTTCCACTCCTCTCTCCAGTGACTTCTCTGTTCACAAAGACCCTAGGCATGTTAACTGTGTGACTAATTCTGATACTTCATATCAGCGTAGCTAGATATGGACTGTGGATTTTTCTCAAGAACATCTTAAACTTAGGATGAATTACTGATACCTTTGGGCGGTGGTTCAATCTTTTTGGAAACTGCAACGTGAATTTTCTCCTCAGTGAGAGTTTTCTTTTGCACCTCGGGGACTTTTGAAAAAAAAAAAGTACACATCTTTAATTACTGATAGATCACGTTGTGGATGGCAATTGTAATTTACTAAGAATACCAAGAAATACAAAAAAGTTAAAGCTAAAAGACATGAAAGGAAAAAGACGACAGGGAGACACAAGGAGACAGACACATCCACAGCATCCCACGTTAGGCAAGACGGGGACAAAAAGGCTATTTAAAACTCTGCCTCAAGCTCTCAAGTTCCAAATCGCCAGATACCTGTGACGGACACCTCCTCCTCTGTGTGAGAAGCAAAGAACATCTTCTCTTCCGAGATAACCATCTTCTTTGTGTGCACCGCCGGCACTTTAAAAAGAGCATCGCTGTGTTAGCAACTGTTCTAGGACAGGACATCAGATGAGACACACAGATGGCACATGACACGAACATGTGATTCAGTGGGTTAGTATGATAGATTAAGAACACATTCAGCTTCAAGAAGAAAATAAATCAGGTTTTGATCTGTCTGGACAAACAACGCATGCAGTCTTGCATCAAGTACGATTATGCGAGAATCTAATAGACACAACTTCTTCACACACAATGCACTACTTTCCCAAACCTATTAGGATCAATTCATATCGATTAGAGGATGGGAAATATTATATGCAATGCAATACACTGCATGATAAAGTTAGAAGATTAATCATCAAACACAAAACCTTCCTTAAATTAAAAAAATTAATTTCTAAGCAAGACTAAAAGCAATAATAAAGTTATTGAATTATACATAGGTATAACCCAACATAAAATGTGTGCTGTTTAAAACATGTAGTTTTCATGGTGCTTTTGAATTTTTTAACAATGTATGTTCAGATATCCATATGTGCAGATTACAATAACTGGAGCTTACAGTTTAAATAAAGATGAATACCTTTTACTTCAATTATTTCTTCCTGCACCGGAGTCCGGGAAGGTTTTTGTGGAACGATCTTCTTGGAAACTTCAGGTACTTTAAAAATACGTACAGATATATTTGTATTGTGAGGAATATTTCTTAGCCCCAAAGTTTGAAAATAACTCTGTTTGGGTAGCTATATAAATAATGCATGAGCATATACCAGAGAGCCGATGACTTATGTACATGTGACTAGAACATTCTTTAAATGGTATCTATACCTTTGGTGACTTGAACTTTTTCTTCTTCCATTCTTCGGGAAGTCTTTTCAATTTTTTCAACTACTGGCTTCTTTACAACTGCAAATATTTTAAAGAAATTGCAGTACTTTTAGAATTTACTAAATTCTGAATATTTATTAAAATTCTCTGTCTAGTTCTTTACATACACATATATGCATGCATATATGTATACTAATATACGTAATATTTTTAAAGACAGGCAGGTTTGGTGTTCTCAACTTTAAGCAAAAGTTCCTGGGATTGTTTATATTTATTTTAAATTTACTATAACACCCTTTTATCTTAATAATTTTATTATTTCAAGTAGATATAAATTCTGAAGAGAAAATTCATAGATATAATAAAGCTTAGAGAAGAAGTTGTGCCTATTAGATTTAACTATTGATTCAGGCATCCTTGCCAAACAAATCATGATAATGTCAGGCATATTTTATTTTATTTAATGATTCTAATTGCATACCTTTGGGAGGTGGTGCTTTCTTTTCAGGCATTTTGGCTGGGATTTTCTTCTCATGTAATTCTTTAATAAAAACACAAGACACGCCGAGATGCTTAAATCAGTCAATTCTACTAGCTGCGCTTGTTGCAAATATTAAAATGTTAAGAATAATTTATCATCCCGTAAGGAATCTGTCGTATGGGGGAGCTTATGACTAATACAACTCTCAGGCAGAATTTCAAAACAGAATTAGGTGGTGAT
The DNA here is from genome assembly GCF_018167655.1 of Microtus oregoni. NCBI lineage: Eukaryota > Metazoa > Chordata > Mammalia > Rodentia > Cricetidae > Microtus > Microtus oregoni. Next base: position 297,060 of record NW_024543842.1, on the reverse strand, counting down.
GAAATGAACTTTGAGCTTGTGAGTCAGAAAACAGCAACTGAGAGGCAGCCCTAGTCCTAGGATTAAATGGTTCCATTGAAAGCAACATGGGAGCTTAATATCAAGGGAAGATAAAGATTATTCTACAGAACAAGTAATGCAAGATCCATAACCTTAGAGAAGCCAAAACGATCATTTTCTCCTTCATGTCCATTGTAAGTCAGGTAATAGCATTGAAAGTACAAGGGAACCGAGTGAAAATGAGGAACAGAGAAGAGGGGCCACCCAGCGCCTGCGTACGTACCTTCATGAACTTCCTTCTGAACTTGAATCACTTCTCTCTCCTGGTAAGTCTCTTCCCACTCCTCCTCGCCTTCATCATAGCCCTCTTCCCTCTCGTAGTACTCTTGCCCTTCTTCAAAGTCTTCCTCCCACTCCTCGTGGACTTCCCTTTTAGCGCCCACCTTGATCTCCTCATAGTCTTCATCTGGCTCTTCATAATAGGGCTCCTCGTAGGGCTCCGTGTAGGGTTCCACTTCGAGCTCCTCGTAGGGCTCGTCCCAAGGCTCGATGAGCACTGTCTTCTCGTAGACGGCCTGCTCTCTCTCGTACACAGCCTCTTTTTCTCTGTGAATCTCTTTCTTTCGAGTGATTGTTGTTATTTTCACTTCCTCGGCCTTAGAGGACACATCGATAATTTCGGAAGCTGAAAGATGAGAAGAAATAGGGGTAGGGGAGAACAAGAAAGGGAAATCGGATTAATTACATCCTTCAAAAAGCTTTGTTCAAGGGAAGGCCACAGTCATTCCGCATTGAGCACATGGATGCTGTAGCATCAGACTGATAATCTCTTATGGCTTGATGTGTATGGATTCTGTTTTATTAACTAGGCAACATGACAATACTAAGACACTCTTCACTCTTGATATAGGGATTTTCTTCTAGTGCCCAAAGTATGGATTCAATAGATAGTTTCAAATTGCTATGCCTTAGCCGGGTGGCGGTGGTGCACGCCTTTAATCCCAGCACTCGGGAGGCAGAGGCAGGCGGATCTCTGTGAGTTCGAGGCCAGCCTGGTCTACAAGAGCTAGTTCCAGGACAGGAACCAAAAAGCTGCGGAGAAACCCTGTCTCGAAAAATCAAAAAAAAAAAAAATTTCTATGCTTTCTTTTGCTCTATGTGAACTCCAGTTTGGAGAGATTCTCCTGAAGCACTTAAGACTCGATAACATTAATAGCGTTATGGAGTCTAGAGTAAATGTTTCTGCAACTTAATCTTAGTTTTTCACTTTTGATGATGACTCACTAATCAGTTGAATAATGACGCACAAAAAATAATGTAGTCAAAGCAGTTCCCAGTTTTTATATGACAAATTTCAAAATGTTTTTGAGATCAGTATTATTGTCAAATCCTTAATATTTGTGTGGATTACAAAGTAAAACTCAGAAAGAGCTCTTTCCTTGCTGTCTCTCACTGCTGCCCCGCCTCGTGCCCCCATCCAGGGGCTGCAGAGGTGTGGGAAACAGCCATTGCTTCCAGGACTCTGCACAGTGGCAGAGGGGACTGGACACTTTTACAACAACTTGGAAGCCTCATATTTAAAGGTGATCAAGAGGACACACGCACAATTCAGAAGTAAACAAAATGCTGACTGAGTCCACTTTACTTGCCTTTTGCTGGAAACATGGGAGTAGGAGGGAGGGGCTTCTTGGCAACTTCTGGCACTTCGAAAAACACAGAGTACATATTAATGGTTAGACTACAGATTGCTTAATATTTACTAATTTAGAGCATTATCAAGGTCTTTTGCATAATGAATTATTACTAACGCAGCATCATAAAACCCCACTATTACTAAACCAGGCGAATAAGCATTGCTATGTCAGATCAGAATAACAAGATGCTTGGAGGCTGGGCTTTCATTTCAGGTTAGGCTGGTTTTAAAAAATTCAAATGTAGTAAAAAAACAAAACATCAAAGAAATGTGTAGTGTGTCCAGCACTTAAAACCCGTGCTTTTGCTCTGTTCTGTTATAAAATCCACCAAACATGCGTGCTTTCAAGACAGCCATCATGCCAGGTGGTGGTGGCGCACGCCTTTAATCCCAGCGCTTGAAGGCAGAGGTAGGTGGATCTCTGTGGGTTCGAGGCCAACCTGGTTTATAGAGCTAGTTCCAGGACAGGCTCCAAAACTACAGAGAAACCCTGTCTTGAAAGACCAAAGCAAACCAAACAAAATCCAAAATGACCATGGGGAAAGCTGTGTCGAGTGGAGGATGGGGCCTGCGCTTCGGTGCGGCTCTGGGCAGGAGGCTGCTGTGCTTCCTCCATCAAGAGGGTTAGAACAACTCTTTTACATCATCTAAAGGTCTTCCATCAGCCTCCCAAGATGTCTTCTAAAGATGTTTGCTTTCTTCAAACAATAAGATAAGGAAAACCAGCAAAGGGTCCTGAGCTGGGCTGCAGCCGCATCATAGCACACGAATCTTGAATCCCTGGTGGGAGCTGGGAGGACTTGGTCACCAACAGCAGTGGGACTGGGGGCAGGGGGGAGGTCTCCTTCAAAGCATCAACTATAGACAGCAAGCATTCTCTGCGTTTGTTGGCTGCCAGAGGCAGACAAGGACACAAGAAGGATGAGAGAGACGGAGGGGGATGTACCACCTAGTGACCCCAACTCTTGCCTTTGGGTTTCCTGCACTCTTAAGTGCTTATCTGCAATGAAGACCTTAGGAGCACTTTCTGGTTAGTTTTTTTTTTAATTTGATTTTTAAACTTTATTATAATACCTGGTGGTGGTGCTTCCTCTTTGGGTTTTGAAACAACTTTTTTGGTGTCTTTCTTCACAGCCTTTTTGGTCACTGAAAAAAAAAAAGAAGTCAGATATAAATAATGTAAATGTTTTGAGGACATTTCAATTCTGTTTTTCATATGCTAATGAGAACAAGATAAGATAAACTTAATTGTGAGATACTTGCTTTAGAAAAATCTTGTATTAGAAAGCAAAAAGAAGAAGAAGAAAGAGGAGAAGAAGAAGAAAAAGAAGAAGAAAAAGAAGAAGAAAGAGGAGAAGAAGAAGAAGAAAAAGGAGAAGAAGAAGAAGAAGAAAATTTTGCAGGGAGGGTAGATAAGTCCTCTGAGCGTATGATGGGTAAGAGGCGGCTTTAGCAGAAGATGAGGGACACAGAAAGTGTCCCTCTCCCTGTGTTTCACTTGGGTGTGGAGACCACACTTGTCAGGAGAACAAAAGCAGAGCAGAATTGAAGCACACGCCATGTTATATGTGAAGGTGTACTGGTGCTGCAGGCTGGAGGGAGACTCTGGTCATGGCTCCTAGGCATATTTCCCACCATGCTGGAAGCTTGTAAGCCCGGAGTACACCCTTTGTGTTTTAGAATCTGGTTGAAATTCTCAGGTTTTGCAGTGAATACCAACAGTCATGCTGACATTTTCATTGAGAGGACAGATCATTTCTGAACAGAAATTACTGCTTCTGACCACAGGAGCATCATGAATCTAGTTTATGGTTTTTGATTTCTCCTCTCTGGGCTCTGCAAGTCGATGATATATGTTCGAGTAAGCTCATATAAATTACAAACACGCTTCTCTCTTCTGTCGAAAGTACATTAGTCACAAAATTGGATAAACATATTGAATTTCTTTGAAACTGGCTGAAAAAACAGTTGAAGCATTTACTATCAGTGGCAGCGGGCAGACATTAGGAAACTTAAAAGTTATACCCATGAAGCTATTGCCGTTACAGTTATAAGACTATCAGGAAACCTGATTTTGACCAGTGGATTTTTTTATAGCTCTGCTGAGAGAATCAATTCTCCTAGTAAGTTTGAATAAATAACTCCAGGAAGTCGCAGGCAAACTGTTGTCTGGGCTGTACAGCTTCCGGGTGCAAAGAGTTCCCAACCGCTTCCTAAACATTTAGCATTCGAGATGGTCAGCTCCTTGCCCCTTTTAAGAGCTCTTCTGCTTTGTTTGGCTTTTGAGACAGGGTTTTAGTATGTAACCCCATCTGGCTTGTCGCATGGGCCTTTTGCTTGTAGTAATTTTCCTGTCTCTGTCTGCGGAGCCGGGATCACATGTATCTACCAGTCTGCTGCCCACTTCTGATCTCTTTATTAGTAACCACGCCCCTTAGTTAACAAACAAACACACCCCACAAAAGACCCAACAGAGCAAGTTAAAGATATTCTGAACAAACAGTGACTTACAAAAAGTAATTAAAAGTATAAATGAAAAGAAAACAAACCACAATTTTCAGTTTGCTTCTCAACGAATGTGCTGTGTTTCTATAAGCAGCCCAACAACTAGTTTTATTATTGTCATATTAGCTGTCAAGCATAGTGGTCAGGGGCATGTGAAATAAACTTATTTTTATCCAACACCCAAGTTATTCCCTTGCAATATTTTAAACTAAGCATAGTGCTTGAGTTAATCTGGTAATTTTCAGCATTTCAAACCATGTAGCAGGAGTATCATTTTGAAGTCAGTTCAGCGTCTTGACCACAAGAGGGAGCATTAACTATATGAAGTCACATTTTCTCAGACTATGGAATTCTAAGTTTTATCACTTCAGTTAGTTTTCATATATTACCTTCAATACGCTTTCCTGGTGGCTTTTTCTCTTCGGGTAAAGGCAGCAGAAGAGGGATGGAAGGAGCAACTGCAGGAGGTATTTCTGGAAAAAAAAATACATAGCAGCACCATGTTGCATGTATTTTGTTTATCAATCCAGGGGCTTAATTAGAACAAGCAACATCAATATCTATCTGGAGTAGTAACTGCATGTTTGCTCTGGTTTCTAACTGGACATTGAAGACAGGGATGTGGAACCTTGCTGCTCTATGCCCGGATGCTAGGGGTAGAGTCTTACCTTCAGGTGGAACGGCTCTGATAGGCATGGTTGGGATCGGAACTCTGGAATCGGGAATATCTGGAAGTAACCGACAGTGATAAGCACTGGGGAGCTGACAACACATGCTCACCGTCTGGGCACCTCCAGCAGCACCGCCACCGTGCTACTCATCACGGTTCTATCCTTCCCTGCACACAGTTCGGAGCTTATGAAAACTCGCCGAATCCTGTCCTGGTTCTATTGTGCTCCTACCAGCCACCTTACCATCTCTGTTTTGCCAGATTCATAAAGTGTAACAACATTGCATTTTGCTGGAAATTATCTTACTGAGTAACATTTACTGAAAAGAAGAATGGCAACTTTGTGTATTTTTATTGGGCTTCCCTATTTATAAATCCACACCAACACTGAACTTAGTGTCAGCAACAATTAAAAAAGAAGAAAAGAAAAAAAAACTTACCAGGAGGCTTCATCTCAAGTTTTATTTCTGCAAAGGAAAAAGAGAGCGTTTTTGTATATAGAACTGTTTGGGTAGCGTGTTTGCCTCCAGGACTGTGGCGCATTTACGAGGCCCGTCCTCACCTTTGGTTGTTAAGTACAGCTCTGCGGTGCTCCTGGCTTCACCTCTTGGCTCCAGGCGAGCAATTACCGAGTACACGCCTGGGGAGAATAATAATCCGACATCAGTCTCCTGATACACTTCTTCAGTTAAATACAATGTGCTTATTTATGCCCTTTTAATTTTCTTTTTGTTTTAAAGTACATTCCATAGAACTATAGAATGTAAGCATTCTTTTTTTTTTTTTTCCGAGACAGGGTTTCTCTGTAGCTTTGGAGCCTTTCCTGGAACTAGCTCTTGTAGACCAGGCTAGCCTCGAACTCCCAGAGACCCGCCTGTCTCTGCCTCCGGAGTGCTGGGATTAAAGGCGTGCGCCACCACCACCCCGCTAGAATGTAAGCATTGTTAAGGAAATATCAAAAACAGGTGACAGGGAGGATTGCACTTTAGATCCACTGGGGAAGTGTCCGCATGATTACCTTCGTCGTCTGGGGTCACGTTGTGGATGGTCATGTAATGGCAGCGGCCATCATTTCTAAAGTTGTATTTCTGGCTCTCAGTCAGCTCCGTCGGCCCTTTGTACCAGGTCACGATGGCGTCGTCGAAGGACACTTCACACTCAAACGTAGCCGACTGATGCTCGCTCACCACAATGTTCTGTATGCGCTTGGTGAACTGAATTGGTTCAGCTGTTTACATCGAAGGGATTCAAAGTGAGACTGACTGGGCAGGCAAGGATCTCTGTGACTGTGATTTCTTTACTTCAAAGTTCTTGGGGGTTGAGATGGGGTTTCATTTTGTGGCCCAAGCTGGTGTGCTCCTGCTTTGGGCTTCCAAATGCCGGAATTATAGGGTATTTATGTGTGCCACAAACGCAGTGAAATTAGCTCATTTATTTATTTATTGCTTATTTGTTTGTTTATCTATCTATTGATGTGGTACTAATTTTGTACCTGGGGTCTTCTATCTATCTATCTATCTATCTATCTATCTATCTATCTATCATCTATCTACCTATTTATCCTCTATCTATCCATCTATCTACTACCTATCTATCGTCTATCATCTATTTATCTATCTATCATCTATCTATCTATCTACCTATCTATCTATCTATCATCTATCTATCTACCTATCTATCCTCTATCTATCCATCTATCTACTACCTATCTATCGTCTATCTATCATCTATTTATCTATCATCTATCATCTATCTATCTATCTATCTATCTATCTATCTATCTATCTATCTATCTATCTATCTACTTATGCAGTACTATTTTTGAACCTGAGGCCTCCCAAAAAAGCACTATACCATCCCAAGGACTTCATTTTTTTTTTTTTTATTTTTGAGACAAAGTCTAGTTCAGATTCCGAGACTGACCTCCACTGTGCCATTTTCTTGTCCCATGCTCCCGAGGTGTGTGTGAGCATGTCTGGGTGATGGGTGTGTATGATGAGCATGCTTGGCTTCTAGTTTTATTCACTTATAAAATAATAGAAAACCCAAGTACATGAACAGAATAATAGTGACACATTTTTTGTGTAGTAATCAACCTGTTCCCATTCCTCAGGGCATTCCTATGGGACTGATAGTGGAGAGCATAAAGAACTCCCCAAGAGTCCTTAAAATATTCCTATGGAGGAGATGCCAGAGGGAGATTTGAACCCAAAGTCAAACGAAATTTCAAAACTGTTGAGGAAATACAACAGTTCCTGACAGAGAACAGATCGGCCATCCAACAGTCAACTCCCCTGCGAAGCCTTTCCCTACCTCAGGAAAATCATTTTTTGTTATTTAGAATCTACAATTTTCTCTTTTATAGAGATTTCCCTGGGGAAGCATTTTAAATTCAACAGGAAACTTGCAATTCTGAATTGCAGAGGGCTCTCCAGAGTTGAGAAACATGCTTTCGGCCACGGACAGGTAAAAAGAAAGGCACCAACCCACCCGGGACAGCGGGGTGCTTTTAAGAGCATGACTGGGGTGCGTAGCCTTTCCCTAAAATGTGTCTGGAACTCTTGGACTTCATGCATAGCAGAACAATGTACATCTTGCAGAAAGTGACATTCCAGGGGCTTCATCATTGACAAGTGTATTTAAGGTGTTTACTTATTTAAACTTTAGTCTAATGTGAAGCTATTTAACTTTTCTTTTATCTTTAATATTCATTAAAAAATAATTCAGAAACCTGAAATGCCTCTGGAAATAAGACTGATATAATTTTGCTTTAACAATTAAAATGGCACCAAATAATGAGACACAGTACAAAATTTCCTTGGAGAGTTCAAGGTGAGTTGCCTAAAATTTAACTATTAAGACTTTAAGCATTATTGCTCTTTAAGTCAGAGAGTCTGAAATCGGGAGTAGAACTCTTAAATGAAATTGGTATTTTTTATAAAACAACCATTCCTTATCACATACATTGTTAATTTTATCTATAAAATTTTATAACCAAAAAGTCAAAATAAGTCCCACAAAGTAGCAGTTCCTAAGCACAGTGTTTTAGATTTATATCTACAATATCTACAACTTTTGTCTTTTCCAATATTTTTTTTCTAGGTTCCATAGTGGTAGATATGAGAATTATAAAATTTAACTTTTAAGAAGAAACAACCATTAAAAAAAAAATCAAATGTCAGTCTAGATTATGATTTTTATCTACAAGAAATGCATGGTTGAATGTTTTCCTTTTGAACTGCATGGGTTTTGACACAGGGACAAGTGTGTGGCTATGGATGTGGGAGAATGAGGACAGGAACCCTTTGAGAGTTCACTGAGGGAGCAACTGCGGGACCGGCACAGCCTCTGTGGGTGCTCTGTGCCCAGGTGTTTACTCACCTTCAATCTTGAGCTCTGCTGAAGTCTCAAGGTCCTTGTGCTTGCAAGTGTACTGACCCTGGTCCTCCGCACGGACATCGGCAATGGTCAGTTTGTGGACTTTGTGCTCCACTTCCGTTTTTACTCTGCCTTGGGGCTTAAGGAGTTTGCCATTTTTGAACCACTCAGATTTCACATTGGGCACTGAAAACTGACACGTCATGGTACAAGTCTGGCCTTCTTTCAAAGTCACATCCTGAAGATGGCGCTCCCAAGCAGGCTCTGCGGCAAGACAGGAACACATGGGGTTCAACATCAGCATCTTAAACAGAGGTGCCCAACATCAGTATCTTAAGCAGATGTGCCCAACATCAGCATCTTATGCAGATGTGCCCAACATCAGTATCTTATGCAGATGTGCCCACCAGCAATCTCACAAGGCTATGAAATGGCTTCTCACTCACCAATCACAGTCAGCTTGGCACTGGCGATATGGGGGCCGCAAACCAGCCTGTAATTGCCCTGGTCTTTAGGGTGACAGTTTTTGACTCTGAGAGTATGCCGGTCACCATCGATTCTTATTTCGTATTTGTCACTGGGCTCCAGTTTTTCAGTCCCTTTGTACCAGGACAGCTTGATTTCAGGATAATTAATCTTAATGTCAATTTCAAAGATGGCATCATTGTCTTTCAGAACTGTCTGGTTTTCAATATCCTTGATCAAGGTGACAGGCTAGAAGAATTAACATGTGTTAGCCATCCTCCCCTTTTAATTCCCGGTAATGATGCTGCACATTTTATTATTAGCATGGTTCATTTTACCTCTGTCTGCATCAGCCTTTGCTGAATAAACGATACAAGTTCCTCAAATTCTTTTTCATCTCTTTCTGGCTTCTCTAGCTCCTCAATTGCCTGAGGGGGAAATGATACATTAGGGACAAAAATTTCAATCAGCAGGCACATGACTCTGATTTATATTCCTTAAACCTTTAAAGATTTTGTGGGATGTTGGTGGTTTTTAAAGATTTATTTGTATTTATGTGTACTGGTAATTTTTTAAAAGACCTCCTTTTCTTTTCTGCATAAGTGCGTTCTGACTGTGTGTACTATGTGTACCATGTCATGTAAGTATGGTAGTAAGTCAGAAAAGGGCATCAGATTCCCTGCAGCCAGAGTTGGAGACAGTTGTGAGCTGCCATGTGGGTGCTGGGAACTGAGCCTGGGTCCCCTGGAAGAGCAGCCAGTGTTCTTAACCACTGAGCCATCTCTCCAGCCCTCTGACTTCCGGTCCTGATAGTTTTAGGTGACGGTAAGGTTGATAGCTGGGATATTGTTTCCTAGGAACGCCGTGTTCTGGGAATTCAAGGCATTCTGCTAGTACAAAAGATGTCTGGTGTCTGGGGTCTCCACTACGCAGCTGCAGCAAGGGACACACACCAGTCTGTGGGTCTCCTCCTCCTGACTCTGCTTCAGCAGCTCGAAGGCTTGAAGGAGGCCCCGGAAGTCAGTGATCCCGTACATGCGTGCGTATTTCTCATATTCTTTAGGATCCACATTTTTGAGAAGCTCCATGATGTCAATTTCCTCTTCTTCCCCAGAGCCTTTCTTTAGGGCTGGAGTCCTAAAAAATAAGTTAAGATCAATCACATGTCTTCCACTAAGTTTGAACTGTCTGTCATGACTCAAAGATGCTCGGTCTCGGTATTTTGCCTCACTACACAACAGTTGGATGCTCTCTATTAAGAAATGCTAATTTTACCATGCTGACCAAAACAACAAAAAAGTCAGTTTGGTGATGGAATGGATTAAGACTGGACTGTTGTTATACAGGGTTGAAATCTGATTGGTGGGTCGAAGAAGGGAAGGATATGGAAACATGCCCATCAGCCTTGTAGTCGGGAGCCCAATTAATGGTAGTTATATGAAGTATCAACTGAAAGCTTCATTTTAATATCATATCCTATGAAAAAGAATCGTGGAAAGGAAAGATATATGATAATTTGATAATTATGCTAAAACACAAATTATATTGAAATTATTGTTGGTTATGGAAATATTTAAAATAATTGGTCAGGAAACTATAGCATAAAAAACTCATAAAATAAAGCCTTTTTTAGATTCGGACACAGAGTATTTGGCTATTTCCTTTTGTTTAAAAGCTTTTGGATGTATCTCGTTCTTTGTTTCTGAGCATCATTCAGAAACACATCCCAACAGACCACGAAATTCCACTTTTAACTCACTCCTGAGCCACGGCAGGTTCTGTATACTCTAAGTCCTGCAGTAGCTGGCCCGAGCCTCCTGAGGACCCACTGTGAGGAGGAAATCCTCTTCACAGTTCTCAGTGGACTTACTTTTTCAGCATCGCGCGAAGATCGCCTTCGATCTTCTCCTGCTTCTTCCTTTCGTCCACCTGGAGGTTGACATTGCTCTCAATCTCACCGTGTTTGTTAAAGGCAACACAGCGGTACAACCCAGAGTCGGTTTTCGTGGTATCACGAATCTCCAGCTTTGATTCGTCGCCCTTTTGGTGGATAAAAATGCGACCGCCTTGGTTCAGTTGTCTCCACTTCCCTTTCGTCCACTTAACATTCGGGATCGGGTCACCTCCAACTTTTGCGATAAATGTGGCCGTGGTTTCTAAGGGACGATGAAAACAAAATTATCCAAAAATCAGCCTTGCCCTGCCGGTGCTTTGGAAATGAAATCGGCAGTAGACGACAGACAAGGCCGTGCGCTTACTTTCCACCACTCGGATACTCTGAGGCTCTGATACGAAAAAGAGCTTTCCATCCACGGCTGCCTTCTTAGCCGCTGGGGCCGCAGCTGGTTTTTCTGAAACGCATGTTTCCACATTTTGTTAGTACAAGTACGTGAAAATTGCAATAAATATTCTGGGGTATAAAGCAAAGTTTAAGAGTGTCATAAATATGCACTCCAAGGCCCACTAGCTGTGACAAAGCGGCCTGTCTCCTTGACCCTCGTTCCAGTGAGAGCTATAGTAGGCTGAACGACTGTGGATGGCCAGCATCCACCCTGGCTTTTATAGACCTGACTTTATTGTATACATCCCCCCAGGCTATGACATCCAGCTATTTCTCATTGCATCAGCATGGCATCTTTTATAGACCTGACTTTATTGTATACATCCCCCCAGGCTATGACATCCAGCTATTTCTCATTGCATCAGCATGGCATCTTTTTTGGGACTACACTGAATATATCCTTGTGACTCTGCTGTGAGAAGCCCAAGAAACTGGCCAGTGAACTCTGGGTAACTGGAAATACTTTGTATCGACACGATCTCCAGAGACTGGATACTTTCACCAGAAGAGGGCCACAGCCGACAAAGGACAGATAGCTGATGTGTGCAACTCATCTAACTCCACTTTCATATAACTTATCTCTAGCCAACCTCGGTATCTGTACCTTTAATGGTCACTTTGCACTTGGAAGTGTCACTTCCGGCCACGTTGGAAGCCTTGCACACGTAATCTCCTGAATCTGCTTTAACAGTCTCCTTGAGTTCCAGCACAGCCATCCCACTAGCGAAGCTGAAGCTGCATCTGTCCGAAGGCTTGATCTCCCTGCCGGCTTTCACCCACTGGATCCGAATGGGCTCTGATCCCTGCACGTGGCAGCTGAGCTGCACAAAGTCTCCTTCGGTGGCTGTTACCGGAGTGAGGTGTTGGTCGAACACAGGCGGCTTCTTAGGCTCTGGAATTGAAAAGGCATTTTCAAGAGGAGACCGGAAAACAGAGTGACGGATGCACTATGATGCACAAAAGAAACAGAGGGCAAATGGCTTCCTTCCCACAGGTGACAGGGGACACTGCGGTGGGGGGAACTAGAAGACAGCTTATTCCTCTTTGAGCAGTTATTTTTTTAACCTTTTTGGGTTAAAAAAGTAAAGATTTAAAAACTGCCAAACTGCCCATAGACCACCGCAGCATCCGTGTCCCAGTTATGCTCCACAAAGACTACGCTGGCACTGCCTTCAGTGTGTGCGGTGCGGCACGGTTTTGATTCTTTTAAAGGTACAGACAGCAGAATTTTTGCCAAACTCCAAAACCTGTAGGCTTATGAGGGAATTCTGCTCATGTACAGCAGCAATGATTACTGGCTCGTGCAGAAGGAAGCCACCATTGGAGTCATGGGTGTGCTGAGATCTTAACAAGATTTTCTCTGATGTTCACTTTTAGGTTTTAAGTGCAGCTAAGGTTACTCTAAGCTCAAAGAAACAAAGAGTGGAAGCTCAGGGCTTAACTGAAAACAAAGATAAGAATGTGAGTTACATGACGAAATGGACACGTGTGCCGTGATGTCACGACGAAATGGATGTGTGCCGTGATGTCATGACGAAATGGACACGTGTGCCGTGATGTCACGACGAAATGGATGTGTGTGCCGTGATGTCATGACAAAATGGATGTGTGTGCCGTGATGTCATGACGAAATGGATGTGTGTGCCGTGATGTCATGACGAAATGGATGTGTGTGCCGTGATGTCATGACGAAATGGACATGTGTGATGTGATGTCATGACGAAATGGACACGTGTGCCGTGATGTCATGAGGAAATGGACGTGTGTGGTGTGATTTTTCTAACATAGCTCTAGTGGTTCAGTGCTTCTGAGACCTAGATAAAATAAGGCTACATTCATGATTACAACTTCTGGTATTACTACTTCAATAAGCCTCTACGGAAAAATAATTTCCGAATGCTGTAGCAAGTATCTACTGAATGGCATCATGAGAATAAACCACTTTTCATTTCAGCACAGGTACTGAAACTAGATTCATTTCAGTTCTGTAAGATAAATGATAAACTTTGGATTTGCAGCCAAGACACCTGAGTACTATTAGCCTAGTCACACGAGCAGCCTACTAATGTCTTGGCTCGGATGTGCATTCGGAGGTGGCCAGCCGCCTCCCCTGTAGCAACCATTCCATGCTTGTGCTGGTCTATAGACTTGCTGTCTGGTTGAAGCCATTACAGTTAGGAAATCTAACAAGAAATGTCTGAAATAATGGAGACGTCTTCCTTTCCTAAAATAATAGCCTTGTGTTTACCTTTTATAATATATAATATTCTACCCAAACATTGGCTTTTTGAGCATATCTTACCATTTTGTCTGGTGTTATGGTTTAATTTTAGAGTAGAAGGTAAGAGTAGTATATACTAAACAGTGATTCTCTACAGACAAAGGGAAATGTTTCTGATTATAGCTGGGAGTAAGCAAAGTCAATGTAACAGTCTGTGAAAGTTTTCAAAAACTTTTCAAATGCTTTTCATCAAAACCCCTGTCCCTTGTGCACACATGTTATGGCTTTGAGTTCTAGCTACTTCAGCAAGGTTGGGAACACGACTTAGAAATATGACATTGGAGTCCATTTATTAAGTAAACTCTACCTGGGGTCATATAATAAAATTATGGATCATTTGTTTTGAGCAAACACATATGGAATGGTGACAACCCATCCAACAATGCACGTTTTGTTGGCGGCTCTCCACTGAGCTCAGATCCCAGACGATACATGTATGGAGGTGTGTGAAGAAAAACATCAAGGCCAGGGCTGGAAGGACAACTCACCTTTGATGACAATGGAAGATGTGCACAGAGCAGAGCCTGCATCGTTTGTTGCCTTGCAGGTGTATAAGCCTGCGTCGGCCATGCTTGCTCTCTTGACTTGTAGCAACAGTGCATTGTTCTTGAACGTGATCTCACAGTTGGAAGTCGGATGGATCTCTACATTATTTTTGTACCAAGCAACAGTTATAGGCTGGGAACCTGCCACGCGCCCTTCCAGTTTGAATGAATTCCCTTCCGTCTCTTCCACTGTCTCAGAGAGTTTTTTAGTGAAACTTGGCGGGATTAGGCGCTCTGTAAGAAATTAACAAGAGACATGAAAGGAGTCCAGAGGTAAGTTATTACCGTGAGGCTGTCAAGGGAGGGGAGCCCTGTATTTAGCTAAACATCAGGGAAAATTAGTCAAATCCAGCATAACAATTCATGCTCCTGAGTACAGCTAGTTCTCAGCCATTTTCTGACAGGATGGCTGGTTCACAGGCAATGACAGGACCAGACATTTGTAAGAAGAAAGACCCAGTCTTAGGGTTGAAGAGAACTTATCAACTTTTAGAAAATACGGATTAAATGATATCAGTTTTTCTTACTGCAGACCTACCCCCTTAAACATTTTCATGTTGCTTTCAGCTGCTTCCCAAGAATCTACCACAATAAGCCCAGTGCAGCTAACGGTGGTCAGTTATGCTCACAAGTGACGGCGCTCTGCTGGAGCCCACGCTAAAACAACTCTACCTTTGATGTTAAGCTGGGCTGTGCAGGAGTCCTTTCCCACTTCGTTCACAGCATGGCAGGTGTACTGTCCAGAGTCGCCTTTGTCCACTTTGACGATGGTCAGGTGTGCGCTGTTTTCCAGATAACTGATCTGGTAGTTCCCACCACTTCGAATCTCTCTGTTGTCCTTGGCCCAGCTGACTTTGATGGGCGGTGTTCCTGTCACATGGCACTCCAAGTCTGCGCTCTCTCCTACCACAGCATCCACGGGGGTCAGAGGAATATCGAAGAAGGGTGGATTCTTCCCCTCTAAGGAGACATTACAAGGAGAAGGTTTCACTCCGGGTTCTAGACTTAGGCCACGCCCATTGAAGAAACAACAATGTTTCCTTTCAAATTTTGTATCGAATTACAAACATTTCAGTTACAGAAACATAGGTCCCGGAACCCACGAACCTGTGAGAATGAGTTTGGCACCAGATGAAGCAGAGCCCACGGGATTTGTGGCAGTGCAAGAGTACTGGCCTGCAAGACTCCTGTCTGTTTTAAAGATGTTCAGAGTGGCGATGTTGTCTAAAAAGGATGTTTGCACATTTGGGCTGTCTTTCAGTGGTTTGCCGTCTTTGAACCAAGACACGGAGATGGGCTCTGATCCATTTATGGCGCATTCAAAAACCACTGGCAACCCCACGGTTTCCTGCACATCTCTCAGTTGCCGAGAAAATGACGGCGGAAGCTTTTGCTCTGCAGGAACAGGATTAAAGCAATGAACACAGCTCCTTATCTTAAATTTAGTTATAGGCATCCCGCAAACGTACAGGAATCTGTCTAGAGATTCAAGGGAGTGTTGAGGGCTCTCAAATTAACTTGGAGATGGAAAAGGACATGTGAGTTTTTAGAGAACTTTGTATAGTAGAAGACATGGAACAAAACAAAGTAACAAAACCTGTACACCAACAAGATGCTGATCAACCAGAGATCTAACTCTGTCACCCAGCAGAACCTCCTGCTTATTAAACTGTCTCCTAGGAAGCTGAATGAGACAGGCATGGAGTGAATTTAAAAATATGAACCGCTTATATTCCTTTAAGATTTAAAGAGATAAATGGTAGCATGATCTATTTGTCAACATTTTACTGACTCCATACAAAGAATGTAGAAAAAGTGTAGCCAGGTGTGGCAGTACACACACCTATAATCTCAGAACTCAGGAGGCAAAGGTAGGAGGGTGATCCATGGGTTCAAGATCAACCCATCCAACTTGGTCTGCTTAACGAGTTTCATCCAGTAGGAGACATATAGTAAGATCTTCAGAAAAACAATCACCCAAGGAAATGCAAACTGGAATTACTTAAGCCCCAAAGCAGCATCTCTATTTCCCCCGAAAGAAGGCCCTTGTTGAGCATTTTAAGCGTTTTAAAAGAAACACATATCCATCTGCTCTGAAAACATCATTGTCACCTTGAACAGTCAGGAAAGTTGATGAAGATACATCTCCCACGCTGTTCTCAGCCCTGCAGATATATTCTCCGCTGTCGCTGCCGTCAACCTGGGTGAAAACCAGCGTAGCCACGTTGTTTTTGAAATGCATTTTGCAGGTGGCAGTGGGCCTCAGCTTTGTGTCGCCTTTATACCAGGAGACCCCGATTTCAGGCGTCCCGCCAAGCTGGCATTGCAAAGAGGCAGAATCGCCGACTGTCACCTTCACAGGCTCCAACTGCCTGACAAAATAGGGTGGTTCTGCAGCAAAAGACATAAACATCCATGAAGGACAGGTCAGGACCACTGGCTGGGTGTGAGGCTCTGAGTGCAATAACCACGAACCTAGTATCAGGATCTGGGCAGAGCAGGAATCCTTGCCGGAAGCGTTTTCAATGTAGCAGTTGTATTGGCCCGCATCGTCCACAGTGCTGCTCAGAATCTCTAGGATGGCGGACTTTTCGGTGGTGGTGATATTACACCGTTGGGAAGGAGTGACATTTATACCATTTTTCTTCCACGTCACAGAGATGGGAGGAGTCCCAGAGAAGGTCCCTTCGAGGATCAGGGGCTTGCCTTTCTCTATACTGTAATCATTGAGTCTCTTCACAAATATGGCTGGAGCTGGTGTGAACAAATTGATAAAACAAAATCAAATACACACAAACACATACAAAGGCACAGCGCATCTGACTGCTATGTGCCATTTAATTGTTTAAACAGAACAGCAAGCACACCTTTTACGAAGAGATGTGTTGTACAGGAAGCCCTGCCAGCCTCGTTACTAACTATACAAGTGTACTCTCCACTTTGGGATGTGTCCACGTCAAACAACTCCAGTTCCGCCACTGAGTCCTGCAGAGACACATTGCACCTGGCCCCAGGCACAAGCTCGCTGCTCCCTTTGAACCAGCTCACACTGAAGGGAGGTGTTCCTTTCACAATGCTTGTGAAGGTGACATTACTGCCGGTTAAGACATCCACGGGGTCAGGTTTCTGAACAAAGGATGGTGGCTCTATAAAAAAAGAAAAAAAAATACAAATTGGTAAATGGTTAGTATCTGCGACCTTCAACGGCTAAGTCCTCTGTGCAACACGGTTGCCTATGGCTGTGTTTTGAACATTGCTGTGATTTGAACTGACCTCTCACTGCCAGAGGGGCACTACATTCATCAGAGCCGGCCACATTGGTCGCTATGCACGTGTAGTCGCCAGCGTCGGATTCTTCCAGCATGTTCACAGTGAGGGCACATGTGTTGTCTGTCAGTGTGGTCTGGTATTTCCGGCCACTGCTGATCTCGTTCCCATCATGGAACCACACGACGGAGATCGGGGGTGACCCGTAGACTTTGCACTCCATCACAACGGAGGAACCGGACAGACCGTTCGTCTCCTTCAGTTTTCTTGTGAACGAAGGAGGGATAACTCGATCTGGATAGGAGAAAAAGCAAACACAGCAAGGAGTGTCAGTTATTAAAGGACCCAAAGAGAGAATTGTTCTTTTGATGGAATATGGCTCGATCTATCTGGCCCTTTGGAAAGATTCTCTAGGTATTCGCCATGGGGTTACACAACATAAAGCCTGGAGAATGTGTGAACTAACTTCCTAGGGATTCTTCCCAAAAGAAAGGAATGTAACTTTGAGTATGGTTTTCTTCTATTTGTGCATGTCTGCTGCCTCTGACCCTGCTGCACCTGAGGATGTGAAGACTCGTGCTATACTGGGAAGGATGGAGCTTCTCTCTTTAGGACAGTTGGGGTCTTCACTGCTATCAAGGCGAATGAATAGGCCAACCAACCTGAAACTTGAATCGAGACCGTGCAGCTGTCTTTGCCCACAGGATTTTGCACCTCAAAGCTGTATATCCCACTGTCACCAGGTGCCACGTTGATGATTTTCAGGCCTGATACTTTGTTGAAGAAGCTTATCTTGTATTTGCTGTCACTCGTGAGTTCCTTTCCATCCTTCAGCCACTTGGTACTGAGTTCAGGCGTTCCAGACACTGTACACTCCAAGGTACAGGTGTCTCCTGCAGTGACCTTAACGGATTCTGGCTTTTCCACGATTGCTGCAGGCTCTGAAATAGTTGAATATCACAGCATAATTTAAAGTAAATGATGTGGGAGTGTCATATATCAATCTGTTGATTTCATTGGTTAAGCAATAAAGAAACTGCTTGGCCCTGATAGGTTAAAACATAGGTGGGAGGAGTAAACAGAATAGAATGCTGGGAGGAAGAGGAAGTGAGCTCAGAGAGACGTCATGCTCCCCTCTCCCGGGCAGATGGGAGAGCTCTGCTCTCTGAGGCAGACGCACATGATGAAGCAAGCCGCCAGGATGGACGTAGGCTAGAATCTTCCCGGTAAGCGCACCTTGGGGTGCTACATAGAATATTAAAAATGGGCTAGTCCAGGTGCGAGAGTTAGCCGAGAAGAGGCTAGATATAATGGGCCAAGCAGTATTTAAAAGAATACAGTTTGTGTGTTGTTATTTCGGGTAAAGCTAGCCAGTGGCCAGGGTGCTAGGGACGCAGCCCCGCCGCTCCTATTACAACAAGTAAAATAGAATTAAAAAATAACTAAGGGAACCACAGACCTGCATGCAGGCCCTGTGTTCATGAGGACACCCTATGGACTCACCGAGAACAGACAGCGTGGCGTGGCACTCCTGCATGCCCGCATCGTTTCTGATCTGGCAGGTGTATTTCCCAGAATTGGCTGGTTCTGCTCTGGAAAACTGTAGGGTTGCAATGTTTTCGGAATAAGAAATCCACACGTTGTCGCTTTCTCTAACTATTTCCCCTTTGTCCTTGAACCATGCCACTGAAATGGGCTCAGCGCCTTCAACTGTTGCCTGCAGCTGGACTTCTTTGCCAACGATGGTGGAAATGTCACTGAGCTTCTTCACAAACCGTGGTGCCGCTGAGGAGAAACAAACAGGAAGACGGGCTTTAACATCTACGGGACTGGAAGCGTTTCCCTCAACACTCCCGTGATAACGTAGCATTTCATTTTGTAAAAAAGAAGCAATGGGACTGAGAACCCCTTAAAACAGTGATTCTCAACCTTCTAAGTGCTGGGACCCTTTAACAGTTCATGTTGTGGTGACCCTCCAACCACAAAATTATTTTTGTTGCTACTTTATAACTGTAATTTTTCTAAAGTTATGAATCAGAATGTGAATATTTGTGTTTTCTGATGGTTTTAGGTAACCCCTGTGAAAGGGTCCTTTGACCCCCCCATCCCCAAAGGGGTCATGACCCACAGGTTGAGAATCACTGCCATAGAGTCTGTATCCAAAAGAGGCTGAATAGAGTCTAAAGTCCAAGGAAGACACATCACTATTTTGGGGGGCTATTTAGTTTGAGTTAGATGAACGAAGTAGACCAAACATGGAAGGATTTAGATAGAAAAGATTGTTAGTGTTAAACAATCAACAGCAATGTGGGGTGCAGCATTAACGGTAAGCAGAAGAGAAGGATGTGACTCGTACCTTTCAGAGTGACGGAGCCAATGCAAGTGTCACTCCCGACGTCATTGGTGGCTCTGCAGTGGTACTCCCCGATGTCAGCGGTGTCTACGTTCAGGATGTGGATGCTTGTGAGCAAGTTCTCAGACATGATCTTGTACTTCTTGCCACTCCTGAGTTCTCTCTTGTCTTTGTGCCAAGAAACTTGAAAGGGAGGCGTGCCCTGCAGCTCGCATTCTAGGTGAACATCAGCTCCTTTGAGGGTCTCGACAGGAAAAGGCTTCTTGCGGAACACTGGTGGTTCTGGAATTGAGGGGGAAAGGAAAGTCCATTAGGATGGACTTTGTGTTTAGACAAGGGGAAGAATTAGCTTTCTACCCCATTAGAGAAAGGGAGAAAATATCTCTCCCATTTTTCTAAAAATTGGATTGTTACACAACTTTAAAACATTATGGGAGAAGAAAGACTGAAACACAGTGAACAAAAAGAGGAGCTGACATACAGGGCAGAGGTGGGGCAAAGCCTGACCTTTAACCTTCAGGGAGGTGCTGCTGCTGGCGCTCCCTGCTGCATTGCGAGCCTCGCACGTGTAATCCCCGCTGTCTTCCACACTGAGACCGTGCATCTCCAGCACTGCCACCGAGTCCTCGAACGACATTCTGAACTTGCTGCTTTCTTGAATTTCAACCTCGTCCTTGTACCACGAAACCTTGATTTCTGGAGACCCGCCTATTTTGCATTCATATCTGGTAAACTCATGTTGCTTCAGGATTCGTGATGGGTCTAGCTTCTTAATGAACCTGGGTGGTTCTAGGGAGCCAAAAGGGAAGGCACAAGGCAAGGGACAGGAAAGACAGATGTATTACAAGATGGGGTGAATAAAGAAATCTCTTTCAGCATGGACTTCATCTACAGGAGACAAATTCATCGGATGCAGTTTAGTGAAGGGTAGCTAAGTGATTCCTACATACCCTAAAGGAGTTTATGTTTTGTGAACCCCATTACCCAACTGTGGCTAGAGAAAGAAGGAGAAGGCCTCTCTCTCGATTACATACCTGCCTCCCAGAAACAGAATAATTTTTCTACAGCCAAGTTCACAGGCCACACCACAGAAGCCCCTTGGGGATTGCAGGAGGGAGAGACTGGGGTTATCCTGCCTGCGTGTGAGTCAGTGGGAAGCTACGGCTTCAGAGACGTTCATTATGGACTGTATACAGCCAGAGCAAAAGCGATCATATATCTTAATATTGTAAACTACAATAATCTCTTGTTTGCCTTCAGTAGATATCACTTCGGCGTCTACCATTTCCTTTGGATGAAAGAGCAATGTTTTCTTCACTGACCAAACTTTCAGGCTCAGGAGGTGAATGGTTAGTTGTCTCATGGTACAAAAGGGTCTTGAACAGTATTCCGAATTTCAAGGTATTTATCAACTACTATTTCAGTAAGCCTAAAAATTTTAAATCTGGTTAGATAGCGGTCTGCGGAGGTAAACCTATAGTTTTAGATGAGCATCTGTGAAATGCACCATAATTCTTTCATAACATTGGATGTTATGGCATTTACATCTTAGGAGGCAGGCACATTTAAGGGTACCTTAGCGATCTGGAGTCCTGTTTGACTTAAGTTCCACGTATATCACTTCTTCAACAACGCACTTTGCAACCTGAGACTTTACCTACATCAAACTGCAGGTTCATCCCTCCCCAAATAAAGCCACAGTGACTTTGACCTATTGCTCCTTATCAACTCTGAAATAAACCTTCCTTGTGTGACCCAAAGTCCCTGATACATGTCCTGGAACCAGAGGCAGTGGGTCAGTTCAGCCTACATGGGCACGAAAGCAAACTGTGTCCTCAAAATGGACTTTTAGGGGAACTCTCTTATTTATCATCTTAGGGTTATACATGATTGGACACGTATATGATTGTAATTAGATGTATCTTGGGAAGGACATGAACAATGAGTTAGGGCTTACACCCATGACTGTCAATCACAACAAAACTATCCACACCCCAGACCTAGCAACCAGCTCTTTGTCTTCCTAGACGCAAAGGTGGGAGCCCTAGGCAGTGACCAGGGGGCTCCTGGGTCAATTCCACTCACCGCCTGCTGTTATCTTGCAGAGTATCAAGTATGCACTTTTGCATGACCTTCAAACGAAACTCCTCAATACTCTGCTAATTGTGTGTGCTTCTTCGTTTTTTGAACAAGATGCTAAGAACTTGGGAAGCCCTGGTCCAGATGGCAAGCCTGGCTAACACCAAGTCCCCTGACTTCTGCTTTCATTAAGCATAGTTGGTGGAAGAAAAGAAGCTCACCTCACAGTCGACCTGATTTTCTGGGAAGGACTTGATAGTTTGGAGTGGTGCTCTGTTTTAGAGGGTAATGAATTCACTAATTTACTAAGCACTACCAAAAATAGGTCATTTGAAGTAATTAATTTTTTTTTGCCCTGTGATAACTTTTTTCCAAGCTAGGCTTTTCTTATAATTCTAGGGAACTTTTTTTGTTCATTTTTCTCCTTCATCTCTATTTGCAGAATTTGGAAATATATTTTTCTAATTTTCTATTTTGAAAACAAATTCAAGGTATTTTTCCACTTAGAAGATCTTGGATTCTTTTGTGGCCCCTCTGTTCCTTCCTCCCTCCACTTCTTCTTTCTTCCCTTCTTTTTCTCCATCTTTCTGCCATATGCTATTAAGGATCTAACACCAGGCAAGCACTATCCCATCGAGCCGTACCTCTAGCCTCATTTGATCACGTGTAATTATGTGACTTTGGTCCTATCTATATACAGTCTTCAGGCATATCAGCCACCTACATTTTAAGACACGGAAAACATGAAAGAGATTTCGGCACTTCACTCTGAGGAGTACCTTGGACACCCAGCTGAGCAGAACAAGAGTCCTTTCCGGCAACGTTGCTCGCGTAGCACGTATACTGCCCTGCGTCACCTTTGGCTACTTTGAGCACGGTCAGCGTGGCAGTGTTTTCAACCAGGGTCATCTTGTAGTTGCCCCCAGGGCGAATCTCACGGTTGTCCTTGGCCCAGGTGATTTTGATTGGCGCGGTTCCCGTGACGTGACATTTAAAAGAGCCACTTTCCCCAAGAGCCAGCTCTACCGACACTGGCTTCAAATCAAAGAAGGGAGGCACTTCGTGCTCTGGAAAGAAGGAAGAGCGACATGATGATGTCACTTTCCCTGCCCCAAGATCAGAGACAGAAACCAAAGGGCACCAGTCTTGGTGGCCCGAGGGAGTGAAGCTGGGCTGTAACCGAGAGGGCGGTACCGTGAGTTACTCAGCTCACCTGAGAGGACGAGCTTGGCGCTTGATGAAGCGGTCCCAAGAGGGTTGGAAGCTGAGCAATTGTACTGACCAACGTGGCTCTGGTCAGTCTGCAAAATCTGCAGAGTGGCCACATGATGCACAAAAGACATCTGCAAATTAGAATCATCTTTTAAAAGTACGCCATCCTTGTACCAAGACACCTGAAGAGGTTCCGAGCCGTTGATCCGGCACTCAAAGGCAACCGGGAAGCCCAGAGTCTCGTGGACGTCTTTCAGTTTTCTCACAAACGTAGGTGGAAGTTTACGCTCTAGAAAGGAATTGCAGACAATCCTTATTTATAAGAGAGAAAACACCTACAGCTTATTTGTATCCTCAGAAAGTTCTGATTAAAACTAATCTATCAATACGCTGCAAGACTTTTCAAGCAAAAGCATCATCACCTTTGATAACCAGCACAGCGGAAGAAGCAACGGCCCCCACACTGTTTTCTGCCTTGCATGTATACTCTCCCACATCGCTCTGGTCCACCTTGTTGATGACTAAAGAGGCAACATTGTTCTTGAATTGCATCTTATATGCAGGAGCTGACCGTAGCTTTGTGTGTTCTTTATACCAAGAAATCCTGATTTCTGGGGTCCCATCCACTTTACACTGTAAAGTTGTGGGCTCCCCGATAGCTGCTTCCACATGTTCCAGGGGTTCGATAAAGTAAGGCGGTTCTAAGACACAAAGAACAGTAATTGATCAGCTCACACCAACTCAAAGACAAAGCTGCACAGGAAGAGACAACAGGAGAAGGGGCTAACTGTCAACACACCTAAGACAGACACGAGAGCTTCGCAGATATCTTGCCCAGCTTCGTTTTCTATGAGGCAAGCGTACTGGGCATAGTCCTCTATCGAGCTTTCAAGAATTTCCAGGATGCTGGACTTTTCTGTTGTTGTAATACTGCAGTTGGGAGACTGCGCCAGAGCGTATTCGTTCTTCATCCAGCTCACGGAGATGGGAGGTGTGCCGGTGTAAGTCGCCTCCAGAA
Organism: Microtus oregoni; assembly: GCF_018167655.1. NCBI lineage: Eukaryota > Metazoa > Chordata > Mammalia > Rodentia > Cricetidae > Microtus > Microtus oregoni. The sequence goes on along the minus strand of NW_024543842.1, from coordinate 273,253 downwards.
CGATGGGGCTGCCTGTCTCCACACTGGTGTCCGTCAATCTCTTCACAAAAGTGGCTGGCTCTATAAGGAGAGAGAATGAGGGTAAAGCTGTACCTTCAGATGCTGCATCGGAAAGATTTTAGCAAGGAAAAGGCGCTGGATAAAAGAGCGAACCTTTCACAAAGAGGTGCGTGGTACAAGAAGCGCTGCCGGCATCGTTGGTCACAAGGCAAGAATAATCTCCGCTCTGCAGTGGCTCCACCTCCAGCAGCTCCAGCTCGGTGACGAAGTCTTCCAAGGAAATGGTGCACGAGTCCCCTGACACCAGTTCCCTGCTGCCCTTAAACCACTTGACCTTGAAGGGAGGGGTGCCTCTAATGACACTGGTGAAGGTCAGGCTCATTCCAGGCAAAACTTCCACAGAATCAGGAGTTTGTTCAAAAGATGGCGGTTCTAAATAGCCCAGGAGGAAGGAAGACGAAGAGAAAAGGGGTGTTTGTTACTTAAAGGAAAGGAAGCAAAGATGGAGAAATGAACACAGAGGTGGTTCAGGCTGGACAGTGGGGAGAGAAACAGCGGGGTGTCCTCATCCACTGACCTTGGACAGTCAGCACGGCAGAGCTTTCATCCTGGCCGGCTACATTGGCAGCCACGCACGTATAAGTGCCGGTGTCGGAGGGTTCCAGCGAGTTCAGACTCAAAGTACAGACATTATCCGAAAAGCTGGGCTGACACTTGGGACTACCACCGATCTCGCTTCCATCCAGAAACCAGCCGACTGAAATTGGGGCCGAGCCGGACACTCGGCACTCCAAAACAATCGAGGCTCCGATGGTGGCATTGGTGTCTTTCAGCTTCCGGATGAAGGAGGGCGGGACAATGCGATCTAGAGAAGAAGAAGAGTTGCCATTCAGGGAGCTTTCTCCTACTCCCACCCCTACCGGAGACGCTGTCACCATCACGGCCTCCTTGTCGTACTCACCCGAGATGTGGACAGAGACGGTGCAGCTGCTTTTGCCCACACTGTTCTCCACCTCAAAGGTATACAAGCCCTTGTCGTTCATCTCTGCAGAGGGGATCTTCAGGGAAGCCAGGTTCCTCACGAATGTTATGTGATGTCTGCTGCCTGCGGAGAGTTCTCTCCCGTCCTTGAACCACTTGGCTTTTAGTTCTGGAGTCCCAGCTACAAGACATTCCAACGTGAAGGGATTTCCAGTGGTGACAGTCAGGGGTTCTGGTTTCTCTACAATTCTGGCTGGTTCTGGAAGAAGAAAGTATGTCGCATTAAGAACAAATTCAGCTCACATTCAGTCAAGAGTTGGATAAGAGTCCTGTCTTCAGGAAGTGATTATAGGTCAATACACGCCTCTTGTTCTCAGAGGTCTACTTTGCTACTAACCTAGTACAGTCAAGACTGCCGAACAGTCCCTCATGCCAGCATCATTTTTGATCTGGCACACGTATTTTCCAGAATGGGATGCTTCTGGACTTCCCAGTTGGAGTGTCGCGATGTTATCGACGAAGGAAATCCTAATGTTCTCACTCTCTCTGATGACATCACCTTTATCTTTCAGCCAGACGACAGAAATCGGCTGGAAACCTTCCACCACAGCTTGCAGTTCCACAGGCTCCCCGATAAGGGTGGATGTGTCACTGAGCTTCTTCACAAACCGTGGTGGTTCTGATGAAAGAAATGCACGGATAAATGAAAAAGTAAGAGTCACAACCAGAGCCACATTAGATATTAGTTGGGCAGGAACAGATCAAAGGAAGAAGCACATTGTGTGTGTGTCTCTGTGTACAAACCTTTGAACTTGACAGCGCAAACACAAGTGTCACTTCCCACCTCATTGGTGGCTTTGCAGTGATATTCCCCTATGTCAGCGGCTTCAAGACTAAAGATATGAAGACTCGTGTCGAAGTTTTTGGAGGTGATTTTAAATTTCTTGCTGCTTCGAACTTGCTTTCTGTCTTTAACCCACACCACTTCGAAAGGGGGCGTTCCCGAAATTTCACACTGGAGGATCACATCAGAACCTTTCAGGGCTCCGACTGGAGGAGGCTTCTGGGTAAAAACAGGAGGTGCTACCGGAAGAAAAGAGGATGAACAATGAACGCAGCTGCTCACCAAAGGGGACAAATGGTGTCAGCATCCACATACCTAGTTTCTAGAATCTAGAGCTATTAGCTATGAAAAGAGATCATTGAGAGAGACTGTGTGGATAATGACGACACACGCTGACACAGGATAATTCACAAACTTTTAAGAGTTGTAAGCTTTTAAATTTTGGACCTTACAGATTGGAGATAAGTCTGTAACAGAGAGCTGGAAGGGGACTGGCGTCACAGATTCCTAAGGAATGCAGGGTTTTATCTAATCACCAGAAATCCTCAGGCTCAGGTCCAGCCTGAGCTCACGTCTGGATATTTGGACACCCTGAGACCTTGAGAGCGATCCTAGGGAGCCCACTGGAGATAAGGGGGAGCAGAAGAGGGGCTAACCTTTAACTTTCAGGGCTGTGCTGCAGCTGGCGTCACCAACGCCATTATGAGCTTCACAGATGTAGTCACCACTGTCCTCAGCACTAGCCTCGTTGATGGTAAGCAGTGCCACAGAATTCACAAAGGACATGTTGTATTTCCAGCTTTCGTGAAGTTCGTTGTCATTCCGGAACCAAGAGACTTTGATTTCTGGGGAGCCGCTGATCTTACACTCCAGTTGGATGGATTCTCCCTGCTTCGCGACTTTCGAAGGGTCTAATTTCTTAACAAACTTGGGAGGTTCTATTAAACCAAAGGAAACAGTCAGTGATAGATAATTATGTGTTAAAGAGTTTATCCGTATAGTCGAGAATCCCCAAAGTTCACATGTTAATCGACTCATTATTAAGAAGGAACTTGCTAATGATTTCATGGTAAACTTTCCTATTAGGTGATTTAAGATATTTATCAGAGAATTTGACTGACATTGTAGGGTCTGGATAGATCAGATAAAACATACCAGCTAATATAATTGCACATATATTTGATCGAAATTTTGTAACGATAAACCAGATGTTATATAACAAGACATGATAAAAAGGGAGAGTAAAAAATTGAAACTATATTTTACAAAGTTAAATGGAAGAAGACTTCTTAAGAATTTAAAGACAAGAGCAAAATCTTTGGTTATTGCTCCTCTAACACAAAGGCATAAACTCAAATATAACTGCTAGTTTAACTCAAACATTTAAAGACTTAAGACAGCTGAAAATGGTGTCTCACACTTATATTCCTAGCTCCCAGGGGACTAAGACAGGAGGATTTCTATGAGTTCCAGGCAAGCATAGACCATAAAACCAGAAACAAGCCAGGTGAAACTCAATGTCTTTCTTATTTTTGGCATGACTGAGGGATTTAGCCCAGGGCTTCACATGGGCAAGGGAAGTGCTCTAAAACTGAGTTAGGCACAAGCAGGAAAAAAACAAACAAACAAACAAACCATGATTTGACACACAAAAGAGGATGACGCAAGCATATATATATATATATATAGTCGAGAACCAGTCTTGGCAAACACTAGGCGGTGGTACCTTTTACACTCAGCTGGGCAGAGCACATGTCTTTGCCAACGTCATTGGTTGCTTGACAAGTGTATTGACCAGAGTCTCCTTTGCCCACTTTAAGAATCCTCAGATGGGGAGTGTTCCCCACACACGTGATAGTATAGTTTCCTCCAGGTCGGATTTCCTTGTTATCTTTTGACCAAGTGATTCGCATCGGTTGGGCACCGGTAACATGACATTCAAAATCTGCACTTTCTCCGGCAATGACATCTATTGATACCGGCTTGATATCAAAGAAGGGGGATTTCTTAGGTTCTGGAAGATGAGAAGAAAAGGCAATGTGTATACAATAACATAGATCTTGCTTCCCTTTTGGCTGTCGGCTACTTCTGTCTTCACAATTAAATAAGAAATCAAGGCAGGGAAAGAGTAAGGTGGGCATGGGAACAAACCTCTTGCCGACAGTCTAGCAGTCGACGCGGCGGTGCCGAGTGGATTGGAGGCAGAGCAAGAATACTGGCCAGAGTGGCTCAAGTCAGTCTGCAAAACTTTTAACGTCGCCACATTATCCACGAATGACGTCTGTAGATTTTCATCATCTCTTAAAAGCACCCCGTCTCTATACCAGCACACTTGGATGGGTGCAGAGCCATTCAGGCGGCAAGTGAGTGTAACTGGTAACCCAACAGTTTGCTCAATGTCCTTTAATTGTCTTGCAAAGGACGGTGGGAGCTGGCGCTCTGTAGGAAGACAAGTTATACTTGAGGTATTAATATTAATGGATGAAAGGAGAAAAGTCCCCATAAAGATAAAGGAGTTAGAGAGGGGAGAGGAAATGTCTGAGTGGCTAAGCTCAAAGCGTCACCTTGAATTCTGAGGACCGTCTTAGAGGCTGCCGTTCCTATGCTGTTTTCCGCCATGCATGTGTATTCCCCGCCGTCATTGATGCTCACTTTGTTAAAGACAAGGGTGGCCACGTTGTTTGTAAAGTAGGTCCTGTATTCTGGAGTTGACCTTAACTTGGTGTCTCCTTTGAACCAAGACACTGTAATTTCTGGTGTCCCAGCTACTTGGCATTGCAAGGAAGCCGAGTCTCCAACTGCCGCCTCCAGAGGCTCTAATTCCGTAACGAAATAAGGCGGTTCTAAAGAAGAAAGGCTCACAGTCAGCAAACGGAACGACGCAAGAGCAAAGGACCCACCCTGCATACTGGATACATGCAAAATTCTCAAGAGAGGATGATCACACACCTAAGGTAGACACCAGAGCTTCGCAAACATCCCTTCCTGCCTCGTTCTCAATCTCACAGGAGTAGCGCCCTGCGTCCCCCTTTGTGCTGCTCAGGATCTCCAGGATGCATGTTTTCTCTGTGGTGACGATGCTGCATCTTTCCGACGGAGTTATGCCAATACCATCTTTTTTCCAGGTGACAGAAATTGGAAGTGTTCCAGTATAGGTACCCTCCAGAATGACAGACTTCCCGGGTTCCACAGAGTGGTCACTTAGTTTCTTTACAAACGTGGCTGGCTCTGATAAGTGAGAAAGCATTGTAGTTAGGCACACCATAAAGCCACCAAAATGCTAGGCGTCAAAAGAAGGAGAGTGGGCGTGTTTGGCAAACCTTTCACAAAGAGATGTGTAGTGCAGGATGCCCGGCCAGCATCATTAGAAACCACACAGGTGTACTCTCCACTCTGAGATACATCAGTATTAAATAATTCCAGTTCTGCCACGGTATCCTCAAAATAGATGTTGCACCTGTCTCCCTTCACCAGTTCTCTGGCACCCCTAAACCAGCCGACCTTGAATGGAGGGGTTCCTCTGATGACGCTTGTGAAGGTGACGTTTTTGCCCGGAAGGACTTCCAGTGGTTCAGGCTCTCTCACAAAAGAGGGCGGCTCTACACAGACACAGAAGACAATGGAAGGGCCCAGTCAGCTTTGGCCTTACTAACGATTTCGAATAAAAAAAATAAGAGTACCTCAGGTGTGCGTCAGTCTGGACATATGTCCAGAGAGGAATGTTTAGTAAATGCCACACAAACTTGACTGTGTATCACTAACCTTGTACAGTCAGTGTGGCACGACACTCATCAGAGCCGGCCACGTTAGCAGCCACGCACGTGTAACTGCCCACATCCGATGAATCCAGAGAGTTCAGCTGTAACGTGCAGACGTTATCTGAAAACGTCGTCTGGTACTTCGCTCCACTGACAATCTTAGTCTTCTCATGAAACCAGGCGATGGAGATAGGGGACGACCCAGCCACTTTACATTCCAAGACGCAAGAAGTGCCCAGGACCCCACCGGTATCCTTCAGTCTCCGTGTGAAAGAGGGAGGAACCATTCGGTCTGCGCGAAGAGAGGGAAATGGCTTGCGGTGACTTATGGAAAGAGGGAAAGAAAGCTCACAAGAGAAAGTGGCATGAGCGAGCTGAAGAAAACGCCCCAAACTGACCTGATACATCCACCACAGCAGTGCAGCTGCTTTTCCCGACGTTGTTTTGAACCTGGAACGTGTAGGTGCCTGCGTCTTCCTTGTCAACCGAGAGAATTTTTAAGGAAGACATTTTGTTGTAGAAGCTGAATTTGTGCTTTTGGCTACTGGTCAAGAGCTTCCCATCCTTGTACCACTCCACAGAGAGCTCGGGAGTGCCAGCCACCTTACACTCCAGGGTGCATGTTTCTCCCACAGTCACCGTCATGGAGCCTGCCTTCTCTACAATGACTGCAGGCTCTGAAAGAAAGCATGAGATGCATCGTTGGAAACCTGGATCTTCCCTTGTATCTCTTCTCTGAACTGCAATGACTGTTTCTCTCACTGACGGTTCCATTTTCTCTCTCTCGGCTCTAAAATGTGATCTGTAATCCTACGCACTCATAAAATTATTTGCAATAATTAAAAGGATGTTTGGGCATTTGTCTACTCTAAAACAATCTAGGCAATGTATATCAGACAATGTAGTTTTTTTTTTTAAAATAGTACAAACACTATTTTGTAAGTACGTCTGTGTGTTTGCTGGAGGGTATATGCCACAGAATGCATATGGGGTCAGAGGACAAGGCAGTCCAAGGATTGAACTCAGGTCCTCAGACACAGTGGCAGGCACCTTTACCCACTGAGCCATCTCACTGGGCCCCACATAATGTGTTTTGATTTGCACTTGACGTTCTTTAGAGCAGAAGGCTCTGCTAATGAGTTACTCGGTGTTTTTTTCCCTAGAGAAGAGATCTCGAACATTCTCCTCATTTTCATTCTTATCGCTGGATGGAAATTTAATATCCCCAGCAATGAACGTGCAAATTTTTCCTTCAAACATTGATCTTTGGAGGTTTTTACCAGCGTAACCACAACTAGTCTGAAAGCAAAATTTTCTTGTAACAGTGGAGAGGCTACTAGTGGGTTTGTGTTGAAATAAAAGATAATCAGGAGATTTGCTACCCACACAGAAAAGCAGGGCAGGCATATAAATAAAACAGCTAGCTAATTTTTTTTGTAAGAACCATAGGAATCAGAAAAGAGCACTTAAGATCAACTGTGTCTTTTTCCTAAGCCTTCCAAACAGTGAAGCTCAATAAGGTTCTGGAAGAAATTCAGAACGAAGATATCACATGGAAGTCATTACAGCGATTGCTCCCAGGTTCTAACGGGGACCGCATACCTAAGACGGTCAGTGTGGCCATGTTCTCCCTCACTCCACCGTCGTTCTTGGCTTGGCAGATGTACTTCCCAGCGTTAGCCGGCTCCGCTTTAGCGAACTGCAGAGTCGCCACATTGTCCACGAACGAAATTCTAACGTTCTCGCTCTCTCTGACCACTTCTTTCTCTTTAAGCCACTGGACAGAAATAGGCTGGGCGCCTTCTATGGATGCTTGCAGCTCGGCAGGCTCTCCAGCCACCACCGTGAGGCTGCTCAGCTTGGAAATGAATTTTGGTGGTTCTGAACGGGAAAAGATGAATGGAGATTGTTCAGAAAGCTTTCCGGGCAAGGGAAGAGAGAACACACGGAGCGTTTTGCTCACGCCTGACATTTCTGCCGTGCGCAGAAATCACGCTCACCTTTTAGTTTTATAGCGCAGACACAGGTGTCGGAGCCCACTTCATTCTGGGCTTTGCAGTGGTACTCGCCGATGTCCGCAGATTCCACGTTGAGGATGTGGATGCTGGCGTGGAAATTCTTAGATGCGATCTTGTACTTCTTGCTGCTTCGGAGTTGGCGCTTATCTTTAAACCACACCACCTCAAACGGCGGTGTTCCTGAAAGCTCGCATTCAAGACTAACTTCTGTGTTCTTAAGGGTTTCTACTACAAGAGGGAAGCTGCTAAAAACGGGTGGCTCTGGAAAAAAAAAACAAGAATTGCTCATGAGTTGGGCTACTTGATAGCCTCCAAGATAAAAAAAAAAAAGGGTTTTTTTTTTTTTTTCCCCAATTAGAAGCATGGTTTAAGATAGTATCATTTGTAGGTAGCACTATCACTTTTTAGCAAGATAGGTGGAGAGTCAAGATGCATCCTAGAGGGCTCAGTTGAGAAGGTCAATGTGCTGCTTTATCTTGGACTACAAAGATGGACACCAAATTTATAAATAAGCAAATGTATCAATGAACGGAAATTCTGTGAAGTATGGAATTTTGGCTTTAGAAATTAAAAAAGAATGTCATTTCCACTTTACAACAGAGACACCCAGAAATCACAAGAACGGCGGTGATCTGAGCCTTCCTACTCTTAACAATCATCTTACAGGACAAACTTGAGTTTTATGGTAAAGCATGCTGAGAAGAGGCTGTTGAAAATACTGGCACTATTTGCACCACAGGAAAGTCATGGTTTTTACACAAAGGAGCTGATTTGTGAGAAAGAGGAAACATATTAATGTCATTTTAAAGATGTAATATTAAAACCTAGATTGTCTGTATGTTACATCATTATGATGCAGACTATACTGGAGATACTGATATAGTTTCAGTGTGACTGAAACCAAAGGACCAACGTAAACACTTCCCATTCATTTCTGTATGTGCGTTTTAGCGGATGTGTTGAGGTGGCCAAAATTACAGTATCAGAATTACAGGAAAAATATGTCAAAATACCCAAGTGAATGTAAACAAATATTAACAAGAAATAGCATCCGATGGGTGACATGACTCTATCTTAGGCAAATCCCCCTGGGAGCAGTGTAGCGTGAGACGCCTTGATGCCCAGGGGAGAAGAAGGTGATGGGTTTCTGTTAATGAGGAACAGAAGGAGGATTCTACCTTTTACTATAACCTTGGTGCTGCAGCTGGTGCTGCCAGCAGGATTCTGAGCCTCAAGGATAAAATCTCCGCTGTCCTCTGTCCCGAGGCCGTTCATCTGTATGACTGCCACCGAGTCGATGAACGTCATTTGGTACTTGTCACTGGCCGTGAGTTCATGCTCATTTCTGTACCACACAACTCGGATTTCTGGAGAGCCAGTGATCTTGCACTCCAGGCGAGTGGAGTCACCGGCTTTTACTATTTTGGATGCTTCCAATTTCTTTACAAACTTCGGTGGTTCTAAAGAGTCAGGAAAAAAGGAGATCATGAAAAAAAGAGCGAAAAATCACAGACGCCCAATTGGGTAGTAGATAGGAAAGGGAGACACAGGGCCAAGGTCTGGGAAAATTACTCAGCCATGTTAGAAAGCTGCGTTGTAACAGAGTCTAGGAACAACAGAGGCATGAGTCAGACAGAAACATCGGACAATCAAACTTGCACACCTGTCACAAGCAACATTGTAGTGCAAGAGTCGCTACCAACGTCATTGGTAACTTGGCAAGTATATTGGCCCGTCTTGGAAGCATCCACTGAGTAGAGATTTAAGAAGCTCGTTGACCCCTCTAGGCCAATGAAGCATTTCGGTCCTGAGACAAGTTCCACATTATCCTTGAGCCACTTAATTTTGAATGGCGGTGTTCCTTTCAGCACAGCCTTAAATTCCACTGTAGAGTCAGGTATGGCTTGCTGCCGCTCAGGTTTCTCTAGGAAGCTTGGTGGTTCTACAGATTTTAAGAGAGTCATATTTAGTCACAGCCCAATATTTTTTTTAATGGGTATATAAGAAGAAAACTCAAAAAAAGAGGTAATGATTAAGTATTTCTTAAACTCAATGAATGTGCATCAAAAGAAACAGAATTACTAAGATCTTTTACCTCTGAAGATACAAGGTTAAGAGCAGTACCCTTTAAAGAGTAGGAGAGGACCAGGCAGCCCTCACCTTTCACGGTTAAGATGCCACTGCAGGCAGCATCTCCTGCCACATTGGACACCTTGCAGGTGTAATTCGCAGTGTCTTCTAGCTCCAGAGGGCTCACTTCCAGCGACACGGTGTTCTCGTGACAAACGAGTCTGTATTTTGCACTTGTAGATATTTCTTTTCCATCCTTAAACCACTGAGCACTGATAGGAAGTGATCCCGAAACCTTGCACTCCATTTGAATAGAAGAGCCCAGAACTTTATCCATCTTGGTTAACTTTTTGGTGAACGATGGGGGAATATCTTGGTCTATCCAAGGCAAACAGCAAAAACACACCATTAACACGCTGCTGCTTGTTTACAAGGTGTCTGCTATACTTAAGGGTAGCTGGGGGGGTGGGTACACACCTAACACTCTTAGGTAGGCATCGCAGCTACTGCTTCCGAAGTCATTTTCCACCTTGAACGTGTACTGCCCACTGTCTTGTTTCATGACCGACTGAATCCTAAAGCTGGCCACATTGTTTTCAAAGCTCATTGAGAAGTATCTACTGGGTACAATTTGCTTCCCGTCTTTAAGCCATTTGACTTTGAGTTCTGGTGTTCCGGCTACCACACACTCCAGGGTGACCGGGTCTTTCTCGGTAACATCAACTGACTTAGCTTTCTCTATGATTTGAGCAGGTTCTGCAGTAAGAATGAAAATGTGCATAAGTTAGGTCAGTAATTCTCTTGGAACCCAGCTATGCTGATAAAAACATCTCTGTAGACCGCTCCTGAAACAGAACCATTCACCGACCTTGCACTAGAAGGAAAGCGTAGCACCTCTCAACTCCCGACTCGTTCTTGGCTTGGCATGTGTACCGCCCACTGTGGCCATTATCTATACTCCGGACTTGAAGCGTGGCTACGTTGTCCACAAATGAAATATGGACATTGTCACTTTCCTCAAGAATCTGGTCGTCCTTCAGCCAAGTTATAGAAATCGGGGGCGAGCCTGCGACAGTACTCTGAAAGGTAGCCGAGCTCTTCAAGACGGTGGTGACATTTTCAATCTTCTTGATAAAGGACGGCGGCTCTGTGAGTAAACGAGACAGTGGTTCAAGAAGAGGCACCTTTCAGCTCCTATTCATTTCATTGCCTACATACAGCTAAAGAGCGCCCAGTGTTCTGACTCGGGGGCTGATCCTCGCACGTGACTGACCTTTCAAGGCAACGCGAGCGCTACAAGAGCAGCTGCCTCCTTCATTGGCTATGATGCACTGATATTCACCCACATCGGAGGGGTCACACTTGGTTATGTGCAGATAAAACACAGACATTTTCTCAGACATTGTGTACTTCTTGCCGCTTCTGATTTCCTTGCCGTTCTTCAGCCAGGTGACTTCGAGGGGCGTTGTCCCCATGACTTCACACTCCAGCTCCACATCACTGTCCTTCACTACCTCCGCAGGCTCCAGCTCCCGGATAAAGGTGGGGGGCTCTACAGAGTCGAGAGGAAGACAGAGAGCGGCTGAACTCAAGGGAAGCCCTTAGTCCAGCACGCAGCCCAGCTGAAGCACAGCGCCGTCACCAACCTTTCACTTTGAGTTCGACGCTGCAGCTCGCGGTGCCCGCATCATTTCGAGCCTCACAGACGTAAGTCCCGCTGTTGTCTACCCTGGCATTAGAGAGCTGGAAGGTGGCTAAACCATCCACGAAGGAAATGCCGTATTTCCTAAGATCTGTTATTTCGTTCCCATCCAGATACCAAGAAACTCTGATTTCTGGAGTGCCTGTCACTTGGCACTCAAATGTGGTTGACTGTCCGTTCCTCAGCACTAACACTGGGCTGGGCTTCTTGATAAACTGAGGAGGTTCTAAAGACGAGAAAAGAAAGAGTGGCATGCTGAATGTTTTTTTTTAAAAAAATGAAGTCCCATGACCAAAACTGTTTTCTTAATGCACTTTCCCTTCCCAAAGACAAGCTAGGCACGCAAGGAGAAGAGGCTATAGAGGGAGCGAACCTTTCACAAAGAGGGTGGCTTTGCTGCTTGCTGTGCCAACATCGTTGCTCAGCTGGCAAATGTAGGTCCCGGAGTCGGCAGCCTTGGCTGAAAAGAGCTCCAGAATGGTGGAGGTGTCGTCCTTCCAAACCGAGCGGGCCGCCCCGGGGTACAGCTCTTTGTTATCTTTGAACCACTTTATTGCCATGGGTGTCGTGCCACCCACAAGAGCCTTCAACTGAACCCTCGTGCTGGGATTCACGTCTTGTGACTGTGGCTTCTCCACAAAGTAAGGGGGTTCTGGGATGAAAGAACAGGAAGCAGAAGGAGACAGATTTATTTCCGGGCTCAATGAAGAAGAGGAGAATTAAGAAGAGCAAGGCAATAGAGTTTGGAGAGGTAGGGATCAAAATTGCCAACCTTTGACGGTCAGGTGACCGCTGCACTGGCTGTGGCCTGCCTTGTTGGTGGCGGAACAAGAGTACGTGCCACTATCTGTGCCTTCAAGCTGACTTATCTCTAAGAAGGCAGTGTTGTCATGGAAAGAGAATTTGTATTTGTCACTAGCTGAGATTTCTTGGTCGTCTTTGAACCACTGGATGCTGATGGGATGTGAGCCGGCCACTATGCACTCCAAGTCAATAAAAGATCCTTTGATACTGTCCATTTTCCGTAGTTTCTTGGTGAACGAGGGAGGTATAATAAGATCTATCCAACAAAGAAGCAGGAGATTTAGGTGAATCTAGCTATCTGTTCTCTCCCTTTCTCTCTTTCTTTCCCTCCCTCCGTCTCTCCCCTCTGACCACAAAGCGCTAAGGCATCAACCCAGTACCTTGCACACACGTGAACCCCGCCCATAATCCTCTATATCCTCTTTAAATAGCGCGAGAGGAAAGGCCCCTGAGATGCTCAGCTCCTCTCTACGGACATCAATACCAACCTAAGACGTTAATTCTAGCCTTGCAGCTGCTTCTCCCCACATCATTTTGGACCTCAAAAGTATATTCTCCACTATCTTTCTTCTCTGTGGAGATAATCTTCAGTATTGAGACTGTGTCGGTGACACTAATTTTGTATTTCGGACCCAGGGTAAGTTCTTGGCCATCTTTAAACCATTTGGCTATGATCTCCTTAGTCCCTGAAAATTTAACTTGCAAAGTGGCTGGGTCTCCTTGGGTGACATCTATGGACACGGCCTCCTCTGTTATTGTCGCAGGTTCTGTTGGAGACAAAAAACAGGTGTGGCTGTGAAGCGCCCCACTCAAAGGCCTGGCACCTGCACCGCTTTCCCCTCCGACCTACGGCAGCTCTCAGAACCAACCTTTGACTGAGAGCAAAGCAGAACACCTCTGGATGCCTGCATCGTTTTTGGCTTGACAGACGTATTTCCCATCGTGCTTGACTTCGATGCCACTCAGGTAGAGACTAGCCACGTTGTTCTCAAACGTCATTCTTATACTGTCGTCTTCCGTGATCTCTTCGTTGTCTTTCAACCAAGTCACGGCGATGGGCAGGGAGCCTTTGAGAGTGGCCTGGAAGGCAGCTGTGCCTCCACGGAGGGAGCTGGTGGTCTCGATCTTCTTAATGAAGGATGGGGGTTCTAGCAGAAGAATGAGTGCTCATCAGTACCAGCTCTAAGGCCAAACTGCGTCTAGACACTTAAGACGTGTCTGTGTAGAAGAGCCCAGCAGTCAACTAAGCCAACACTGACCTCTTAGTGTTACCCTGGCACTGCAGGTGCTGCTGCCCACCTCGTTGGTTACCCGGCACTGGTATTCACCCGCATCTGTGCCTACAAACTTGAGGATCTGCAGGCTAACCAGCTGGTCCTGAATGAAGGTTTTATATTTCCTACCACTCCTCAGGGTCATGTTGTCTTTGAACCAAGTGATCTCGAAGGGAGGGGTGCCTGCCACCTCAGCCAGTAGCATGACATCGTACTCCTTTAAGACTTCCATGGGCTTAAACTCCTTGGTAAAATAAGGCGATTCTACAGTAGAAGAGAAGGGCTCACGTTAATGGGCAGGGATCTGGGCTACAAGTCAAAGGCTGGGTTGCACGGAGAAAACGTGAGGACAAACCTTTGACTATGACCATGCTAGTGCAGTGGTCACTGCCAGCCTCGTTTTGGGCTTCACACATGTATTCCCCACTGTCTTCAATGGCCACGTCTGTAAGCCTTAAGACTGCGGTGGACTCCACAAAAGACATTTTGTGCTTGCTGCTCTCTCTCAGCTCTCTGTCATTGGCAAACCATGTGATCTTAATCGGAGGGGTGCCCGTGACTCTGCAGGCTAGCTGAGTGGCATCTCCCTTCTTGAGCAGCTGTGAGGGCTCTAACTTTTCCACAAACGTCGCAGGTTCTGTGGAAGGAAGGGAGTTATTAAGAAACAGCCGGAAGAGGAAAAGAACTTGTGCGGGAAAAGGGTCGCACGAAGGCATCAAGAGAAGAAGGCAAACCTTTCACAAACACGTCTGCACTGCACTCCACACTGCCGGCAACGTTGCTGACTTTGCACGTGTATGTGCCCGAATCTGAGGTTTTCACAGCATAGAGCTCCAGGGAGCTCTCTAGAGCTTCTTTGGTGATATAGCAGCTTCCGCCAGACACCAGCTGTTTGTCACCCTTAAACCATGTGATGGTGAGCGGCGTGGATCCTTGGAAAGTGCTCTTCAGGCAGACTGCTGACCCAGGCAGGACATCCCTAGACCCTGGCTTACTTACAAAGCTGGGTGGTTCTGAAGAATAGGGAGAAGACAGAATGGGAAGGCGTTAAAGTCTGGACCCAAGGGAGGGAGTCTTAGTTTGAAATACTGGTAAAGCAGGCGACACGGTTCCTAGCCAACCTTGCACAATCAGGGCTCCGCTGCTGTCTTTGCTCCCCACGGAGTTTGTGGCCCGACAGGTGAAATTCCCTGCATCGCTCATGTCTACCCTGCTGATCTCCAAAGAGGCCGTGCCCTCCACAAACGCGATCTGGTATCTGTCCGACGCAGCGACTTCCTTGCTGTCCTTAAACCAGGAGACCCTCATGGGGAGGGAGCCAGCGATTCTGCAGTCTAACCTGCAGGTACCGCTAACGACGCTGTCCACGTTACGTAAGGGTTTGGTGAAAAACGGAGGGATGTCTCGATCTGTTCGTGGCATAAGAAAGGAAACGAGATCAACGTGGCAACGCGCTCAGGGGCTCACCCTCGGCTAGTTCTGTGGGTTGTTGGAGAGATGGGTAGTTCTCTGAACATACTAACCTAACACAGTAAACGTGGTCTCACAGGAACTGCTGCCCACTTCGTTGGAAATCTCAAATGTGTACTGGCCACTATCGTGCAGCTCTGCCGAGTAAAATTTCAGCTGGGCAATGTTATTTTTGAAACTGATCCGGTACTTTTTACTAGCAGCCAAGGGCCTGCCGTCTCTGTACCACTTGGGCTTGAGTTCTGGGGTGCCTGACACCGTGTACTCCAGGGTGGCTGGGTCCCCTGCGGTCACTTGGATCAGTTCGGCTCGCTCGATGATTTTGGCAGGTTCTACAAAGGTATTAGAGAGTTAAGATTCCTTAGCATGAATCAAGGCTTAACTTGAAGTGAAAAGGCCAAGGAAGAGCTAAAATGTTCCTACACGAACCTTTAACTACTAACTCCCCAACAGACGTCTGACTGCCGGCTTCGTTTTCGGCCAGGCATGTGTATTTGCCACCAAGACTAATCTGCACATCGGGGATGGTCAACACTGCAACTCCATTAGCAAAGCTCATTTTAATTTTCCCGTCTTCTTTAACGACTTCTTGGCCTTTCATCCACGTGACAGAAATGGGTTCTGAGCCTCTCACGGCAGCTTGTAAGATAACGGTTTGTCCTGCTAGGGCTGTAAAATCGTCAACTTTCTTGACGAAGGTTGGTGGTTCTAGTTAAGGAAGAGAGCACACACAAGTGTCAGTTCCCACACAATGGGCTCCATCCGCCTACACACTTCCCTTGTCCAACACAACCGTCACACAGCACTTGGTTATTAGAAAGAAGGAGAGTACATGAAGAATTAGCAATTCCATTCAAGAGAGGCACAGAATGTAAATGTTTATCAGAAAATAAAATGACATTTTATGTAATTTCCTTT
This sequence comes from Microtus oregoni, assembly GCF_018167655.1. Classification (NCBI taxonomy): domain Eukaryota; kingdom Metazoa; phylum Chordata; class Mammalia; order Rodentia; family Cricetidae; genus Microtus; species Microtus oregoni. The sequence continues at coordinate 257,414 of NW_024543842.1, read as the reverse complement.
TGTTATCAGATAATAAATATTTCTATTCACAGCAAGACAAAGACTGAGTGAAAGCTCTGGGCCCCAAGTTCAAATTATGACAAAACACATTTTAAAGGTTAGAAGAAGAGAAAAAAAATAAACTTTCTTGTTATGGATGAAGAAAGCTACTTGGAACAACGTATTAGACAAACGCCCCCCACACTAACCTTTCAGTAAGTGTGTCGCGACGCAGCCACACTTTCCAACTTCGTTAGCGACTACGCATTCGTAATCACCCACATCCGCGCTATTGAAAGATGCGATTTCCAGAAACACAAAAGACTTCTGAGCGAACACCCTGTACTTTTTACTACTTCGAATTTGCTTCTTATCTTTAAACCAGCTAATTTCAAAGGGCCCCGTGCCTGCGATTTCACACTGAAGGAGCGCATTCGCCCCGCGCACTATGTCTGCGGGCTCAAGCACTTTGATGAACGAAGGCGGTTCTACAAAGGCACGAGAGCACAGGGTGAGTTGTGAGCTATGAGAAAACCAAAGGGGAAGTTTCTCAGCAAAATAAAGAGCGCAAACTCAGGGAACAAACCTTTGATAACTACTTCCGTGCTGCAACTGTCACTGCCCACGTCATTGGTGGCTTCGCAGGAATAGGTCCCACTGTCGTCGACCTTGACATCAGTGATGTCGAGGATCGCCTCAGAATTGTTCACAAAAGACATTCGGACTGTATTGCTTTCACTAAGCTCTTTGTTATTCTTGAACCAGGTGACCTGGATGACAGGGGAGCCTTTCAGCTTGCAATGGAGGCGTGCTGATTCACCCGGGAGCATTAAGTAAGAGGGATCGACCTTCTTCACGAAGGACGGTGGTTCTACATGACGTGTATAAAAAAAAAAAAAAGGAAAGAGAAAAGATGGAGACAATGACTGAAACATACACACCACACAAGAAAAGCAGACGCACGTGACAAAAGACAGAGCATACAGAAAATACCTTCACGAGACTTCTGAACAAGTCATGAAGCACCCAGCCTCCCCTTCGCTCTGAACCACTTCCCCATCTCTTGGTAAAAAGAAAAGAAAAGAGACGCAAGCAAGCAGACTATATCTATATGAAGAGCAATTTTCTGAACGAAGACATCAATAATAGGCATGCTAACATGGATGGGGGTAGGGTATCCCACCAGCTCTCAACCTACACAAAGAGCTCCAGGCAACCAAGACATGCTGAGGGCAGGAGATGTGGTCTTCCTCGGGGAAGAGCACATCAATTGGATATTCTGTATCAAATGGTTTTAGTAGTGAAGACATACGTACAAATATTATGATACAGTCAGAGCAGGTTGTAGTTATCGATTTAGGAATATATGTGTGTGTGTGCGACAAAAATTAATGAGAAAAGAGGCTATGGATTTGAAAGAGAGAAAGGAGGGTGGTACGGGAGGGTATGGAGAGAGGAATGGGAATGGAGAAAGAAAGCAATGATAATTTCGAAAAAGAAACAATTTAAAAATAAGATGGTTAAGAGTTATCGACACACTGATTCTTAGAAGAAATTGTGAGCAAGATTTGTTAACTGCTTTTTTAAAAGAGCCAAAGCAAGAGAATTCTAAAGAAGATTACACACAAATAAAAATCAAATAACAACAAAAAAAGCCAACCAGATGATGTCAGGACTTTCCCAGACCCAGAGGTTTGCCTTAGGAGTTAAATTAGGAACAAAAGGTGCGGGTGGTACAGCTAACAGTCTTTCTTCTAAGACTTCCTCGTGGACAAGGAGGTGGCAGATGGCTGCCCGGCACTCTTACCTCTCACAGTGACTGTGGCGGATGAGGAGCTGCTTCCAGCCTCATTAGAAGCTGTACACGTATAGGTCCCAGAATCTTTTAGTTTGGCTAGAGGAATCTCAAGCGACGCTATTTTATCTTCAAAGTAGATCTTGTAATCTTTCCCAGCCGGCAGTTTTTGACCGTCCTTGCTCCACGTGACCGTAACTTTCCTGTCTTCATCTACTTGGCACTCGAGGTGGATCTTCTTATTGATGGCCGACTGCACAGTCTCTAACTCCTTAATGAAGTGGGGTTTGTCAATGATGGTCAACTCTGCCTGGCAGATATCGGCTCCAAATTTGTTGGAAGCCTTACAAGAGTAAACCCCCCTGTCCTGAACGGCAAGGTTGGAGAGCTCTAAACTGTGTTTGTTGTCTGCGTCCGTGATCCGGCAGGTAGGCGACGGTGAAAGGGCACTGCCGTCTTTCTGCCAGATGGTCTCGATCACGGGAGTCCCTGACACTGTGCAGAGGAACTTGGCTGTCTTACCCACGAAGGCTGTAAGGGACTTGGGTCTGGAGAGAAAGGTTGGTGGATAGGCCTCTGCAAAGAGAAAGGTTTGCACGTTACATGTAGTCTCCATTGAAGCTCTCCAGGTCTTGCTGAAATTACACGTTCTAAGACAGAGAAAAGATAAGTTATGCCTTTAGGTGAACACAAGACCTTATCTTAAACAACAGTGCAGTGAAAAGACCCAAGACGATGAAAGAAAGGGATGAGCACTCTTGACAGATTGTTTCTAGCTAAGACAGAACAAATGTTCCCTCAAAGCTCTGTTCAGAGGGTCAATAGGTGCGAGGATTTGATCAGCAGGCTGGCTGGTATTTTAATTTTGTAAATTAGAAGACCAGAAAGAAGGTGTAAAAAAAAAAAACCACACATGAGTTGGCTGAAGACGGGGTAAGACAGCACAGAACTTTACACAAGTCTTTCTAACCCTCTGATAAATGCTAGATCCTTAAATCACTTAACTTCAAATGCACCGCCCCCCCAATTTACACTTATAAAAATATTTCACAGCAAAAGCTTCCCATCTCTGTTCTCCATTCTGAAGCAAAGTTTTAGGGTCCGTTCCTGCTGATAATAGACATGGACTCTACCTCCTTGTTCTTTGCTCCTGTGGCTGAAGCCCCATTATTGAGCTGGGTTAATTTGGGTCAAGAAATCTGAACTGTCATTGAGGATAATGCCACCAGGGAGGAAAGCCCAGGGGGCCTGAATCCCTACAGACATCAAAGGAAAGGCTGAAAGTGGGACAAAAAAAAGTCTTCCCCAGGGAGGAGCACACCAAATGGTTATCCATACCAAACAGTCAGATCTGAAAATATACAAGTCACATTATACAGACTGAACAGGTTTTATTTAGGAATATATATATATACACACACACATATATGTATATATATGTATATGTGTATATATATATATGTATGTATTCGTGTAACAATAATTAATGAAAAGATAGGCCATGAATAATAAAAATAGTAAAGGAGAAGTAAGTAAGAGGGGATGGAGTGAAGAATAGGTTAATCTCAAAAAAAATAAAAAAAAAAAAAGAATGCCAATCTTGGCTGTATAGAAACATTTTGGCTCCAGACTGAAAACCAACCTAGCTGGATCACCATGGGCAGCTTCCCTAGAATTTCAAAGATTTTTGGTTCTGTGATAAAGTCACAGAGTAAAAGATGCTTCAAAGAACTCTTTTTCTTTTCCTGGGGTGAATGAATGGGCTCCTTTCCCCTGACATTCTCAAGGAGTTAAGACACCACCCAAGAGCAGCCCTCCTCCCCAAGGACCCTCCCTTCCGTCAGCATCTGAGGCCTCCACTAAGAAGAGAAGGGGAGGGGAGGAAGGAAGGGAGGGAGGAGGGAGCGGAGGAAAGAAGGGAGGGAGGGGAGGAAGGGAGGGAGGGAGGGAGGGAGGGAGGGGAGGAAGGGAGGGAGGGAGGGGAGGAAGGGAGGGAGGGAGGGGAGGAAGGAAGGAAGGGAGGGAGGAAGAGTGAAGGAAAGGGAAAAGGACAGACAGACTGATTTTCTTTTTCTTTTCTTTTCTTCTGTGGTTCAGTTAGGAAACTGAGAATGGAGTATTTTGTAGTTGCCCTAATTTTAAAGTTAGCAATGAAGGCTGGCGCAAGCATCCTCACTCAAAGCCCTGTTTTAGCCCGTGTCTTCGTGTGAGACTTGGTTTAACTTTAACTGTATAGTCTGATTTTTTGTAATTCTGGTTTTATTTGGAACTCTGTTTCTGATTGGTTATTCGGGTTCATATTAATGATGGAGGTTTTTGATGGTTTTTGTTTTGTTTTTGAGACAGGGTTTTTCTGGGTAGTCCTGGCTGTCCTGGAACTCACTCTGTAGACCAGGCTGGCCTTGAACTCAGATATCCACCTGTCTCTGCTTCCTAGGATTCAAGGCCTGTGCTAGGATTAAAGGTGTGTGCCGTCACCACCTGGCTATTTATTTATTTGTATTTATTTATTTTTGTAGCACCAAACACTCACTCCTGAAATGTTTCTTATTAAGGAGGCAGTCAGGCTCATTTGATAACTTAACACCTCCCTCCCCCCTATCTCCTGCCCCCACAAATAAAGGAACGTTTGTTTCGGCTGCTGATCAAAATGTGACTACAAAGGACGACCTGTCCCCCATCCCCTCTGGGCTTCTTAGTTGGCGTGATAACATGGTGGATCTCCAGCTGGTGACGCTCTTGGCACCTGGACACAAGGCAACACACGCCACCAGCTGAACTGAGAAGCCAGCACCCACGCCAGTGTGCGGCGTTTACCTGTGACCGTGAGCGTGGCCGTGCAGCTGACACTGCCATACTCGTTGGAAGCTTTGCAGGTGTACTCGCCGCAGTCCACAACCTGGGTCCTCAGGATTTCCAGGCTGGAGACGTAATTCGAAGACCGAATGGAACACTTGTCACTATCGTAGATCTCTCTGCCGGCTTTGAACCACTGGAACCGGACGTTGGGGGCACCTTGGATCTCACAGGTGAATTTGGCCAGGTGACCCAGAGCCACCTCCAGGGGCTCAATTCTCCGCTTGATCACAGGGGCCGCTGCGAAGGGAAGCAGAGGCCATTAGCATGCCACCTTGTCAGGCATCCCACATTCTTCTTGCAGACTAACTTTTGCTGCTGTTAACGAAATAAAACAGTTGAAATTGGTGAGGCGGGTTGCGGCAGTCTAGGACACGTGACTGGAAGATGAGCATGGTCGTGAAGGCAGAAACAAGAAAGGTCAAAAAGCAGCAGCTTGTGACAATTCCGACTGTTACTCAGCAGTGAACTGGGGAGGGTGGCTACCGAAACGAAACGTGATACTTTGGGTGTGCATGCATAACCACGGGGCGTGTCGCTCAAATCCACCATGCTGACTAAGAGCTGAAATTAAGGTGAAACCACGAAACATCAGCTGAAGTGGTGAGGTGAGACGGAAGCTAATAAACAGAAATAGACACAGGGAGACGACTAATCATGGTTATCTGGAGTTTAGAGAAGAGCCTGGCGATTTTAGAACGCCTATGTACCAAGAAGGTTCTATTACTTGTTATCAAAGCACTTTCATATGAAAACATATTTATCATTATAAAACATATGAGAATATGTTTTACTTAAGAAAATCGGTAGCAGCGTGGCTATGAAAATGCTCTGCCTAACGAGGCAGTCGGAGAGAAATGTAAGCTAATAACCATGATTACGTCTGCACTTCTTTCCTTCCTGTTCTAAGTAGCTGGCATTCTGGAAAAGAGACAGGTAAGTGAGGCTTCAGCGGTGAAACCTAAACCATCACAACTCAGTGGGTATTAGAGCCGGATCCCCTTAATCCCCGGCGTCCAACCTCTTCCTCCGACAGTGAGCTTTGCTGATGTCCTTGCTTTTCCACTGTCGTTTGAGGCCTCACAGATATACTCCCCCTCATCCTCTGCCTCTACCGTGTCGAGGACCAGAGTGTAGTCATTCTGTTCTTGTAAACGCTTGAACTTTGTGTCTGTTGACAGCAGTTTCCCCTTGAAATACCAGTTCACCTCCTGAGCATTTGATATGGAGGATGTAAAGCGGACAGTCCCTCCTTCCTCAGAAATGGCATCCACTAAGGGTTTAAGTATAGTAGGGCACTCCTCGGTTAAGGTACCATCAGTTTCTTGTGACTTTACTGTACCAGCCTTCTGGGTGCTGCTCTCTTCTGCTGGTTTCAGAGTCTCAGCCTGTGCTCCCTCATCAGCATCTCCATCTTTAAACTGACTTCCCACACTCAGACAACTGACCTGGTCTTGGGAAACGAGATACTCGGGTTCAGCTTCTGGTTCTACAATGACCTCAACTTGCTCTACCTCCGAAGAGTGGTCTGTTCCACCCTGCACACCTAGTTTGGCTTCTTCCTGAATTCTCGGATCCTCTGCTGTTAGGATGTTTATTTCTTCACATATGATGGAGCACAAGGCATCCCTGAGCTCCGTCCTCAGGTTAGCCATCTGTGGATCTATGTCGTCAATAGCGACGGTTAACTCCTTGCTCAGCGACTTCACTGAGGTAATAAGGTAGGTGCAGAGGATGCGTTTGGGCTCCTCAGTGAGGTCTACAGCCTTAACCTCCACCTTGTCAATGCCTCTCAGCCACTCAGAGAAAAGACTGCCTTGCTCACTGGCCACTGCAGCTTGCAAAGCCCTGCGGACCTGGGTTTTCAGGTGTAATCGCTGCTCTTCCGGAATAGCGGGAAACAAAGTTTCCTTAGCGAGCAGGTCACTTCCCTGAACCTCCATCACTCCCTTGACTGCCTCAGGCTCTTTCTCAGGCTTAGAGGTTTGGCTGGTGGGCCCTGCCACGTCCCCTGCTTGTTCTTCCTTGAGTAGGACCTGCTTCTCCTCGAGTGCTAGCGGGAAGCTCAGGGACCTGCCTTCCTCAGAGCTCTCTGCAACACCTCGCCCTGCGCTTTCTAGGGGCTCTGTAGTCGCCAGCAGGATTTCGCCGCCTTCCGTGCATGTGTGTTCAAAAGGGACTTGGGGCTCAAAGTGCACATTCGAGATGGCAACCTCAGGACCCTCTAGACTTTCCACATGGCCCTCAGCTACATCCTGACACAGGAGGAGAGCTCTTTGCTCTTTGTCCACTTCAGAGACAATCTCTTCTCCTGACTGAAGTGCTTCATCAGCCACAGAGGAAGGAAGTGAATGACCGGGAGCCGCTGGCGGAGAGCATGGGGGGATGTTTGCAGGCTCTTGGAACTGTGGAGTATCTTCTCTGGGAAGGGTTCCCTGAGGGTGGACAGTCTGCATCTGTAAAGGAGGAGGTGGCTCTCTGTCCAGCTGTGCGTGAACAGTGCCATCAACGGGAGGAAGCTCCCCAGTGCTCTCGGGGGGGTGCAGCTTCTGAGCCTCTATAATCACCCCGGTATTCGGTCCACTGTTGTCAATGTCATGCTCATAAGAAAGCTGCAGCTTCTCTTCTGCCGTTGTAGCAGCTTCTGGAATGGCATCCTTGACAAAGGCTGCGGCTTCCTGCTGCGAATCAAATGCCTGAACTGAAGGGCCCCTTGCGGATGTTTCCAGAAGATCCCCAGGAACTCCCGATGTGGACTCTGTTTTGCAGGAGGCATCTGTCACATCCGTGTCCTCCAGAAGGACAAGAAGCTCTGCGGCGCAGGTGGCCTCGCCCCACATGTTCTTGGCCTTACAGACGTACAGGCCACTGTCTTCCCTCTGGGGGTCGTTAACAATGAAGGTCCCAGAGCCATCAGGATTGTGAATGATGGTGTAACACACATTGGTAAAAAGCGGCACATTTCCTCTGAACCACAAGACGGTAGGGGCGGGTTCTCCATGCACCAGGTACTCAAAGACAGCAGGGATCCCTGGAGCACACTGGACTGGTTTTAACTCCTTGAAGAAGTAAGGAGGACAAGGCCCCTCAGACTCCTCCTGAGCTTTCTTTACTTCTGATTCCACGTCTTTGTACCTCTCCCCTTTGGGAGTTATTTTTAGATAGGCGTTACACACTGTTTTCCCGTATTCATTACTGGCCATGCAGGTGTACTCTCCCTCATCCTCAAATCTGGTGAACAGAATGATCAGGCTGTGGTTATCCCCATCAAAGACAAATTTGTAGTCGGCAGAAGGGGTTAACAACACCCCATTAAAGAACCACTGAATTTTAGGCTTAGGGCGGCCAATGACAGTAACAGACAATTTAGCTACATCTTCAATGCTTATTTCGGCATCTGATATTTCTCTGATGAAAACCGGGGCCGTGCCTTCCTGTCTGGAGTCAAACTGAGTGGAATGAGCTGCAGGCTCAGATAAAAGTTCAAGTGTTTCATTCATATTATGGAAGTGAAGATCAGAACTATAGGTTGGAAATTCTTCCTTGGCAGACAGAGTACTAGCAATCTCTGTGTGGAGAAAAGTTATTATGATATTATGATAAGATTTTGCTTAACAAATAGTATCAACCAAAGAATGAGATACCGATTACCAGCCTTCTATCAGACTATGGTTAGATTAATTTATCCAAAAACACATTCTTAAATTTTCTTAGCCTGCTATGGGAGCTCAAACAGCTGTAGCTACTACACCAACACAATTTTCTGTCCAATTCATCTGGTAGGGTTTACAAATGTGAAGTTTGAAGAAATACTAGATAAATATTTATAAATCATAAATCCAGGATTACTTACATCAACTTCTAAAAAATGCATAGAACTGTTATGTACAGTTTTCTTGAATCTAATGATTGATTGTTTTCAAAGAAAAAATATGTTTTAGTTAGTACTTCTAACTGTATATCAACAGCAACAGTAACAAAAGTGGGGACCTACATCAGTAATCCTAGCACTTGGAAGGATGAGGCAGGAGGATTTCCAGTTCAAGGTCAGCTTGAGGTCTTTCCTGTATCAGACTACAGGAAAGGTTTGCTTCCAACTCCTGAAGGAGCCACTGTTGTCTATTACTAGAAAATTGGGCCTCCCTCATTCAAGTAACTAGTCAAAGTACTTTAAGAAATGTTTTAAAATAAGACATTAGTTAAGGAAACAGAGAAAGCAGAAATAAGAGACGATGATGCCAGTATCAAAATGTTGGTGATAATTTATTGTGTAAGTCAGTTGCACAGCATTATTGAAGTAATACACATTCTGTCAACACTATCACAACCAAGTGAGAGACATGTAGTCTAACAAAAGGAAGCCGATTCTTAATTCAGTCTTCTGAGGAAGTAGGACTGCCCTGTTACTTGTAGGTTTATTGCCTAAACGAAAGGTAGTTTTGCCGCGCTATTAAACACTTCCCTCTCGCTCAACATTGGTGTCTTAATTTCTTACTGGTCTAGACTTTCAGAATGGGAAGGCAGGCCTTGGGTCTGCAGGCTGTAAAACACTAGTAAAACTTGTCTGCAGCACGTGGGATATTTACTAAGCTACTTGGGAGTGTCCCCGAGAAACCACTGATTGACTGCATACACTTAAAAGACCAAAGGTGGCCACTTAGCTTTGGGTCTGGGATGGGTGCATTAGCTTCCCCTTCTCTTAATTCCCCAAAATGACCACAAATAGAATGGATGGGATATAGTTAAAGTGCCCTGAATTGATAATATGTTAAAATATTTTCAAAAGTTTCCCCTATTTCAAAACATGATCTCTCTCTCTCCCTCCCTCCCTCCCTCTCCCCCTCTCTCTCCCTCCCTCTCTCTCTCCCTCTCTCTCTCTCTCTCTCTCTCTCTCTCTCTCTCTCTCTTTCTCCCTCTCTCTCATTACTATGGCAGGCTTTAAAACTGGGTGTCATGGAGTCAGAAAGCAGAAAGTTCTATTTGACTACCGTGAGTGTGGGGGAAACTTACTTTTTTCTTTCAGCTACTGTTATTCAACACATCTTCAGGTTCAACGCGTGTCAGACTAGTGGAATCATCATGAGAAAATCTAATAAAGATTTCCTTATGTGAATGTATGTGTGTACTTTAAAAATCAACAAATAGGAAAGCGTTTTCTGCCTCGATTTTCACCACTCTTCTGGGTTTTGAATGTGATTGTGTTTATAATATGTGGTAAGTGTGCTTGTCATGTTGGCTATGACTCATACAGTATATGACTAAATGTAGAAACTACTCCTAAGTGCCCTTGCTACAGAACTAGCTTTACCAGAGTCAGCTTGACAGTCGTGTGGTCTATTATATCTAACGTCTTATCAAAAAGGCATTTTGTACTCTCTGGTAAAAGCAAAAATCATTGTTCCACACTTGTTTATCACTGGATGATGGTCACTCAAAACAAAGACATTTAAAAAACAATTGGAGGAGACAATCAGCTCTCCCTATTTCCTACACATGCTTTTAATCTTCTGGTTTGGAGGATGGGAAATGATTTCCGTTGCAAGAATAACATCAACGGATGAAAGGAACAATAAATATGGTAGCTCTAAGAATTCTTATGGAAATTAAATCTGAAATAAATGTATGTTTGATAACCAATATTAATATGGCTAATACAATCATGGACCTTAAATACTGCATACTCAGGCATACTCACTCTCTCAACTGTTTTCTCATCTGCTACAAACTGAAACTATGTTAGTTTTGTAGCTGTATCCACTCGGTGACAAAGAAGCTTGCTGTTGACTACAACCTCTGAGGTCTTTAGATATAATTCTACATTTTTATGTAAGAAAACTTACTTTTTTCACTTATTATGTCTTATATGCAAAGATTAAGGTCCACATTGGTTTACAGCCACAATATTAAAACATTTATCAATTAGTAAAATTGAAGAATAAAATTAAAATTCACTGTATAAACATAAATATCCTACTGGAATTTGAATGTTTATTAATATATAGTTAGTTTTAAAGATTAAAATTTTATAAAAATAATAAGAAAACTTACTCTACTGCCATATATATGTGTGTGTGTATATATATATATATATATATCTCCTCTAACAAAAATTACCATAGTGTCTCTATTAGAGATCCTGACATTGACATATAGTTAAGAATTCATATGTAGATGAAATGTTAATACCCCCAGGTTGATGATAGATCAATGCTGCACTTGCACTTGATGCACAAAATGAGAAAATAAAATATTTTCAAATGTGGAAAGACCATTATCTGTATGTTTTCCCTGCAAATGTTTAAAAAAAAAATCTGTAGAGACTTTGGCCCCTTCAAAACCAGTGCAAACACTCAAGATAAATAGTAAAGGTAAAGATCTCTCTTAAAAGCAAACCTCATTATCAAGATCGCAACACAAGCAGATTATGAAGTTGGCTACCATTTGAACAAAGCTGCTTTGTTTCTTGCTTTGCCATTGTGCATCTGAGTAAATCAACACAGGTTTGTCTAAATGTGAAGAGGCTTAGTATTCAAAAATGACTTAGGGTCAGGGGGTGTTTTCTCTTACCAGCTTCTCTACATGCTCATCCAGTATGGTCACCTTCCCTCCTGCTGTGCACCTGCCAGTGACCTGCTAAAAGAGAATTCTCAGACACCCTGTGGAGGAGGGGTCGCGGAAAAGGAGAAACACAAACAGTTGGATAGCCACAGAGGTGTTTAATTGTGCTGGATGGAACACACAGTGTAACTGACACAGTGATGGTTTCTGTGTTCAGACCACAGAATATTTAGATATAAATATAAAGATGAGATTTCTGCACAGAAAGACCACATCTCCAGGGGCTTCGTGGTCACGATCCAAATATAAAGGTTACATCTGGAAGGTTGCTAATCCATAGATACTGACAGTGCCTGAGGCGCTGAGAAATCCCACTTTAAGAAAGGGTGAGGACGGCCGAGCTCCTAGCCTCTCCTGAATTGTTCGTAGCTACGCAGCTATACTCTCCCCCATCACTTTTCAGTAAGCCTGTTATGAACAGATGGTGGAACCCTATGCCACTTTCCTCAGCACTGAACCTTGATCCTTGGACCAATTTTCCATCCTTGTACCAAGAGACTGTGGGTCTCGGAGAACCACGAACTAAACACTGGAAATACGCCGCTGTCCCTAAAGGAGCATGACAATCTGAGACACCTTTGATAAACCTGGGAGGGCCCTCTACCACCTGGAATTCAAAAAAACTGTCTGCGTATTTGTTCCTTAAGAGTAATTCCTCCTTCTGACTGCTTAAAGTCACTTTGCTTGTCCTTGGGGTCACCGCAGAGACTGGTGACCCAGAGCAAGAGTCTCCCATGATGAGGAAGCCTCGGCAGATGGCTTCTCCTGCGCTGTTCAGAGCTCTGCACCTGTATGTCGCACTGTCTGAAGGGCTGATGTCTCTGATTTTAAGGCTATGTCTGCCTTTCTCCTCACTGATGACATACTTCATGCCATCCGGCTCAATGCACATGTACTCCTTATACCATTTGACTTCTGGCGTAGGGATGCCTATGACGGAACATTTGAATACGGCATCGGAGTTTTCTGGAATCTTAAAATCACAGATCGGTGTTATAAAACGAGGAGGCATTTCAAAGGCTTCTAAATCAATGTTAAAATCGGTGCCTTCTTCCCCTCGGGACGCCAGGCTGGGATCTACTAGATGCCGCGGAAGGATATCTAAACTCACAATCATGCTCTTATGGTCGGGAGTAAATTCAGGGACTGTAACGATCTTCACCTGCCTCTCAAATTCCGTCACATCTTTCTCACTTAATTCCACCTCCAGGACAATCTCTTGAGGGGACGGTGTTCTTGAGGAGCTGGCGTTTTCCAGGTCAAACTCCATGACGTGTTGGTGCATCACTGGTGGTGGGAGAGCCACAGCCCTTTCCTCTTGGGGTATGACGTCTACATTTGCAAAGCTTTTCGCCTCCCCGATGATGTTGACCGCATGGCACATGTACTCTCCCCCATCTCCTTTTCGGACGTTAGAAATTTCTAAAGACCACACATTGCCCACCCTTTCCATCTTGATTTTGTCATCCGGCTCCAGCAAAGATTTATTCCTATACCATTTCACACCGGGGGCCGGGAGACCCTCAACTTCAACGATGAAGCCTAAAGTTGTGTTTTCATAGATCTTCCTTCTGCTTAGCGGTTCAATAAAAGATGGAGGTGTTTCATTGTCTTTGGGTTCGATGGCTTCACTAGGTGTGCCGAATGAATCTGAACGCCATATTTCGGAAGAGGAACTCCTCTCTTCTGTAGGTGTATGGAAATGTTCGTTTGGTGTGCTGTCTTCCCTCTCTATTTTTGACAGGTTCATGCTTACATTTCTACTATGGTTTGGTCCTCTAGTAGGAATAAAATCTCTCTCTAGTCTCTCTCCTAGAGGAGTGGAGTATCTCTCTAGAGCCTCCCCTGGGGGAGTAGAATACCTCTCTAGAGCCTCCCCTGGAGGAGTGGAGAATCTCTCCAGAGCCTCCACTGGGGGAGTAGAATACCTCTCTAGAGCCTCCCCTGGAGGAGTGGAGAATCTCTCCAGAGCCTCCCCTGGGGGAGTGGAATATCTCTCCAGGGCCTCCCCTGGGGGAGTAGAATACCTCTCTAGAGCCTCCCCTGGGGGAGTGGAATATCTCTCCAGGGCCTCCCCTGGGGGAGTAGAATACCTCTCTAGAGCCTCCCCTGATGGTGTGGAATATCTTTCTGGTATTTCACCTTCAGAAGGTGTGGAGTACCTTTCGCCATTTTCCTCTAAAGCAGTGGAATCTCTCTCCAGGGGCTCACCTCTTGGATTTGCTAAGGATTGCTCAGTTACCCCTGAAGGTTTAAAATACAAATCGGGAGACTTTGGAGACTCCAGATGCTCCACAGATGACGGCGGGCTATAGAACTGATCTAACTCAGGCAGCTCCTCACTGCTTGTACTTCCCACATCAATAGAAACATCCGACTCGGGGGAATAGGGCCGTCCTAGGGATTCCTGTTTCTGGTTGTAATATTCATACACAGTGCTGAAAGTTACTTCTTCAACCTCCATGGAGGTGACCGACACACTCTGGACAAGTTCTGCCTTGCGGTTGGTGTCTCTAACCTCCGGCACCTCATCCTTTCCCGCAGCAAGTAAGTACTGTGTTAGGGAGCTCTCAGACGCCCCCTCTTCAGTTGTTTGGGCCTCCTTAGGAAGACATTCAGGAAAACAAGTTTCTACCTTTTCTCCTTCCACGGGAGAGAAAGAGCTTTCGTTCTGAACATGAACTTCATGGTAGGTTTCTTCTCCTGGGGTCTCAGTTGTTTCCTTTCTTTGCTCATTTAGGTCCTGCTGTTCTCCAGTCATTAAGAACGGCAAGCACTGACTGAGAGAGAGCTGTCTGTGAGGCTCGGCTGCCCCCTGAACGTCCCCTCTGGGGTCTTCCAGAGTTCCGTTGTATCCCTGAGCCACACCACATGCTGGTCCTGAGGTGGAACTCTCTTCCATCTCAGGAACCTCCAAACGTTCCTCCTCACTCGCCGCCCTTTTCAACTGAGAAATGAAACTAAATTCATCTCCTAGAGAACCATTTTTCTCAGAAATGTTAGCTTCTCCCGTGTCAGCTGGTGAAGTCTGAAATAAAGACCACGATTCACCATGCACCGTTTCAGAAAAAGACTTAAGCGAGTGATCGGTTTTTGAAACTGCAGGGTTCGGTTCCTGTCCATATTGAAAGCTTTGGCAGACCGGAGTTTCTTCTTTGGGGTGTGCTTCCTGTTTGTTCTCAGTTTCTTGCTCCTGGAATACCTTGCCTGGATCTTCTACGTGAGAATACATTTGCTTTAGATCAAAGACAATGTCTTCAGGACTAACCATTTCTGATGTACGTTGTTGAGTTCTTAAAGAGCTTTGATCTTGTTGACCATTGGCCAGGTCTTGGGATTTTATGCCTGAACTGTCTATCTGTGAGTGAAACTGCCTGAGGTCAAATGTAACAGGTGCTTCGAGCTCACCCTTTTCTGAAGCTATGGCTTGATTTAAAGGGTGTTTTTCCTCCTGCTGTTCCCTCTCTTCTATTCCAAATTCCTCAGGAGCTTGATGGGAAAGCTGCTTCAAATCCATCACAATGTTAGTGGAATCTGCTTCTGTGTGTGAAGACATTTCCTCTGCCTGATGCATATTTACTCTCAGATTGCCCGAGCCTGATTCTCTTTGCTGTACAGAAACCTTGATATCGTCCAGCTTCTTCTGTGGGGCAGTAACAAAAGATTTCTTGGTCCGCCTTTTTTCTAGAACTCCCTTTTCTGCACGCTGCAGCTTTTCGAACGCAATGATCTTATGCCTCACCTTCTTCCCTGGGTAGTACCTCTCTCCTCCAAGGGCTTCTTCATAGGTAGTGACAGGTGAAGCTTCCATATCCTCAACAGCATCAGAGGTTCTCTTAGTGTGGATATTCAACATATAATCGCTTGGCGAATGCCCTTGCGTAGTTCCCCGTTCTGGTCCACGATTTCCAAAGTCATCTCCGACTTCTTTTCTAACACTAGCTTTGCCGACAGCAACAAATGGAGAAACAGCATCCTCCGCTCTCTGTGGTTGAGAGGTTTCACTTACACATGCCTCATCTTGGTATTGTAGCAATTCTGCCCTGTGAGGTTTATCCATGCCTGTGGGTCTAGAGGTGCCCTGCGTAGATCTGAATAGCTTCTCACTGGAAGTGGTACAGTATACTTCGTTTCTCTTATCCACCTGCCCAACTGTCTCAAGGCTTTGAAAATACTCCCTGACAGTATATTCTTTTACATCTGGTTGGGCGGCAAAAGGACCAACTGGATTATCATAAAAATGTGTCCTTACAGATTCCTCCTGAACTTGGGCTTGCTGAGATTTAGAATACTGTGCAAAGGTTCCACTGATACTTTCCAGTTGGCTGTATTCCCTAGAAGTGATGGGTTCTACGGTTAAATCTAAAATGCTCTCGGCTATGCCTGAATCATTTTCAGCCATACATTCATATCTTCCAGAATCTTCTGAATTGACATCATTGACATACAACCTATGGCTATAATTCACCTTTTCGACCTCAAACTTTTGGTTCTGCTTTATAAGAACACCGTTATGAAACCACGTGACTACAGGCTGGGGCTCCCCCGATATCAAGCACTCAAGCATTATAGAATCGCCTTCCCTACAGCTGGCATTCCTGGGCATTTCCTGTAACATTTTGGGTGGCTCATTAGTGATATCAGAGGAGAAGATAAACTTGTGTTTTGGTGACTGGCTGATTTGATCTCGAGGTATTGCTTCGGGTTCCAATTCAAACAGCTCCCTGTTTTCTTGGTCCTGTTCTGGGGTTGGGGTGGCTGAAGTTATCTGAATCTCTACAGGGAAGGAGAGCATCTCTGTGTCTGCAGAGGGGAGCTCTGGGGGTTGAGTTTTTGACATATAAAGATGTCCTTGGCCCTCTTGACTGAAAGACGCATGGGTACTTCTTGCCTGGTCAAACGCCAGTGCTAGCTCTTCTTCTTCATCTGCATAGTCAGGCCACGCTGGGAACTTATGAGGCTGGGACTCCGACTTCCGCTTTGCCCGCACGCTAAGCACACCTGTCGCTTTTACTGTTCCGTACTGGTTAAACAGCACACAGGTAACCGAGCCTCCGTGTCGTGGCTGAACAGAAGGAAAGGTTAACGTTGAGTAGTTCTCAAACGTATGAGTGGTGAAGCCTTGACTCCGTGGTATTGGCATCTCATTGATGTACCACGTCACTATGGGCTGAGGGTACCCTTGAAAATGACATACAAATTTACAGCTATCCCCCTCGTAGACTTCTTGAGATTCAATATCCTGAAGAAATGAGGGTGGGCAGCGTGGTGGATGCCTTTGAAAGTAATTTTCCAAAGCTCTTGTTCTCTCCTCCTGCTCAGTTTTGAATGCTTCCACGTTTGTGGGGGACCACTGTCCTTCTCTCCAGCCCTTCGGTGTTCCTCCATCACCATCTACAACTTTGGTTTCTTTAACAGCTACAGGTGTAGCCAAAGACTCGCTGGAATATGGCGCGAGAACTCCAGGCACCCTTTCGGGAGCCTCTCCGCTCCCCTCGCCCTCATATTCGTCTATTTCCTGGTCAGGGGTGACTGTTGACGCTCCGATTACAGCGCTGTTGGTGGCTTCTTCAAATCGACCCCTTGCTTGTGTGTTTTCACTTACAAGGCCATACTCACCAAAACAGCCTTCTGGTAGGCTTTCTTCTAGAAATGTCTCTTGACTCACATAACTTTCAGTCTGGAGAATGTCTTCATCATCAGTCGCTTGGACACTTGGAAGGGGCTCTCTATTTTGGTGTATTTGATTAGGAAGGGAGTATGGATTTGGGCTGATTCTCTCAGCTGAGTTATGGACCCTACCCCTGTCTTCAACAAAGTCACACACCAATCTCCTCTTCACTTCCTCACTAGCAAATGGAGAGTCCCTAACAACATCCTCACCTCTCACGGCCTTTAAGTTTATTTCAGATGATGAATCTAAAAGAGATAATTTCTTTTTCTCTAAGAAGATTTTTCTAGCCTCTCGCAAACGCTGCAACTTGACTTTGGTCTCCTCATCGAGGAAACTTTGGCCTACGTTAAGCCAACCTCCGACATCCGATTTACTCTCTGACCGCTCCTCGTCATACACATAGTCCACTTTCCTGCCAGGGCTCACTGCTTTAAAGTGGATGGTTCTCATCATTCCCTTTTGTTCCACCGCTTGTTTTTTGTTAAAAGGGGAGCCAGTAAACCTCAGGTCAACTTTGATCCTGTCTTCTCTCCTCTCACCTAGAGCCCCCGCGTCTTCCCAGGTCTGTTCTGCCCTTTTCAGAAATTCTAAGTACCGCCCATCCTGCCCTTTCTGAATAACGTGCAGCGACGCACTGGTCTCAGCGGACCCCTCACTGTTAACCGCCAAGAGCCTGTAACTCCCAGAATCTCGGCCTTGGACCCTCTTCACTTCTAAGCTGGAAGAATGTTGGTGGACATGATTCTCAGTGCTTATAACCCGACGGAGACCTGTGGGGATGGGTCTGTTATTATGAAACCAAGTCATTTCTGGAGTTGGACAGGCAATCAGTCTGCATGTAAACACAACAGGTTCACCCTCTACAACATATTGAAATGCAAGTTTCTGAGTAAAAGTAGGCTTGAAGCATTCGGGCCAGGAGCTCGTGGACGACATTCTGCTTGCGTATCTCCTTGCCATCAGGGAGTGTTGCTCTACGTCTTCAGAGTCGGAGAAGGCACTGCGCATGTCTCTGGCAGGTTCAGCTTCTCCCTCAGAGAGTTCTTCTGCAAGGAAAATGAAATTACAAAGCATTTTACTATTTTCCACAGCACTTGGAAAAAGTTGAAAATAAATGAAATTGCAAAATCGGAAATGAAATAAAGTGCATGCTACAGAGTCTCACAAATCCATAAAATTTCACTCACCATATTTGTTCGAATAAACGCAACACCATGCTCTGTTTAAAAGATTCTGACACGAAAACCGTTCGTTGTCGGGTCTGCTTTCTTCAGACTGCTGAAGTTTCTTCTTGAACAAGCAAAAGTGCGTTTCAAAATAACGTACTCCTCTGTGCATTTGCTTTGAGAGCAGGACAACTTTGCTGTTGTGATGGCTAAGAGGAAAGTCTTACCTGACTTGCAGAGAGTAGAATAAACGCCCTTTCTGATCCTTTGGATTGTAGATTTAAATGATTAGATTTTTGAGAATTAACTATTTGAAAAATATATAGAGCTATAATCGTCAATAGATGGAATAAAATGAGAAGGCGTTTATTCGAACTAATACAGCTATAGAGTCATGACATTATGCAAAATAAAGCAGGCAGGGGTCGCATGAGAGAGCTATCTGCAAGCCAGTATAAGAGACATATCAATGTTAAAGTGATCCGTGTGCATGAGGTGTAAACCAGGAATGGAATGTAAGGCTTCCACACATCCTAAACGAGTAGCATTTCTATGACGATTCATTCATGACATCGCATTCTGAAGACGATTGGTTAACGCCCACTATTCAATTCAGTTCACCATGGTTTGGAAAACAAACTTCTACTTCATGATTTCATGCATTAAATGACAAATGTTCATAATACACGCTTTTCAAGATGGCTGAAAACATGAGACCGAACGTGGCTGGTAAAGTTTCCATACAAGATTTACAATAACCATCCAACAAATTGCTGTGAAACACACATAACCATCGGCATACTAAACCAGGCATGCGACATAGTAATATATACTCCAAGATATATATTTGTACAGCTATGCCATATCCTCAATAATACTAAGAGGAAGAAAGTAGGCCAAGGATTTCACTAATGTTCCAGAATTTCTACTTAAATCTCACATTCATCGTAACAATACCTTTCATCTCCATTTCAATCTGCTGATCAATCCTCTCATGTAAAATGGATTCAGGGGCTAAAATGAAAAAAAAAAAAAACAACAGAAATTTTGGTGAGTGATTGCATACGGTTTCTGGCTCAGTTCATGATTCATGTGATAAACGCTGCCCTTCTATTATAAAAAGAGAAAATGCACTCACTCCACCAGAGTATCCATGCTAAATGAATGGATGAGCTGCTGTATCAGAGTTGACAGAGTAGGGTCCCAAGCCCCCATGCCTTTACATGCACTCAGGAAAGTAACACGAAAGCTAAAGGAATATTCTCTTGTAATGTCCTACTGACTACACGCTTGATAAGAGACGAAACCACATTTATTAGGAACATATACTTGCTTGTTGGCCACTTTCAGTTTTTTTTTTTCAGAACAAACCATTTTTTACTAGTAAATAGTCCCTTGATTTGAACCACCACTGAAACTTGAAACTATACAGAGTCCAATTACACATCAGCCAGTGACCAAAGACTCCTCGACCCTGAATGGCTTTTACTATACAAGGAGCAGGTACAGCTTCCAGGACAAGGCTGATAGCCTGGGACGCATGCTTCCCAATTTATGTAGCATTGTGACATCGGCTATGAGGGCTCTTTTTTTTTTTCATTTCCTTGTGATCTTTGGCATGATATAAAAAACAACCCAACGATTTCTTCAGTGATTTCTTTAACTTCATAGGTTTAGATTGTGACTCTCCAAGTATTATACTTTTAGTGTCTGAGCAAAGAGCAACCTTTGTAACTACCCTGCCTCATGACTTATTTGCTAGTTAAGGATGAAGTTAGGGCAGGCATACACTAGATGTGTTTGGAAAAATACAACTCATGCTATGTCAAGGAGGTGGACTGTCATTAAGATGGGAAGGAACGCAGCATGTTAGGCTCAGAAGTAGCATCTGCTGCATCTATTTTAGCATGCACTTAAGACCATATTCAAACAAACTAACAAGCCGGTTACATTCCTATTTGATCTTGGTGGGCAGCCATGTAGATTATATGAATGTATTAGATCAGAATAAAAGAAGCACATATAAATACTGGCTTTATGTTAAATAATCGTATGCTTGTGCTCAACCCTTAATTCTTTGAACACCTAAGAGCATCTTATATTTAATACTTTTATAGCACAAGAAACACTTGTCTGGGTTTC
The DNA here is from genome assembly GCF_018167655.1 of Microtus oregoni. Taxonomy (NCBI): domain Eukaryota; kingdom Metazoa; phylum Chordata; class Mammalia; order Rodentia; family Cricetidae; genus Microtus; species Microtus oregoni. The sequence continues at coordinate 237,184 of NW_024543842.1, read as the reverse complement.
AAAATGTTCTCTTGCTTCAATAGTATTTTAAGAACATAATCATTTGGAACTGAGCATAGAAGAATTCCCAGGGCAAAAGCATGCAGGTCAATCCACTCTATCAAGGAGACACTTGGCACAGGACTTTTAGGAAATGATTTGAAAGATCCAGACTTCTCCTACTTCTATAACACAGCCAACCCTCAACTGCACAGCGTGGCAAAACTGTCACCGCTGTCACCTATACACTCTTAGATTCTGCACAATCACTCTGCTAGCCAAAAAACCTACAGTGACACCAAGAGCCAGAGTTCTGGACGGAGCTATTCAGAGCTATTCATTCACTTAGATGTATCTACTGTGTGTACATGGAGATAGATCCAGAGAATGCCATGGAGCAAAACAGCTCCAGAAGAGAATATTGATGAGAGGGAGTGCGGATGTCTTAGGTGAATGAATGAGGCTGATTCTCTGAGCTGGCAGGAAGGACAACTACAATTCAGTGCAGAGATAGCTGTACACAAGACAAAACTTGACCGCCCCTTTGCAGAGGAATGGTGACTATTCCTTCCCACAACCCCCAGGAAAGCTTGACTTCTATCCACTGACCCCTTTCCATGTGACCCAGTAGGTCCTTTGCCTAGAGTTACATAACACAAGCTCTGGGCATTTCAAATACGATGTTCTAATTGTATTTTTGCCTAAAAGGCAAGGTTACAAAGGGAAAAAATTTATACTTTTCCCAGACAAATTTTTCTTTGCTCTTTCAGACACAATAGAGATTTGCGCACAACAATAACTACAATAATGACATTGCTGTGAGGGAATCGCTATTATTTCAAGAGACTCTAAGGCTCGAAAAGCAGTATCATTTAGAGAAAAATTATCTACAGACCATTAATTGTAGTCCAAATAGGACCTTATTATTTTCAATATCCAATTTTCTATTTTCATGGATTATTCCCTAAACCTGGAACCTCCGGGCCTGAAAAGAAACGACCATGGCTGCTGCATGGTAGACTCATGTATCAGTAATGATAATTTGCTGGACTCTTGCTATGGAATCAAAGTGAAATTCAGCTTAGCGTCAGCGACAATGGTAACTACCCAAGGAGTGCTAGGTAACTACAATATTTTCGCCTTCTCTGGTGTATTTTGAAGGTTTGTTTCTGATAAATATTAGTAGACTCACTTATGAAATGACTGGACTTCCTGATCCTGGACTTCAAACTGAATCTGGACCAGGGAGTTCAATTCTCCTACAAGTCTGGCCTATGACATAGTCTGCTTCCGTCAAGTGTTTATGGGTAAGCTGATAGAGGGGGTTAAGGGACAGATTCATCGGCTCTCTTTGGTTGCATTGATGGTTTTAGAAAGTGATGAAGATGAAATGAAGCAAGTGGTACAGAGCTAAATGTCACGTGACCACCTTCCATGCCTAGCACCGCTAAGCCTGTCTCTCCATGATCACCGTGCACAATACAGCGCTACAGTCCTCGGTCTACCAGTTAAACACTGTCTACGGCCGATGTTTCCAGGCTGTGGTTGCTTCGCTCGGATGCCTCTATCATCACACCCGACAGAAGATTCGCTCTTAGGACACAGAGAAACTGAGCAGTGTCTCTGTACTTTACAGTAAAGTCCTGCAGAGGCAGGAGAATGTCCTCCCACCCCTAATTCTTCAGCAGATCTGTTTGATAACTCAGAACTTCCTGCACTTCGTGACGGGGTGCAGCATGAGGCAACCTGTCTCTGGAACAGACGCAGCCGTGTGGGTAGAGCTTTGAGATACACTCTCAAACAACAGACACTGCATTTGACACAATGGCCTTTGGCATGACTTAGTTTCCTTTGGAATATTTTGCTTTCCTCCTTTGTGAGAGAGGAATTGTTTACTTTGCGGACTCTCTTACATCTTTCCTAAAGCTTTGCCTATCTAGAGCTTGCACCGTACAGCTCAAGAAAACGAGAAGAATGTCACGTCTGAAACGTTCTCACTTGTCAGTAACAAAAAATGGCATGAAAGATTAAGTTGAAAGAGGACATTGTCGTGTGAATGGCACACCAGCTGCAGTGTGCTCTAGAATGCAGAACCACAGGAGAGAAAAGTCACTGCTGGTGGCCCAGCAATGGGTGGGGACTGAAGGCTTACGAGGACAGTGGATGACATCTGGCTCCTTCCTTCTGTCATCTTTACAGCCATGCAGAGTGACACAATCTGGTTCTCTCTCCATCCCCACCCTTTTTTTTTTCTTTATATAACTACATTGGACACATTACCTGTTCGCTATCATATGCCTAGATATATTATTCAGCAGAAAAGTCATTTTATTATGAACTGATGCACTATTATTTGGGAAAACAGACCCTTCTCCTCCGAACGAAAGCATCAAGCAAAATCGCTGCCTAACAAAATAATGGTTTCCTATTGCATGAGACAGATTTTAATGAGACTCAAGCCTATATGTGAACCAGTAGCTGGAGGCTCGGCGAGATATATGGCGAGGTAGTTGGTTAGTAAATTGTGAACTGACTGACGGATGCATGAAACAAGCAGCGGGGACTCTCGTTAGTAGCAGAGGGAGGGCGGACAGCAAACCAAAGTCCCTGGAGCAAGAGGGGCTTTACCTTCTGAAGTCACTGTGAGTGTAGCTGAACAAGTGGCTTCCCCAGCGCTATTGGCGGCTCTGCAAGAGTATTTCCCAGCATGCTCTGGGTAAGCATCGACTATAAGCATTAAAGCCATGCCTGTGGACTCCTCAAAATGGAAAACTACATCTTTTGATGGTAGGATTGGCTGGTGGTTATGAAGCCACTGCACTGCTGGTTTGGGAACACCAGAAACCCTGGCGTGAAATCTGACTGTCTCCCCGCTGTGCACCCTGAGGCCGGACAGAGGCTGGATGAAGACGGGCTTTTGGCCAAGGGCCTCCTTCTGAAATGAAACTGATGGCGAGGCATGCCATTGGAAGTGTGGTGTAACTTCTCCAGATTTGCTAAAACCTGAAAAGAAGCAGGCCAGTTTTTAATGGTTTTTGCCCCTGCTTAAGTCAAAACTCTTTCGGAATTGTCGATTTTAAGTTTACCACAGGTTTCAGCGATGAACTAGAATCTAATCCAGTCGTAATGCTTTGTCAGCATTGAGTCAAAGTCACACAAATTCATGTCCATTTTCCAGATGGACAAGCCGAGACACAAACGGCTTAAAGAACAAAATGAACTCCATTATTGCTCATGAAGGCAACACTGGAGAATGCAACTAGGTTTAGGAATTAGTTTTCCCGCTCTGTTTATAAATCAAACTTTTCTGTTTTGTAAACCACTTTAAATTCATTATTAAGAAATTGTATAATTATTATTATAGTCCTTAAAGAGGAAACTAAAAGTTTCCCTAAATCCTTATGTATTGTTGGATACATCATAGAAATTATATTCATTGAGAAAAAAATAGCATGACTGTGTATGAAATTCTCTAACAATTGTTGTGGTTGTTGTTGTTGTTGTTGTTGTTGTGTGTGTGTGTGTCTGTGTGTGTGTGTGTCTGTGTGTGTGTGTGTGTGTGTATGAGAGATCTGGAGCACGCTAAGCAAGTGCCATACCACCGAGCCACACTCCCAGCCCACTGTTACTCTTGCTTGCAATTAAAGTCCTCAGTGACCAAGAAAGTGTTTCTGATTACAGTATAACTAATGAACAGAAATATTAAACCACCTCAATAGTGGGTCTCTCAACACTTAGGGGTCCTTTAGTCTTGGTGAATCTATCTATCCTATGATCAGAGCTGAAGTCATTGTAATGCCTATGAAATCATAGTTGTGTCAAAACCACATGAAGATGGTCCAGTCTCTACCCTAGGTCAGTAAAAAAAGCAAATATACCCTTTTTTTTCCCCTTAGCATTTTTCTCTCTATTCTGATACATGCTGATCAGGAAGCAGAAAAGCCAGTGGGGACCGTAATACATCACAAAAGTTTATGGAGAGAAAGCAGGGCAAAATAAAAAGACAACGGTCCCGAGAGAGCTGGTCAATGAGGAGCAGAAACCGTGTGCAACATAGAAACCACAAGTTAAATGAACAGAACGGAAGAGCCAATGCCTTCATGACTAGCGACTGGAGCAGGTGTTGTGAAATTCTTAAGTCTTATTCTACCTTCTAGCCGCAGGGTGGCGGTGCTGGACACTTGGCCCACAGAATTATTAGCGACGAAAGCGTAGGTTCCTTCGTCCTCTGGATAAGCCTCGGCGATCTCCAACTGGTAGGTGTCTTCAAACTGTGTCATCCTGAAGAAGCGAGACGGCTTGATTTTCTTGTCTCTGCAGTACCAAGACACCTTCAGATCTGTAGAAGAAAACACATTTAAGCATCAGAACGAGAGCAGTTTTCTCTTATCTGTAAGCACAATCTTGATTAGGCCACGGATCACATTTTATTATTTATTTTTTTAGCTTAAGATCTTAAACTTTTCTCCCGAATACACTGCACCTGTATGACTATATGATGCTCATCTTCAGGGAGGAAACACTCTAGAAAGATCCAGCTTCTCCTATCGCTGAACTAGTTGCAGTGTTTCAAAGGCTAAAATTTTAGTTGTAAAAACATTTTTTCTTAAGACAGAGTCTTGCATGGCCCACACTGGCCTTGAACTCACTGTGTAGAAACTGACCTCTGACTTCAAATATGCCTGCCTCTAAGTCCTAACACTGGACTTTCATCTCCAGGGTGAAGAGCTTGGTACATCCCACTACAAGGTTCTGCGTTTATTTCTACTGACAGTTTTGCCATTGGTGAACCAAAGGAAGCACCGTGGCAAACAAGAGCTGGGGCCCGCTAACAACCAGTGCAGTAATGGACAGATGGGAGAGAACCTCTCTCGGCGGAGCATGTGGCCCAGTCGGCTCGCCCGCCACTGTCCGAACTGCTCACTGGCTGCTCGTGGCCTCTGTGAGGCTCCCTCCACCAGCCACGCATTCCTTCTGTTTCTCTGCTTCCTCAACTTCCCCCTCTGACTTCTGTGATACTTTCTCAGCCATCCATTCTCCCCTGTGTCTCCCGGGTGAGGGCCTCACCCGCACTGTCCAAGCTTCTCTCCTGCTCTGTTTTTTTTTTCTTTTCTATTTTTCCCTTTGCCCAACACAGTAATGTTTCTAAAGACAGGCTGGATCATGCTGTCTAGAGGTTAAAAGTCTCTGAGTGGCTCCTTGGTGGCAAACAAGATGAACTCTAAAGTCTAGGCAGAGACCTGAGAGCTCTGGTGTCTGGCCTCTGCCTATTCCTGGCAGCTGAACTTCAACTGTAAGTGGATCCCAGGCCATCAAAGCATCCCTCTCAGTTTGTAATGCTGCGTGCTCTGATCCCACCACCCCCTTTCCCGTGCACACACCTTCTCCAGCCGTCTTTCCGACAGAGAACACTTTCTACGTGACAGCATTTATGACTGTGGGATCTTAGACACACGTGTCTCTTCACCTCTTAGAAAGCAAGAGCCCAGCCCGGCCACTCCCAGCCCTCAGCGTCTCCACAGCAGTGGAGAAGGTAAATATTGTTAAAGTTAAAGAGGCTGCTTAAGCAAATTGTGGAGATATTTCATCATGAGATTAATAATTCTTTATTATTTAATTTATCTGTCATTCTCTAAGTCTCTAACAGTTCAGGTTTATGTCCCATAAAAAATATCTAGTGAGGAGCGAGTAAAATTTACAGTTTTCCAAATTTCCTTTCTACCAGTAGGGGGCACCAGAGACCTGCAGCAGAGAATGCTTTCCTAGCGAGACAGCAGCCTGAGATTGTTCACTCGGGCTTCAAGGCTTCCTTCCTCCCTACTCTGAAAGTATAGTGTGTGTGTGTGGTACAGATATGGTATATTGCATTTTAAAATGAAATTACTGCATTAGAAGAACATTATCAAACTACCTTCTATGTACTGGTATTCAGCATGTCTCAAAAACTACACGTCAAAGACACAAAGTCCATAGAACTTGCCCACATTTATACCCAGTGCGAGCCTCCAAGGCTGTAATAAATGAATGCATTAGCAGCAGTCAGTCGGGAGCCATGCCTACAGGTGCCGTACATACATCATGCTTTAATTATGCTCATAAACCGAGCAGGTCTATTAGGTTTCTTGATTAGCATCTCCATCCCAGAGGAGGACGCCATGAGGTCAGAAGATCTATTGAAATCCTAACTTGTTTAGGAAAATAGCTGTGGGCAAGGCAGAAATTGGGTTACAAACTCTTAATGGAAGAAGCCTAATAAACAAAACAACAACTACCAAGACTGGAGAGTTCCCCAGTAGGGTCGCCAAACAAAAACCAAGAAAAAAGTGAAGTCATTTTCATCGGTGGTAAATCAATCATTCCTTCCTTTGATTTATCTCGTGAGCGTCTGAGGTCACGCTGCAATCGTTCCTACACTTTTTAAACTATTTTCTTCTCAAAGTCAAGTGCAGGGAATGGCTGGTGACATTGGAGAAACAGGCCCACGGTCGAAATGGAAGCGGATAACCCTGAACGGTGGTACTGTGTGAACAGTGTGTCAGATGCTGCCTAGAGATCTATTTAATAAGCAGCCTGGTGTATAAATTTAAAGGGTTGATATTACCCATCTCGCAGTATCTATTTCAGCCATCACCAATTTTCCACTGAGTATCTGCTATGGACAAAAAATATAATTTTAGGGAAAGGGTCCTCTTGCTTTCCTGGAGTCTCTTCCCTTGGAGGTTGCTCTAGGATCCAGACACCAGAATCTAGACACTAAGCCATAACCCCTGCTCTCATGAGACATACATTCTAAGTTTTAATGTAATAGTTTTCTCATTATGTTCATGAGGGGGGAAAAAAAACCAACAACACCGTAAATACATGTGTAGGTAACGCCCTGGATCCACAATTCCGATTTCTCCTGAGTTTAAAGCCTACACTTTTGTCTACTACGGGACTATACCTCCCACACGCATTGTCCATAGGCTCAATAATGCCTCACATGGAAATGGCTTCTCCTGAAATCTATGAAAATGTTACAATAAACTCATGACAATTGCCAGCTTTGCCATAATTTCCCCCCCATTAAGATTGTATAATGTAGCTACAATCATAAGGGTGCTGGATGTTTGTAAGACATTTGTGGAAAAATCTTCAAAGATTTTTCAGAAAGAATAGTTGTGCTACTTTAACAATTTTTAAGGACACAAAGCAAGGCAGTATATAATAATATACATATAAAACAATAAAACAGTAGTATATATAATAATGATATATTCTTAATTAAACAATTCTAAGGGAATGAGAGATGGCTCAGAGGTTAAGAGCACTGGCTGCTCTTCCAGAGGGTCCGGGTTCAATTCCCAGCACCCACATGGCAGCTCACAACTGTCTGTAACTCCAGCTCCAGAGGACCTGGCACCCTCACATAGACATAGATGCAGGCAAAATAAATAATCAAATAATTATATCTGCTGCCAAATGTCCACTCAGATTTAAATCACTCATGAGAGATCTTCCGGAAGGAGGAAAGGATGAAGAACACTGTGCAAACACCATCTTGTGTAAACACCAGCAAGGACCCTACCTGTTCCCGAGACTCGGCACTGGAAACGTGCTGGCCGCCCCTCCGACGTGACCGTGTCCTGAAGAGGAGTGATGATGGCAGGGGGGTAAACTGGCATTTCCTGATCTGGAGACACAACTTCTGGAACTAAAGAAAGAAACCACAGAATTTGTCATGTGTCCTCGTAGCTCTCCCCATTGGATGCCCGCGGCTTTCACAGGAGAGTATCTTTAGAGGTGGGTAGCTATCCACTGTTCCTCCCCTGGGAGAGCTTCAGGTCAGCTTCCTACCTTCCACAGAAAGAGAAGCCGAGGTCGTGGCTACTCCATAGTCATTCTTGGCTTCACAGGTATAGACAGCCGCATCCTCCGGGAAGGCCTCAATGAGCAACAGCGTGTACTCCTGCCCATCGTGGAGGAACTTGCACTTGAAGCCGGTGGAAAGCAGCTGGTCCTCCTTGTACCAGGAAATTTTGGGCTGTGGTCTGCCTGATATCACCGCGCAGAAGCGAGCGGGCTTGCCGGACTGCACGGTGACGGGCTGGAGCTCCTGCAGGACTTGGGGTGGTTCAGGAGCTAGAAGACAATGCCAGGAAACAGCCATGAAGGAGAACCAAGGAGAACAGTAGACAGCAGGCAACTCTCCACTCATTTGTTTCAAGAGGACTATGTGTCTAGAGACACAAAACCTCGGCGTTGTGTTATCTTTACTTGCCTCAGAATATCCGAATATTTTTTGCATGACAAAAGGTTCTTTTTCCTTTCAAGGAAAGGAAATAACTTTAGAACGCTTTTTTTCGAAAGTTTCATAAGAGGTGCTGAGAGGCGTAAGGCACCTAAGTATGACATCATCATTCTGGGTCACTGGTGGTGCACACCCCTGGACAGCTAAAAATCTAGAACAATTCCCATATCTTACCTGGTTTTAAAAGTCATTTGAACTTGAAATATCACATTCAAGTTCATATGCTTTACAAGTATTTATGTATGTGTATGCCACAGTGACCCTGTTACATACAGAGGCTGGTGGGGTGTGAACATCAGCTGGTTGAACACTACTCCATATGAGTGCCAATAAGTAGATTTTAAAAATTTAGCTTTCTGATTATGTTAATCTTTGTAGCCTCGGTGTTGGATGAGGAGAGCACTAACAGGGAGAAGGGCTTCTGTGGGGCTGCATCTGGTACTACTTCTCCACTCTTCCACCTCTTTGCTGCAACTACAGAGGAAACAAAACTGGCTGTCATGGCAACTGCATCTTTCAGGGAAACCAGGGAATAGGGCCAGAGGATCATCTTTATGAATGTTGAGACAACTAGCACCCCTCCACCTGACTTGCGGGAGTTTTCTCCAAGACAGCCAGAGACGCGGCTGGGAGGCAGGTTCCACTCTTTCCTACGTGTCTAGGTTAGGCTCTCCTGTCAAGCTTTAAATTCAGCAATGGCATTTCTAATGAGGACAGAAGAGGTTCACTGACAACCTCCTGAGGACGATCAGGAAGCTCCCGGGAGCATGAGGAATTTCACTCCCAAAGGCAAAGCACTGATCTTCGAGCCTGGGGCAGAGCCTCATCCTGCCTGTGGCTCTCTAGGTACACCAGGGTCTCCAAGGATATCTCTGGGTTTCCCCAAGCTTTACACTGAAGACTGAAAATGTCTCCATGGCTTGTATGGTAACGTTATTTACATTTAAACAGTCAGGACAGAGAACTACGACAGCTTAATGCCGTATACGGACAGCCATTTGGAGTATATTATAACTGACACACAGTGGATGTTCAGTAGTGTCAATCAAACAAATGAAGCCCCGGCCAGCAGGCGCCTCCTGGAAATGACATCTCAGCAGCCCTCTCAGCAGCTGCTCTTTTTTCCACAGGGCTGATGTGGACACAAACACAGTTACATCCAGATGAGTGCCATGGGCTAGTCTGAAAATTCTCAGTCACCGCCACTGTGGTGGTGGCATAAAAGTGGATTCCAGATGCAACCACAGCCACGGAAGTCTGACCACGTACCACTGACGTAGAGAGTCACAGAACTCCTGTTCCTTCCGGCCACAAAGGTGTATTCGCCTGCGTCGCTATGTCTGGTCTCAGATATGAACATCCGGTGAATCCTTCTCTCCACCACATACTGGTGTCTCTCTTGAACTTGGAAATTGATTTCAATGCCGTCTTTATACCAGTGGGCATCAACATCATCTTCGTTGACCTCAAACTCCACCACGGCACGCTGCTTCTCAATGACCTGTTGATGGAGCGGCAAAACGAGAAGACTGGAGATGAATCTGCTTCCGGTTCAGTTAATCCATTTCACTTAAAAAGCATGAAAAATCAGGTCCTCACGACATCATGAGTTGGCTGATTATAATACGGGTAAATTTTGTCCTGCATATTTCTGGGTGAATGGTACCCAAACCTCTTGTGTCGGGAATCAAACTTATACCTGGGCTAATAAGGGCAGGATGCTCGAGGAGACAATTATTTTGTCTTCTAACATTTGTGCTTTAATAAATAATAACTGAAATGATGATATTTTATATCTGGGGGAATTTAATTATTTATAGAGGTCTTTGAAGCCACCTTTCAATCTGATTTCACATCCTATGAACTCTAACTCTGTAAGCTAGAGAGCAATTACTGTCCTCAGCTTCAAAGTGGGCAAACCAGGGTTCAGAACTAGAAAATGAGGGAAGAGAGGCTGGCTGGTCATGTGAGTCTTCGCTGCAAGTCATTGTGTGTGTGTTTGTTTTAAACACAGAACAAGCTCTCGAAAGCATGATAGTTTTTTCTAGAAGACAAAAATGATGCATCTGAACTCAAAATGAATTTCTTAGAGCACATTCCCTCCATCATGTCCTCTGGAAGATCAGCACCCAAAAGGACAAGCACTGTAAGCACAGTGGACGTTACGGTGGTTGGCACAGGCAATTAAGGGACGTACTTGCTGAGTGACAAGAAACTGTGACCGAACTAACGGCAGCCTAAGAACCCAAGCTAATAGGGAAAAGCTAACTTCAACCTTTAAAATGCCGAGATTATAAAAGTTAAAGGTCAGAAATTAAAGCATAAGAGTGGATTAAGAACTATTGATGATTTGTCAATATGTCGACAATACCTGAACCTCCTTCTTAATACTTCGGATGCGGACGTCCCTGCCCTCTACAAAGAGGTTAGCGGTTGACATGTTGCCACCTGCCACCACTGTGTACTTCCCAGCATCGGACATCCGTGCGGATGGGATCAGGAGGCGGTGGACGTATTTCTCCTTCTGAATCTTTATCCTGTGGGTAAAAGGACACTGGAGCTTAGTGTATGGGACTCAGAAGGAAGCTGGAATGGCTGGAAGACAGCAAGACAAGGTAGCTGACCTGTCTGCCATCTGAAGCTCTTGGCCATCCTTCATCCACTGAACAGTAATGTCGGGTTCAGAAACTTCACACTCAAACATGGCGCGTTTCTTCTCCAGAACCTTAATGTCCTTAATGTGTTTCCTAAATTCGATGTGACGAGCTGCAAAACAGAGCATAAAAAATTAGCACTCGACATTGTCATTGATATGTAAGTCACATGCTATTCCATCTGCACACCTGCAGAGGCATCTGACTTGCAGATACGAACGGGGCAGGTTCCAGCCCAGGATAACCGTGAGTGTAGCCCAACATGAAACCTGTAAACACATTTCAGACATTTTGGGGTTTGGAACTCGTTTTGTAAATTTATCCCCTTGTTCTTAAATATAAACAGGACTCCATCCTGTTACCAGTCCATGGAAAAATGAACGTATTCTTGTTTTCAGTTAATTAATACATGGATATCCCAGCTGGACGCCCTGAATTTAATGAATGTAAGGACCAAGCCAATGTGGCCCAGAGAAGACCAAAGGTTAGATAATCCTGATTTATTAGAGAGTGTATTATTCAATGTATATTATGATTTAGAGGCTATAGCTCAATATATATTAAAGAACATAACTTGATGGTTTCTGCTGTGTGTATTGTACAGCCATCACCACCATTCTACAGGCGCTTCATTTTTCTCAGGAAGAACTCAGGCAGCTCTTAGCCATCACATCCACTTCCCATCATTTCGTGCTAGACTGAAGCTAATGATCTGTGTCTCGTGAGACTCATGTATTAAAGCCATTTCATAGAAACGGATGCATACAGCATGTGTGTCACTGTGGCTGGCCTCTTACATTTCATATATTTCTGGCATTTACCCATATTCTAGTTTGGGTTCCTAATTTCTTTTTATTTCAATTCCCACCCCGATTGGTTGGACATACCACATCCGAGTTGTCTATTCTTTAATTGGAAGAGTCATATTTTATGTGGTCTATTTAGTGTCCTTTTCTTGGGGACCCATTTAGGAAGTCATACCTTCAACGTAAAGCGTGGCTGTGGACGTGGCTTTTCCAGCCACAAACGTGTAGTCGGCAGCGTCTCCAAAGTGCACATTCCTGATGTTCAGTGAGTGGGTGAGCTTCTTGGTTCGCATCTGGCACCGGTCCGTTGATTTGATTTCCACACCGTTCTTTAACCATTTGTAAGAAATGCCTTCATAGTTTACCGTCACCTCAAAAGTTATGGTATCTTTTTCTTCAGCGTTGATGTCTTTCAGCATGGACGTTATCATGATAGCTGCAGAGGAGGATTAAAGGGGGAGACACCTGGGTATGTGATGGAACTAGGCAGCGGGTTGTAGCCAATGCAGAACCGGTGTGTCGAATGGTTCCTGTTTACGTGTTGACGTGATGAGAATTTAGGGCTAGGAGCTTTGACACTGCTCCCGTGTGAGAGAAGGCCAACTGAGAGAGTGACAGGGACAACACAGTGACAGACAGTAGATTTTTTTATTATATTATCATTAGAAACTTTTATTCACACCGAGAGGCTAGCAGAGACTCGTGAGCACACAGTAGATGTTCTATCAAGAATAATTTTTAGTAAATTAAATGATTTGAAATGAAGGTGTAGAACATGGAAAAACATGTCTGCTCTCTTTAGATATGTGTGTTATGTGCTCATATCCACACCACCCGTCCAGATACACGCGCACATACATAGTTAGGCATCTACTTACGGGTCACTGTCAGGGTAGCACTGACTTGGTCATTGCCGCAAACAAAAGTGTATTCTGCCGAGTCCTCGGTGCTGGTGTTCATGATGATCAGCTGGTGGAGCTTCCCCTGCACGACGATCTTGAACTTTTCGCTCATTTCAATTTCCACACCGTTCTTCAGCCACATGGAAGGAACGTTGAAGTGGGACACCTCACACTCAAAGGAGGCCGCTTTGGTTTCGGGAACTTCAATGTTTTTCATAGTCTTCGTGATGTGCAGTGCTTGGGGGGAGGGGGAATCAGAAAACAGCTCCGTTAATGCATGTTTAAACACAGAGGAAGGAAGACAGCAGCGAGTCTAGAGGAGTCCCCGGGGAACACTCACTCACTACAAACTCACACTTACTTTCTACAAACAGCTTGGCTTTGCATTCCAGCTGCCCCACCACGGCCGTGTATTCCCCAGCGTCAGACGGGGAGATGTTCTGCAGCATCAGCTTGTGGACCTTCCTCTCGGAGACCAGTCTGTGCTTGTCACTCGGCTTAATCTCCACATTCTTATGGAACCATTTTACCGGGACTGTGTCGTGGGACACGCTGACTTCAAAGGCGACGGTAGCGTTTTCCAGGGCAGTCACGTCCTTCGGCTTTTTAATAATCTTGACAGCTGATGGGGAAAGTTGGAGAAATTCAGTGATGGGATTACCACGAAGGCAACTACAGGTTGTCTACCTATTCAATGTTCAAGTCAACTTACTTTCGACGTGCAGCCGGGCGCTGGCTCCTAGTTTTCCCAGTTTGAAGCCATAGACAGATTCATCTGCCAGGGTGCAGTTTTTAATCTTCAGAGAATACAGTGTGCCTTTGACTGAGATCTCATACTTGTCACTGGAATCCAAGATGACTCCGTTTTTGATCCACTGGACACCTTTAACGTCTGGGTGTGTAAGTTCAACGGAGAAGACAGCATCCTGTGTCTCTGTCACCGTGAGGTTCCGCAGAGTCTTCTTAATTTTGACAGCTTCAGAAGAGTGAAGAATTGGTTTAGAAAATATTAATGATGACCAGCAAACAGAAGAGGTTCTCAGTGTGATCACCTCCAGTCAGCTTGCAGAATGGTTAGCCAACATTTTACAATTCTGTAGCCCCTCATTTTAAAAGACACTTGGCAATTACTTAAGAGAATCTGAGATTCAGTTGGAAATGGACATTGTGCAATGACTATGCTAACTTCAGTGATCTGAAGTTTCCATATCATATACTAACAGCTTAATAGACTGAATGGATAAGGGTGCAAGAGGGACGCATTATTAATGTCTGATGCAGCTCTTGCACAGACCCTAAGCAATGCAGCAATGCGCGTGCACACACACACACAAAATATACCTGATGAAAATTCGCACATTCTCCTACACAATTCATAAGGAAAAGTTGATAAACTAATGATCTTATAAAGTGAAGATGTATGTGACCCTAAACGGCCATTGGGTTTGACTTTCCTGGTGGTAACAGTTAGGAACGTAGGCAGGATTTGGGGGTGAAAAGCCTGTCCATCCGTGACTGACCTTCTACTTTCAGCTTGGCAGATGTTTTGGAAGTGGCGACCTTGTAGGTGTATTCTCCAACATCGTCCAGCTTGGCAGCGACAATAACAAGTTTCCTTTTGTGGCCATCAGATTCACTTCTGAAGTTGGTGCTCAGAGCCAAGGGTTTTCCATCCTTCAGCCACTCCCCCTCAGACTCAGGGTTGGCAACTTCACACTCAAACACAGCTTCCTGGGACTCAGCTACAGTCTGGTCTGTGAGCGGCTTGGAGATGGCACCCCCTTCAGAACAAGAGTGGCGTTACAAGTGAGTTCTTTAAAATATCCACAGGCTAAAGCAATCATTGCACAACTAAACATTAAACATTAAATCTTAAAATCATGATTTTAAACATAAATAGTCACTTGTACCTCTATTTAGAAAGCACCACAGAAATTCCCTATTCTAAGTATGCCTAACTGAAAACCAGAGAATACATTGTGCAAAGATGAAAAACAGCACAAAGAATTCTGAGATCTGTAGCACATGGTCTTCCACACAGATAGTTTTCAACTCCATCCCTTGTTTTTGAAAGCATTCCATTTGGTCTTCTACGAATTAGTTTCTTCATATTTGTTTTATACTCAGGAAAATTTTGCTGAACAAGATGTCAAAGTCAATAGTGTGTTTATTGCCCACTTGTTTGGGACAATGCCTTACTCTGTAACAGAGTTTGGCCCCCACACTGATGGGAATCCTTCTGCCTCAGCCTTCCAAGTACTGGGATTATAGGCATTGAACCATCGTGTCCAGCTTTCACTGGTGTTTTTTAAATATATTTCTTGTATACCCAAATTCTCGAGTTGAAATGTCATTTCCAATATTTTCTAGTGTCCCTTTACCCCACCATCATCAGAAGCAACAGTAACTGCTTTAACTACTTAGCTGCTTAGGCACCTCTTTTCCTCTAAATCCTGAATTCAAGGAAAGACACACACTTCAATTTTGTGTTTTGAGTTTCTAGTGATGTATTGCCTATGCTAGGTATTTTTAAAATGCCAAGTGAAATCACATAGGGACTTAAGTCTTCTCTTTTTATATACTTAAAGTGATACAGAAAATAATCTTATAAATGTAAAGGGCCTGAGATTTTATTTAATAGGTCTTTTATGGCTAAATCGCTAAAGACATATGTCATAAAGTACAAATCATGAGACTTTCACATCAAGTAGGACTCATTTTTATCATTTGACCTGCTCAGATACCAGAAGAGTCAAATCTGAGCAGAATACAGTTCCTCAGAACTCACACTGTAATGAACCATAATGGTTAATGATGACGTCTACTTCTGTGTGGACAAGCCAACTATAATTATGAGTCTTCATTCTAAAGATAAGAATTTCTGCTGAATGGGAAAGGCTATGCTTACCCCTCCCACCATGAAACACACAAAGGAATTAAGTTATATTTATAATGGAAAATAGTCATTGGGTCCACAAAAATGAAGTAAGAGGAATATGTTTGGAGGATAAAGAATGCTGAGAAAATGAACCGTGAAGCAAAGTTAAAACAAAGCTTGGTTTAGCAAACATTTATTCATCGTGTATCCTGAGGAGTACACAGAGAAGAGAAAGAAGAAATCAGTTCTCTGCTCAAGGGCCATACGCTTTGGTGTTGGGAAAGGAAACAGGGAATAAGCTACGTGTATAACAAGGGTCATGAAAGTTGAAGACAAGGGGGTCCAGGACTGGAGAAATAAGTGGAGGAACTGGCACCTGAGAGTGACGTACAGATGTACAGATGGCATCTGAGGGAGGGCTGGGTGAATGCGCACAATGTAGGCTGGGATAGCAAAAGTGAGGGCGTGAACAGCCTTGAGATCAGCCCTGAGAAGAGGCGTGGCGGTGAGAAGCAGATGAGCATTTGAAAACCGATGGGAAACAGCATCTTTATATTACAATAGTGGCTCCCCAGAAGATCTTAGATGGAATGATCAATACACAAACCTGCCACGGTAAGTTTTCCAGACGTTGTGTTTTCTCCGGCAAAAAATGCATATTCTCCTTCATCATCCTTCATCATATTCAGGACTGTCAGTTTGTATATTTTCCCGTGAGCTTCAATTTTATATTTAGAACTGGGCCTAATTTCTTTGCCCTTAAAATTCCATAAGACATCAATTCCTGAATGGGACAGCTCAACCTCCAAGACCACATTTTGAGTTTCTGTGCATGTCAGGTCACGGAGACCTCTGATGATTTTAATTTCTAGAGAAAAGGAAAATATTGGGCAGTTATTTTTACAGCGAGAATGTAAAATGCTTAAAGCAGTGGCTCATTACATGGAACAGTCCTTACTCTCTACAGAGAGGTTACAGCTAGTTTCCACTCTGCCGACCATCAGCTTGTAAGGTCCTTCATCAGAAGCGTGAGTTCGGTTAATCACAAGTCTTTGTTTGGTGCCTTTGACAATGGATTGTACGCGGTCATCAGGCTTGATTTGCTCATCATTGAGGTACCATTTAACAGAAGTCACATCAGGGACTGAGACCTTGCATTCCAGCACAGCCTTGGTACCTTCTATCACACTGACATCTTTCAGAGGCGTTATCACATCCACACCTGCAAAGGAAGACCAAGAAATTGTAGGAATGTGAGTTTTGTTTAAAACATCTGCACATTCGAGTTCCTCAGCTCAATGTCAACGGGAACACAAAACTAGATCTGGGGTTATAGCTCATCATAGAGACCTGCCTTGTGTGTGAAACACCACAAGTTTGATCCCTGGCATCAATTTTTTTAAAGGAGAAGAATTAACATAAAACCACATAAGACTCACTGTAGACAGAGACATGCCCACTGGTAGACAGTCCGAGGGCAGGGAGAGTGAAGGAGTAGTTCCCAGCATCCTCTTTGGTCATGTCTTCAATAAGCAGCATGTGGGACTGTTTGTCTATTACAATGTGAACCCTGTCGCCTTGCTGGACTTCTTGGCCATCTTTCATCCAGACGCCTTCCACATTTTCTAGGGAGACTTTGACTTCAAGCTGAACAATGTCGCCCTCGCAGACCTTTTGATCACTAAGTCCTTGGAGAATCGCAATAGGCCGGGCTGTGAAAGATGGGGAAAATGAGTGTCATGGTTCCACCCTTGACCCTACTGCTGCACACTATAGTGTCAGGGATGGAAGACTCACGTTTCATCTTCAGTTGACAGGTTGTCTTCTTCCCATCAACCACGAAGCTGTACTCGCCCTGGTCCTCTTTGGTTACATCCTTGACTGTGAGGTTCTGGCGCCCACGGCGGGATGTGATGGAGTATTTGCCATTGGACTTTAGCTCCACATCATTGTGATACCATTTGCCTTCTATGTTTTCTGGGGAAATAATACACTCTAGCTCTCCTGAGGATGACTCTGGAACTTCTATGTCTTGAAGTTCTTTCAGGAACTCAACAACTGCACCTGAAAAATAAGATGAAGGTGAATTAATGTCTTTGGTGAGTTATGAAGCTAGAGTATGGATAGAGATGCTGCCTTCTATATCTATTATCTTCCTCTCCTACTTTCAAGAATTGTCTTTTGTATCTTCCTGCTAGTGAGTCGAGAAAGGTTTACCACAAATCAGCTATTTTAATTTTTGAATTTTTTGGAAGCAGGGAGATATATTTCAATTAAGACATTTTAAAGTGAGGCCACAAAACAACACTGCTTTAAAAAATCCAAATTGTCAATATTTTGATTAACAATATAAATTGATATTTGATACAAAATTTGCATCCAATTCTCTAAAATTATTTTTGTGAAAGGAGCTATGGTCTAGATAATTTTATCACAGAATAAAGAATGACTCCAGTAAACAATGTAGTCATTATTTCTTTTACCTTCCACAATAAGTTTGGCTGTTGTTCTGACATTTTCGTCTTCCACAAGTACACAGCTGTAGTCTTCGGCATCGGATGTGTCAATGGTCAGCACGGACAGGAAGTGAACCTTTCGGTCAGAGTGCATCCTATACTTATCTCCTGCATGAATTTCAACGCCATCTTTATACCATTTTACTTTGACAAATGGTTCTGAAGTTTCACATTCAAATGTTGCCATGGTATCCTTTTCTTTAGCAACAACATCTTGCAATTCTTGTGTGAAAGTGATCAATTGCTTGGCTACAAGGGGAAAAAAGAAAATTAAACTCAAACAATTTGAATAATGGGAAAAGAAAAACATTTAAGTATGTCACAGGATATTCATGGGTGTAGAGAGAGCACAGTTGTATGAAACATTTTCTGATTACCTTGGACAAGTAAGAACGCATGGCTTGACGTTTCCCCAGCTATGTTGATGGCCTTTACCATGATGCTGGCAGAGTCCTCTGCAGTCACATCCCTTATGACTAGCTCACACACATTGTCTTCTGGCCAGTACCAGTAGATGCGGTCAGATCGCTCAATTTTCACACCGTTTCTGTACCACTCACATTCTGGGTCTGGTTTTCCCACAACTCTGACTCTAAAGTGGGCGTCAGATCCTTGGCCAACTGTCTGGCTTTGGATTCGTTCAAAGATTTTGGGTGCCTCCATGCTAGGGCTAAGTTCAATCCTCTCGGGTTTGAAAGTTGGAATAGTGATTTTGCCTTCTTCGGCGAGGGCTTTCTTCTCCTCTTCGGTTAATTCTTTGGTCCAGTGTAGCAGCTCATCTTTGGTTTTCTTGAGGAGTTCTTCATAAGATTCATCCTTCTTGCGAGACTTGAGCTCCACGGCCGTGATAGCCTCGTAGTACCCCTCCTCTGTCCTGCGCTTAAACTTACTGCGCAGTTCTTCGGACTCCTCGGGCACCTTCTCATGGGTGATCCTCTCCGCCCTCTTTAGTCTTACCACTTCTTTGGTTTCGCTGCTGTCGACGGGTCTGTCCACTTTTTGCACTTCAAACTGAAGCTTCCCTGGTTCATGGATGTGGAACTCTGGCTTTGGTTCAGGAGCTCGCCTGAGGACGGATCTGAAATCCTCCCTCTGCTGGATCTCAAGTTTTACTTTATGCTCTATCATGCCTTCAGGGTTTTCTGCCGTGACCCTGACTTCACCTGTATCGTAGGATTTGCAGTCCACAATATCCAGATAATGAATCCCATCATAGCGAACTCTGAATCGTTTGCTCTTGCGGATGAGCTGTCCATTGAGGTACCAGTTGACCTTGGGCTGAGGATAGCCGGTGACTCGGCAGCGGAATCGGGCTGTCTCGCCTTCGAGCACTCTCACTGGCTCTGGGAACAAGACGATGTCTGGCTTTTGCTTTTCCTTCTGATCTGCGGTCACACCTGTGAGGGCGCCTTCGTGAGCCATCCTCTCTAGCTCTTCAATTTTCTGTAAGCCTTTCTTCCCCTCAGGTAACTGAGACTCTTCCACTAGACCTTTCTCATCTTTGACAATAAGTGTGGCAGACGTGTGATCGGTCCCGTATTTGTTAGTGGCTCTGCAAGTGATCACACCACTGTCTCGAGAATAGGCAACTCCGTAATCAAGGCTGCAGTATCCGAATTCATTAATCATACGCAGCCTGTTGGCCGCCTCCAGTGGCTTTCCGTCATGGAGCCACTCGACCACCATTGTGGGGTCACCAATCGGCGTGAGTCTGCATTCAAAGTGGGCAGGTCCAAAGCGCTTCAGCCTGAGGGAACTGAGTTTCTTCTTGAAAAACGGTTTCTGCTGTTTCTCCTTGTCGTAGAGGTCCCCCTCTTCCCACTGCTCTTGGCCATATCTCAGATGGAGGGGCTCCAGTTCAGGGGCAGCAATCTCCTTTGCTTTGTACGTCCCTCGTGGGATGATCAATTTTCTTTCCGGTTCGGGTTCGGCAAACTCAACCTCAACATTGACTTTGCACCTTGTGGTGTCCCGGCCTGCCTTATTAATAGCAGTGGCGGTATACCAGGCAGAATCTTGGCTGATGGTGGAATCGATCTTCAGGGCAGCTTCTCCTTTGGTTCCTTCAATCCTGTTTTAAAACATGAAAACAAAACCATTAATATAGTGGCGGCACTTTCTGCTTACTTCACTGCTGGATTTTATAAGAAGTTTAATTTGACTATCTTTTCAAACAGACCTGATCCTCGGGTACTTATGAGGCACAATAATGTCACTGTTTTTCAGCCACACAATGTCAGGGTTGGGGTTACCCGTAGCTCTGACTTTCATTTCAAGCCTGGCACCTTCCTTTATGTTGACATTTTTCAGTTTTTCCACAAATGCTGGTTTGAGCTGGTGTTCCACCGCTGCAAGAGAAAAGCCACGATTTAGAGCAGCTGGGGGCGGGAGTGCCTGGTTGTGACCCCAAATGAAGAAACAGTTTGCTTTCGTTTTAATAAAAACTCTCGCTTTACCTTCCACAGTCAAAGTCACAGATATTGTAGATTTTCCTGCTCTGTTTTGGGCAACCACGGTCCATTCTCCAGAGTCACTGGGTGACGCGGGAACAATAATCAGCGACTGGGTTCCGTCTTCTTTAATGACAACTTTGTGTGTATAATCGTTGACAATTTGCTCTCCTGTTACAAATAAGCAAACACAAAATAGGTGGGGTTTTTTTTTTGCATAGTTGGAATACACATAAAAGTTTGTTTCTGTGTTCAGTGACTCATGGGTGAAGCTTTACCATGCTTACCATTGTGAAACCAGAATGTTTCTGGCATGGGTCTACCCACAACCTTTAAGTCAAATCTGGCAGTCTGTCCTTCTAAGCATTTGAAAGACGCAGGTTTTAACACAAAGACTGGCTTATACAGTCTCTCCAGTTGTGATTCATCTGTTTCCTCCAGTCTGCGTCCAGGGGACATTCGCGCAGGTGACATCCGTGCGGGGGACATTCGTGCAGGGGACATCGCAGGAGACATGCGTATGGGTGACCTGCTCACTGAACGTGGAGAGACAGACCTGGAAAATGAAGAAAACCGTTATTTCATGAAGCATTCAGGAAGCACAGAAAAAAACTCTGTCTTAATTGGCGCTGTTACTTTGGAATGTACTTCTGCATGTTTTAGAATTCACCCTAGACACACTAAACTCAAAGAGGAATATATTATTATTCCTAAAGTTGCGTTTTGCTTATGTTAAACCCATGTCACTCAACACACCCAGGTTCCCAGGCTCAAAATCTTAGGCAGTCCGTATTACCATCTTTCCATTTCACCTCTAACTAAATTAGTCATTACATTTTCATGATTAAATTACTAAACTATGTCAGCAACTGCTCATTGTTTGAGCCAAATAAATAAATGTAGAGAAATAGAAAATCTATTTTAATCTAAGAGGAAGAAAAATATAAAAATTGGATTTGCTAACAAACAGTGCAAAATGCTACACTAATTATGTATTCAGACTAGCTTGCATTTATAATGTGACTATTAGCCTGGATGAACTAAATTGATTTTTCAAAGTCTCTTGGAATCTCAGTGTTACCATTTTCAAAATAGCAATAACACCCACTCCAATGTAGGGTTGCTTTCTAAATTCAGGGTATCATTCATTAAGATCACACATTAAATGAACAGGCATTGTTGTTGCCTTAGATATATAGGAAAATAGTTTGCTATACTGATGAAGATTCTTCGTTCATCAAAGAGCAAGTGCCAGCATCACCAGTGGTTGGCTTCTGTATTATTTCAGTCTTTAATTTTCATATGTTAGTAATTCTCTACAGGGATGTTCGGTGTTCTAAAACCATTTGAATGCCACTTAACTCCGAGTAGACGTCTTACCTGATTCTGCTGACTGCTTCTGGTGTGGGCATGTAAGTTGGCGCGCTGAACGGTGCAGCAGGCTCCACATATAACTTCCCTGAGCAAATTGCATTTCCTTTAATATTGCTGGCGAATGCGGTATAGATGCCCTCATCTTCTGGGAGGACAACAGGAATACGCAGACTGGCTCTGCCATCCTGTAGGAAGTCCATTTGGTATCTTTCCCCTTGTCTGATGCGCTTGCCATCTTTGTACCATGCAATCTGCAGAGAACATCATATACGTGTGGATAAATTAGGATTAAACAACCATGGTATAATTTCCTGATGTCTACCACAGTGTGGAGGCACACCCCACACACATTTTTATTTTACCTTGGGTAATGGGTATCCAGACATCTTGCAATGAAAAGTGACACCCATCCCCTCAAGAATTCTATAATTTTTTATTCTTATATCAAATCCTGACTCAATAGCTTCAGATTCTGAAATGTCAACTGCCATCCTTTCTTCGCCATCTTCCTCAAGAAGCTCTTCCAATGTAGTCTTTATGATTCTGTATTCTATTTCTTTAATAAGCCTCTCTTCAAAGGAAGAAATATGGAATTCCTATGTAGTAAAAAGATGACAACTGTTAATCACATCCTTACAGGTAGAAGTCCTCTAAGGATACATATTAGTTCCAGTGTTAAAGACTTATTGACATTTGTAACTGTTAGAAGAATCTAGAAGCTTTCTATATTTGGTTTAATTTTAATCTACATAGACGGCATCTTTATGGCATGTTATATAAAATTGTATTCCAAGAGTATGGGTTATTTGTGGGTGTTTGACACAGAGATAGAGAGAGCTTGGCATTATGGACTTGGTGATGTTAATATTTGCCTTTTTTGAATATGCAATCCCCATTTCTAAAGCCATATTTTTTCACATATATATTCCCAACTCTCAAATTTCAAGTGCAATATATCATGAAGATCAGAGAACCTACAAATGGTTGAAGATGAATATATGAAAAATGGGAATTATGGGAGGAAAATGTGGTTTATGAACTGGTTTAGTTAACTGTTATTGTTATACTTACTTGGTCTTCCACAAAAGTTCTGACCATCACAGTGTCTTTGGCCATTTTCTTCCTAATTAAGGCCTGTTCCTTTTCATACTCTTTTTCATAGTCAGAATATGCAAATCCAGGAGCTATTTCTCCCACTTTGGGTTCTTGAATAAATGTACTCATTTGTGTCTGGTAAAGCATTTCCTGCTGGGACTTCACCAGAACCTCGTAATCAGCTGAGAGACAAGAACACAAGATAATTTTTGGTGCTCTTATCAGAAAACATTCATACCACTATCTAATCAGGCAGGCTACATCCAGGATAAATTAACCAAAGCCAGGTTTTCCAAATTTTTAATCATGAAAAATTGTTCTATAAATATGTATTAGATTCTATCTCAAAACCAAATGCCCATTAACGAGTAGCACCCTTGAGTACAGGATGAGATAGCAGCAGTCCATCCTGAGGGGTTCGCCAAGAGGTCTTCCTCATTTGCTCTATTAATCATCCATTTGCCTGTCAGAGTTTTCTGTGCTTTATGTGCTAAATGAGGATAAGAAGATAACTTCCTTCAAGGGGCCTGGAGCGGATCAAGGGAGGCAGAATGTGGACGGCCTGTCACAACTATGAAAAGATACCAGAGACTAAAGGCGAGTCAAGAACACGACGTTTTCGGCATGAATGCTACAAGATTTTTCTTCTTTAAATCACGAACATTGATAAATCCTGACTTTTTGCTTTTCTATGAAATACTGGGGGCTCCAGCACTGAGCATGGTGCAAGTTTACCAGGCCACACTACAAGGGAGGTGGAGGGCTCTGCTCTCTGGAAGCAAGGGGCGCATCCTCCAGTTTGCCACTACCATGCCGTGTTGAGATATGCTAGCTGCCTGGACCTGTAAGGCACGTGGAGGTGGAATCCCCTACATCTTCCAGCGAACATAAAAAAGAGTCCTTCACCAAAGAGAAACTACTGCCAGGGATCAACAGTTTAGTCACAGCATGGCTTCCTGGGCTTTGTGGTCTAAAACATTGTCTGTGTAGCTGAGGCTGAAAGGGATGGGGTGACTATGAGGGCTGGGAAGCTGCAAGTTGTCTTCCTGCAGATACTCAGCCTCTCTCCTTCTATTCAGTGCATGCTGGGCAGGGACAGCTCAGGACAGTCCTCACCTTCCTCGAGTAAGGAGGCAGACGCCGAAGTTTCCCCGTGCTTATTACGAATGACGATGGTGTACTCTCCAGCATCGTCCGCAAACGTCATAGAAATCACCAGCCTGCACTCTCCAGTTTGTTTGTTATAGCTCACTTTGTATCTTCATGGGAAGGGAGAAATGAAAACATCAGTCATAAACAACCCTCCTTAGAATAAAAAAGCTAAATTTGCTTGTGAACGGCTCTAGGATACAGAATTCACTGACAGGAGACCTGCGTGTACGTTCTACCGAGAAGTGAGGATAAATCTGTTGAAAACTGAGAAAATGCACGGGATTCATAAAGGAGGATCAAAACTTTAAGTTTTTATGTCAAAGATGACTCAGGTAGGCATAGCAGCATGCACTGATAGTCTCAGGATCATGGGAGGCTGAGGTACATAGGTTTGCTTGATCCCAGAAGCTCAGGCATGCCTGCGCAACACAGGAAACTCGCCACAATGAGACAAACAACAGAATCCAAGGCCACATAGAGAAATATTGACCTTCAGCATTTATGCTGGCAAGTGATGTGGGCATTGAACAATAGGTATTTTCTCCTTGTTCGTTATTTCTCTTTGTGAGTTATTTAAAGGTAAAAAGAATCAAGTCTATAAAGTCTAAATACCTAAGTATTTAGACCCTGGTACATTGTAGATCCAATTCATAAGAAATAACACCTATGTGTTTACATTTCCCTTTAATTCAGCTGCACAACTTTATTAGCACAGGTTTTCATGCATAACTAGCTTTCTCCATTACATAATCTCCATTTTTATTGTCAGGCAACTTAAATATAGTATGCATTTATTGAACGTTCCCTCAAATATTTTCTGGGATTGGGTGTGTAAGACTTTCTCTTAAAACACTATCAGTTCAATAAGCTGGAATTGTAGAATATGTCTTCCCTCTCCTCTTCTTGCAAAGCTTTATTTCTCAAAAAAAAAAAAAAGTCTCTGTGAAAGCCTGGGAATATAGTTACATGGTAGAGTGCTTGTCTAGAAGCCTTATGTCAGTCTCTTGTACCAAAACTAATCCTTCAAACCATGGGAATATAAAGCACCTCAGCATAACTAATAAGGTTTAATTATTAGGGAATCTGCATTAAGGGGTTGAAGGGGAAGGCAAGTTCTATTTCTCTTTAGGGTATCTAAGTATCCACATACTCTTTAAAATATCCACATAGCTGTACCCCATAGAGAGATATGCATACTCTCTAAAATATCCATATAGCTTTATATCTACCTAACACCCCATAGAAATGCTATTATCAGCCATCAGAGTACCTGTATCCAGTAGTGAGAGGGACGCCAGACTTTTTCCAGTAGACATGGGGCTTTGGGTTGCCACCGATCTGGCATTCAAACACGACGCTCCCACCTTCCACCAGTTTCTGGACCACTGGCTTTGTTATGAAAAAAGGCGCAGCAGGCTCTCCAGGCCCTGCCTGCTCCTCCGTGATGCTGGTGTCCGTCATGACCACGTCCCGTGACTCGACAAAGCTGGGAAGAGAATGTCATTCCTATTAGCTGCTAGGTAGCCATGGACCAGTAACTACAGGAAAGAAACCATGCAAAACCAGCATCTAAACTGGGGGAAGAATGGTTTACCGTCTCTCTTCTGTGGCAAATTTCTCCATCAGAGTTGTTTCCTTCTCAAACTCTTCTGACACTAGAAGACAAAAGGTGACATTGGCCTGAGCCTCTAGTCTGCTCCACACATGACCGCAGAGGCCGTCCACAGTCAGTGGACCCTGTAATCTATTCTATAACTTCCACACAGGACAGAAACTGCTCCTGAAGGATGTGGCTACTGAAAGAGAGGACACGAATGGGGATGGACATGAGAATCAAGGAAGAAAGCCACCACCAACCTTGCACAGCAAGATAGCAGGACGTGCTGACGGTCCCAGCCTCGTTCACGGCACTGCATGTGAACCGTCCACTGTCTTCCGCAAAGGCTTCGCGGATCATGAGACGAGCGATTCCACTATGGAAGGTTATCTGGAAATCAATGGAACTCTCGATTTGGTAGTCTTCTCTGTACCATGTCACTTTGGGAGATGGGTATCCAGAGATGTGGCACTCCAAGGTGACAGATTCACCTTCTATGACAGTCACATTTTTTAAGCCCTGAAAAGAGAAGAAAAGGAATGCACACATTCATTAATCACCTCTCTAAATTAGGTCGAATATATGGTTGGGGCTTGAACATTTTAATTGGCATCAGATGCCCTATGATGAGGACTCCTGAACAATTAGCACAGACTTGGAAACTAGAATATTCCCAACTTGAAATCAGTGCCAGGCATGTCCCTATCTCTCTAGAGGAATGACATTAATGCCACATAGCCAGGAGGTTTCTGTTATCTTCACGTTTCAATTCTAGAGAAGCTGTAAGGCTCAGCAGCCAACACCATTTGTTGACACAGCTTTTTCACGGGATCCCTAACTGAAGCTGATCCTCCCATGCTCCCCCCACCAGGGTGCTGAGAACCTTCTGGGTTTTATGAACTGTTTTTGTACATTCCCCTGGTGGAGAGTCAAAGGCTCCAGAGGGCCCAGTTGCTCGTTACATCCCCTCAGTTCCTATAATGCTATACGTATATCAGGATCATTAAAAACAATCAGAAGGATGGTTACTGGGTGGAAGCCCCCTTTCCTGGCCAGAAGTCCCCTTTCCTGGCCAAACAGGGTACCCTGTGAAAGCCGGAGCTTGTCCCTCACTAAGGCACTTTCCTGAAAGTATGAGAAGTTGACCTTTGCTAGCACATGTTGAAGGGGTTTGAGCACGGGGCCAAGGTGCCAATGTGTTTACTCACCGAGACTAAGGTGGGCGGAGTAACAGGGATTTCAGCAGGTGCAGGCACGCGGGCTGCTTCTGTTACCTACAGTTTTGAGAAAGGAGATTACAAAACCGCCACAGGGTGAAGGGAAAGCTCATGAGCCAGCAGCCTGCACCAAGTAATAAAAGTATTTCTGCAAAAACCATCTCCCTTCCATAGCATGCTTGATAAAATGGAGCGTGAACACAGGAAGAGAGACGAACACCAAGTAATAAAAGTATTTCTGCAAAAACCATCTCCCTTCCATAGCATGCTTGATAAAATGGAGCGTGAACACAGGAAGAGAGACGAACGCCCACGTGGCCTGTCGGCGACCCACCTTGGCGTCACGGCCACGCAGTACTTCGAAGTGTTCCTCACGAAGCGTGCTGCCAGTGATGCTCACCCCAACTTCCTTTTTCACCTCAATGCCAGCTTGACTCTTGTAAGTATCTGGCGCCGGCATGTCGGCGAAGGGGAACTGTGGCGAAGGGGTGGGCTCAGCCCTCACTCTCGTCTCTCCAGGCTTCACGGTGGGTGCCTTCACCGATTTGGTGATCTTCTGAGTAGAAGACGTGGCGGACAACTCCTTTTGTAACGTGGCGATAGCGGTACCAGCTATCGATGCCTGGAGGGAAGAGCAGTGAGATGGCATTGCAGAGCTGTGGTTATACGGGCCAATCAGAAATGCCCCGCACTGGTGTCTTGGTATCGGGCCTCACTCTATCTGCCCCCGTGTGTGGGCATCATAGACACATGAACCATGGCTGGCTCTAACATATTTGATCAAGAAACTCTCTATGTGACCAAATACTTTCATTATTTCTCTTATAGTTAATGAAAAGGCAGAGGTCAGCCAACGTATAAAGCTAGTGGTTATTTCTATTTAGCTAGAAAACTTCAAAACAGCTCCAGTAAAGAGTTGCATGAGGTGCCCCTTAAGTTATGGCTGTTCTAGAGCTCAGTGAGGAATTTCCTTCACTCACTTCTGATGAACGCTACATTTGAAACCTGTATTGTAACAGGAAAGTCAGAATAAAATTTAGAATATCGATAAATTCTAATAAGTACTTTGTGGTTGCACACTTGGATGTCAGCCACAGGTCTACATGGAAGGTAAAAGTAGACATCAGGAACAGTATTTGGAAAGGCCCCTTATTGTTTCTATCCTGGGGTATGTGTGTGATTATTTGGTTTCAGCAGTTATTTGAGATGATTCCCAAACATGAGCATTCTACATTTGCTTATGATGCCTGGAGGACAGAGAAGGCAACTTCTTATCATAAAAACTCTAGTAATTAATATTGAGGATTGTTATGTGTCTCCCCGTGTGGCAGGACTAATAAGAAACAGAAGCAGGACTCTAGACCAGGGCTGTGTCAATCCACAACCCAATTTAACTGTCATGTGATAATAACGAATGCTGCACTGGGAACCATTATAAAGGGAAACTTAAACTAATTTTTTTAATTGAACAATTCTAAGAATATTTTGAAATTGCCCATTTGATTGATAGCCAAAAGTCTATGTGACAAGTGAAAACAGACAGTCTCCACTTTGCTGTATGAATCATGTGAATATTTGACTTGCCACTGTCTACTCTTATTAAAATCCATGCAGTTAGGTTACTGGACATGTCCCATAGCTTATAAGGCACCATATTATATAAACTACTAACATTTACAAAAGATTAGCAATGCACTAATCAAGACGAGCAGTAGTATCGCATGACTTTTATCAAGCAATCAGAACTCAGTGGCAGGAAAATCTCCGAGCCTGAGGCCGGTCTACAAAGTAAGTTTCAGGAGAGTCAGGGCTACACAAAGAAACCCTGTTTCAAAAAGCAAAAATCAAATAAAAAGAAAAGAAAAAGAAAGACATACATTGGTCAAAGCTACTGAGTTTGAACCATCTTTGAAACAAGAGACAGAGAAGCCTGTCTTGGGATTGGCTGGAAGATAACAACCTTTTATTGACTTCACCCTAGAAGACCTTTTCCAGAAGACAGGGTTCTGGTATCTGAGTCCACTGTGAACACTGGCACCTTACCAAAAAGGGACCCAATTGGCTACATTAAGATGCCAGCACCACAAGCAAGAACCTGTTCTTTTAGAGTCAACCATCTTTATTATGTTCCACATCTTACCTCATATCCGTGTTCTGTCTTAGGGACAGTAATTTTTGAAACGGTAAAGTGCGGGCTTGCTGTGCGGGGGCGTTTATCCACATGGACCAATCTTTCGGTTGATACATCTGTAGTTTTCTTGACCTACATGACATGAAACTCGGTGACGTCACTGTCCACCAGGTGCCCACAGCACGCATCGCTGCCCCCTACCCCTCCCCCACACACACAGTTAAATGCGGTAGCGGACTCACCTGTGATGATACGTGCATTCCCATTTGGTCAGTAGTTTTGATATGAGTCTCAGAAGGAGCCTGAATCACGACAGGCTTGACTGCTTTGGGGACAACGTGGATGTGGGGTTCGGAGGCTGGGCGCTGGGGCTGCTCGGGCACTTTCGTGGCAGAGATGTGTTCCTTGTAACCATACTCTAACGTGGTCTGCTGGGTGTAGGATTCCTCTGTATGTGCGGGCTCTCTAGGTTCTCGCACCCGGGCCTGGTCCACAGCAGCTACAACGGTAGCCACGGCTTCTGCCTTTTTCCCAACGCCGACCTGGAGACAAGGTTCCCAAGTTAACAGAAAGCGATGTCAAAGTCATACCTGGACATCTCCTCCCAGGGACATTCTCCTGGGATTGCTCCCCGGCTTACTCAGAACAGACAAAGGTAAAGGCTGTGATAACTACAGAGTACTCAGGTTATACACAAAGGTTAATTGCTCGGAAACATAATTTGGCTCTTCCAAAAATTTATATTTCATTAATTAGAACATTTCAGAGACTCCTACTTATATATACTGCCCGTAGCTGCTATATCCTAGACAGTAGACCACAGAGACACAAGACAGCACAACACAATATAGATATAAAATCCTAAGGACGTTTTGAGTATTTCAAACAATTTCCCTAGGCTAGACAGACAATCAGCTGGCAACTGGGAAAGAAGAACTTTGCAGCAGGTTGTCCTCATTGATTATTTTTATTATTTTGTCAGTCATCTAGTCTGGCGCTGACATGGCAACAGCAAAGATAAAAGCATCCTCAAATACTGTCATCATCACATCCAGAAAAACCAATTGCTGTAGAGCGACAGGGTTGCATGCAAACGTGAGAGAAAATGAAAGCTCCCGATCGGAGAACGAACGCCTGAATTTACTCGTGACTCACTGGGGATGAGCTGGGTTCGATCTATTAGAAAAACAGCTCTCTTAAGGCACACAAAGAAAAACATTGTGATTGAAATGAGAGCGTTATCATGTCTGGATTCAGGAGAACAACCTTTCACACTGAAGTTCAATTTGCTTTCGTCTTTGCTGGGAGTTAAAGCAAAGAGACAAATATTATTTTCTCCTTCCTACGAATCTGATTAATGTGAACGGGAACGCGATTTGCAAAGGCGTTCTCATAAAGCAAGGGAAGCAGCTGACGAGGCATACATCTTTTAGTTCTGTGCGGCACTGGAAAGGTTCCAAATAGTCATGTGGCTGTGACCATCCAATGCATTGTGGACGTAAGACTGACCCTTCCATTAGTCTTCAGTCTTTGCTTCTGCCATGACTGTGGTCTAATGTGCATCTGAAATGAGCTTCAAGTATAGAACCTAGATACCTTTAAAAAAGTAACCTCCGGACCATTCTTTAGGCATAAACAAAGCCTATTAAAAGGTGGGACTAGGCCTTTTATAATCATAGGCTTTAGAGAGAATCTCCTCCTCAGAAGAATAAAACTCTAATCTGCTTTGGAAAGCTGCAAAGATCATCTCCCCTTCATGTCGCATTTTCAAAGGCGCCACATATATGCATGAGGCTCAAGTCAGCTAATTGTTTTTATCAGTAGTTTCTTTTATAAAAACACATGGGTAACTAGATGATGCTACAGATGTTCCCACCTGTTCGTCTTCAACAGAGACCGCTAATGCAAACACATCACTCGTCTAGATAAACCGAATTTCCAGTGCATCTCTTGGCACCTACTGAGCAGCTTGTGATATGAAGCAGCCTATGGAAGTTTTAGCCTTATTCTAATGACAAGAAATCTGACTTAAGGTTTCAGTTGACCAGAAATCACACAACTGAGACAAGAAATATTGCCTCTAATTTTAAAAGTATGCTCCAAAATCTTAATTATGGCAATATATTTCAAATCGTGAAAAAAATGTACCATATATACATATATATATATATATATATATATATATATATATATATATATATATATAATCTATGTACATATGCTGCTTGGTGGACAATTGCAAATGAATATTCAACTCTGGTAGCTGTTCTTAGTTCTTAGTAGACTTAAATATCCTTTTTATTCTTGGAGCCCAGATAAGAATGAACACAAATTGGATCAGGAGACCCCAATTTACACCAGTTAAATGTTGAGAATTAATTTAAGGAGAGTGTTACGTAGCGTGGTCTCTTATAACTAGAGATGCTAACTGTGCCTCTGGAGGACTCAGCCTGAGTCTAATAATCTGTCACGTTTTGTTGACAAGCAAAGCCATTAGGTGGAGCACAGGGAGCACACGGGCTCGTGACAGATGAGACGTCATACGAGCTGATGACGGGAAGAGACAACGCAGTTCACCTCCACGCCACAACTTTCAGCTCTTCTTGCAAATATGTTTGTTCTTGCTTAATGGCCAGTCCTTCTGCAGTCCTTGGCCGTGTAGCTGGCTCAGTAGGCTTTACAGTGGCCACTAGCAACTTAGATAGGGACATTTATCATCTCAGCTTCCACCCTTAGCTACCATTCCACAACAAAACAAAGACAGACACATTTATGTGAATGGGGACAGAAATGAAATTCAACCATAATTCTTGAAATATGACTTATGGTAAAACTTGCTGCATATGAAAATTCCAGAAGGCAGATGTGCCTTTAAATATTAGACTTAGATAAAAGTTTGAATGTTATCTTAAATCTCGTTTTAGAAAAAAAATTAATTGAAGGTCTTGTGATAGAAACTGACACTGGGGGACACATAAACAAGACACAAACTGAAAACTTTAGTGGCCATTCCCCAATAGAGAATAAACTTGGGTGGATAGCATATTTATAGAGAATTATAGCTATGGGAGATAGTTTAATTCATGAGATTTGTATAGCTGCAAATAGATGAGGTAAAACTTTTCATAGCTTATATAGAACTGTCCTGCTTGGGTATATCTTTCTCCAGATTTCTCAATACTGCAACGTGTGCAGTTTCAGTGGAAGCTGCTACAGCAGGCTCTATAGCTTTCTGTTTCTTTCCTCTGATAGTTACCGGGCGAAAAAATGTTAAAGTTTCACATGAAAAAAATTATAGGTACTAAAATAAATCCTTAGATTGTGGCATAATGCACTGAATTCATGACTCCTCAACACACACACACACACATACATACATACACACACATACACAGAGGCACACATACACATCCTTCACTGTCAGACTCATCATTACTGGTATACAACAATTTTTTTTTTATGTTCATTGAGTCTCTTAAAATTAACCCTCGCGCAGTTTCAGTCACTAACTTGCGGAGGATTTCTAGGTGTTAACAATAAAAAGTTGAAAACAATGATAAAACAAACCGGAAAAGAAATAGGTTGCAATGTGCACAACGATAAATAACTTCACTTTTTAGTTTCAAATTGTTTAATTATCTAAAAATAAATGTGGTTAATAGTGTCTCCTACACAGGGAGGTTGATGTTTGGTATTAATGTGTTATGGTGGGGGTTGCACATGAGGTGGGGGATTAATAGATTATCGTGGATTCCACACTGGGATAACACAGTCACCTTTCCATGGGTAACTTGGATGTGTTCTTGTCTAGTTGCCATGGCTTCTCTAGATCTCAGAACTGTTTCTTGTTCTTTGGCTTTAGCAGTAGCAACTGCTATTGTAGACAAGGCAGTTTTTTCAGCTTCCTTTTTCATCTAATTATTTTGGTAAAAGCAAAATTTAAGTCGTATGGGCTTCAGACACTCAGAGAATGACCCCCCCCCCCCCGACACACACACAAATTCACACACTCCATTCCCCTGCTAGTGGGATGCAAAGATAAACTCACTTAGAGTTAAATACTCACATAGCAGTGCTTACATTGAAAGACTGAGAATCACAGAACTTAGCAATGTTATCTGCAAAATCATTTCTAGATGCTTCCCTATACTGCTTTTAGAAATTAAATTAAAATGCCAATGCTCATGCGAATAATAACAATTAACAAAACGAATGACAGGTATTACAGGTGCGTGAATATCAATATGAAGGAAAAGTTAATGGTACTCAGTTGCATATTTACTATTTTCAGTTATGAATTTAAAAAGAAAACAGATTAATAATTCATACTATGCAATAGTTAATGTTTTACTAGAGATTAACTTAGGTGTTTTCCCATCTCAAATATCTGCATTCACCTTCTCCTGAGTTATTTGGACTTGATCTCTTTTGGTAGTGATGGCTTCTCTAGTTCTTGATACTAAATCTTGCTCTTTCATCTTGGGTGTGGCAACTATGACTTTGGGTACCACTGTTTTCCTAGTTTCCTTCATCATCTGGTCATAGGATTTCAAGAGAAAGGTAAGACAATGTCAATAAATTTCATGAGCCTCTAATAAGAAAACCTAACTGGAAAAGAGGCAGAGGTTTTCCTATTGCTCCTAGAACTTCATTACACATTACTGCATGGTCTTGATCATTCATAGTGTTTCACTGGCAAGAATGCTAAAACAGCATGTATTAGGAAGAAAAGACTAAGCTATGCTCCTTCATTTTGTAACATTGTGCCTATTTTAATCTACTTGAAGTTCCAGTTAGAGACATAAACCATGCATACTTTTGCCTTGAATACTGGAGTCTAGATCCATAGGAAGCCACTGGGATGAATGATAGTCTATTAGTAGCAATCTAAAGAAAGGGTGAGAGTTAGGAATGACAGTGACCGTGAAAGCCAGATGGGCGGTGAAGGTTCGTGTGATTGTGAAGACGAACAGTGATGATTAAGAGCCGTGATGAAAATATGGGTGACTTGTGAGTGACAGGACACATGAGTGTCTTTCACACCAGCAAGAAGTCGTCACCTGTTCGTGAGCGAGGTGCATTTGACCTTGCTGTATGGCAGTTTCTTCTTGAAGGCCCACGGCTGTATCTAGTTTTGTGGACGTGGCTGTAGCAACCACCACCATGGATGCAGCAATTTTCTCCGCTTCCTGTCTTATCTGATTTTGTAGAGTAAAATGAAGTTCAAAGAAATGGTAAGATGGCTAGGCTACATTCAGAATACTAAAGACTTAGTGATGAGGTAAAGATGTCACATCCCCATTTTAGAGGTCTAAGCGTGTGTTTTCCTAGGAATGAACTTCTCTACCAAGTTGTCCCTTAATACACTGTGCCAAGATGTGATGTCTTTGGGCTATGCTGACATGTTAAGAACGGGTGCTGCTGATTGGCTGAAAAACCCCACTGACTGAACTCATCAATCAGCAATGTTACAATGGCCATAGGGATTCCTATGTTCAAAATACTGCCTAGCATGATTCCTGGGTCACTAGAAGGCTCTTTTATCCTGAAGATGAGGTAAGCAACACCTGGGCAGCTGACTCTGGTTAACCCTTTAGATGACAATGCTCTCAAATGGACTTTAAAGAAAGTAGCTCTTGGATTAGCCAACAGCTGCGAGAAGAGAATGGGTCAAAGAACTTGAAATATAAACCCCTGTCCCTTAAAGTTTGGTGACAAAGGGGAGAAAAGTAGACTTCGGTGACATCAAATTTGTCTTCCTGTTTCCTATATCTTAACTTCCCAGGAATTATGGGCACTGTCTTCTCTGAAGTCCAACATTTTTCTTGCTGCTCAGAGTGTTTGGGACGCAGGTATGTGCCTGTGTGCCAGCAGGTGCATGCAGGCGTGTACCTCATCACTGCACGAAGGCTGAAGGTCCCAATCTGAGTGACAAAGGGCTCAGGCTACGTGTCCAAAACTGACAGGCTAGTAGCTAGTGAGCAGAATCGAGGTGTATATTCTGTTGATCTATGATCTTAGAAAGCTTAAGGATGTACCTCCCGAACTCTTCAAGGAGAGTTTGCATGAACTGGTGGTGCGGGCACAAAACAGTACACAGAAAACAATTCCCACCAGGGAGAGGTTTCAACTCTAGACACAGGCAGACAGGAGGAGGGAAAGAGAGAGCAGAGATTCGGGTCTGAAGCTCTGGGCTAAGGTACATGCAGCTGGTCGGAAATGGGCCGTTTGTAAAACCCACAAAGCCAGACTTACTGTTTCTTGAGTTATTTGCTTTTGCTCTTGTTTCAGGGTCATTTCTCCTGTGATTCTAGTTTCTTGCTCTTTGGCTTTGGTTGCGGAGATCACTACCTTTGGTACAAATGCTTTTTCAGTTTCTTTTCTTATCTGTAATCAATGATCAAAAACAGAATCTCATTGTTTCCCAGTCTCCAATGTGGCTATCACCATATTAAACGCAACAATGTAGGAATCTGGAGGTGTGAAGTTCCCTTTCTGGAGATATCATTAATTGAATCATCATCTCTTAATTAATAAGAACACATTTGTTCTCTCTCTGAACTCTATACACAGTAAGTCTCTTTAGAGGAAAGGGATCGCTGGATTCAAGACTGCTTGTTTTGTAGACAGTTGTAATTTACCTTAACAAGATTTGTGCCCTCCATAGATGGTTATAGGTAATTTAATTAGGTGCTAATTTTGTTGTCTGAAAGTAATTTTAGAGCTCAGAATTTGACTATGGAAGTCACAAGAAGTAATTTTGCCTGGCTCTTTATTTTAATATGAGAATCCAAGAATAATTTACACTCATCTGCCTTTCTATTATATTTTGTTTTACACGTTTCTAAATATGATAACGGTTTTGAATATCAAGGCTTATCTAAAATTGAGACACAATGGGACAGTATGTTTGGCATCTATCTTTGGCAGAGTCTTGCTCAAATCCTAAGCCACAGAGGATGTTTTGCTTCCACCTGATGTCCAAGGAGTGAGTTGATCCCATCCTCGGGTATCTTAGCACTGAAACTCACACCACAGGGTAAAAAGGGATTTGAGAATTTATCCTCTCAAACCATCCTGCAGACATTCGGCTCCACTAGCCAAGAGCCTTATCAGGAAGCTGTCTCCCATCTGTCCCCAGATGCTCTAATCCCGTCTCTGACCATTTGACTTACTCTATATCATGCTGTGCATCTCGTATGAAACCCATGTGCTAATGTCCAAGGATCAGCAAGCAGTGCTAAGCTTTTAAAATAGCCTACTCAGATTTCCTGTCCATCCTCCCTTGATCCTACCTAGCACAGCGCCTAGGTCATCTTTTTGGTTTTAACTCTGTTTGTTCCCTAGACACAGCTGCATAGTTAAACCTATGATTGGTGTAGGTGACTATTAAGTTAGATGACATAGGCTTTCATTTTATTTCAAATATGAATGCTCAGAGATGCTAAGGGGTGTTGGTATCAAGTGCTCAGGAATACACATAGATGCTATGAGGATGTCACCTATGTGAAACCAGACACATGGCCCTGGAATTAACTTGTTTCAGAGTTACAAACAAACAATATCATCTGTATCGACACATGGGGGCACCGCAAGTCAAAAATCACCTTCACCTGCTCCTGAGTTATGTGCGTCTGCTCCTGTTTTGCTGTAATCACTTCTCTGGTTCTTGATTTTAATTCCTGTTCCTTGGCTTTATCGGCGGCAACTACAGCCTTGGTTACTGCAGTCTTTTCTGCCTCTTTTTTCATCTGATTTTCATAAAAGAAAGAAGGGAAACATTCAGTACCCATCACCCAGAAGCTTCCACTAATCCATCAGGACTCTGGTCAGCCCCCCAAATTCCCAACCTCCTCCAACTCCCCCACACATAGGGATGAAAGCTAGAGGCTTTTAGACTGTAACAACATCTACTCAAATATGAGGGGGGATGTGACCCTGGATTTATATTCCTTTCCAGCCGATAATCAAATGTCACATTGGTTCTGAGGAAAGTAAAAGCCAGGGTCCTTCGGGGGGAACTTAGAGAAATCTATGTCTGCCCTAAAATAGTAGTTTCCACACCTAGCTTGGGTAGGAACTGAACCCAGACTTTGACCCGCCTTTTGTTCCTGCCTACCGGCCTCTAGCAGTCCCTGGACGTCTTACAAACAGTAGTTAACTTCAGCTTGCCACACACAGCCCAGGCATTTCTTCTAACCCGGTCTGCTCCTGTGATATTTACAGCTTGCACACATTTGATATTTCTGGCCACCTTTTCCTCGGGCAGCTCTAAAAGCCTGGGCCATGCTGGGCGGCCTGTGGCCTTCAACGGGATTCGCTTCCACAAGGGATTGGAAAGCCCAATTACCGAAAGCAGAACCGAGCCCACTCGGATGCGCTTGCGCACCCCACCACCACGGCCCTGCGCGTAGCGTACCTGTTCTTGAGCAGCTTGTATGTGCACAGCAGTCGTGGTTGTCCTCTGAGCAGTTTGCTCTACAGCACTGATGCCTGGTTCTCTCACTCTGGCCATATCAACGGCAGCAACAACAGTTGCCACAGCTGCGCTCTTGTCTGCCTCCTGTTTCACCTGCGTTGCCAATCAACACGTGCAAGGCTTTTAAAACGGCGGTCCTCCGCGGTCCTCCACCCTCCGGATGCTCCTGCCCCTTAATACAGTTCCTCATGTCGTGGCGACCCCCAACCGTAAAACTATTGTCTGCTATTTCATGACTGTGATTTTGCTACTGTTATGAATCAAAAATCTAGATAATTTTGGAGATAGAGGTCAGTCAAAGGGGTTGTAACCCATGGGTTGAGTACCACTGTTTTAAAACGACAACTTAGTAGAAAATTTATGAAAACTGAACTATGTATGAGAAGAAACAAAATATATTCACACATAATTGTCATTACTACCTGCATTATTAAAACCCATCCTTGATGCAAGCCTCACAGACGAGTCTTTGACTCAGTTAAAGGTGCCAACCAAACCTGATCGGCCATATTGGCTATAGTTTTAGGCTCCTATGCATTTCCTCTCTAACCCATCTGGACTGCTCCATGCCTGGAACTGGGTCAGAGCAACCAGAAGGCGAACTGGAAAAAGCAAAGAGTTTCTGACTGTACCTCTTTAGTCCCCATAGCGACAGCTCCTGCTGTGAATGAAGAGCTGGCTGACACGCTGGCTGCAGCGCCTGCCGCTCCACTGATGGTCACTTGCTCTTGGACACCGTATCTCCCTTCCCATCGTTCTTCTCTTCGGATCTGGGTCGAGCTTGTCATTGTCGTTTCTCTCATCTCAGCCTCAGTTGAGGAGGCCACATAGCCCTCTTGCTTCCAAGGCGGAGGCACCTCAGGGCCTGTGGCCATGGCAGTTGTCTGAGTCTTGCGGATGAGCAGTGGTGACTTCACAGATCTGATAGGGGAAGTGGAGATCCTCCCTGCTGGGGACACAGACCTGGAAACCAAACAACAAAGGTCAGAGCCTGGGTGCAAGGTACTCCAGTAGGCATGGTGGGATTTGGAGGGCACATGAAACTCTGGTGGTGCTTCCAGGCAGGGTGTCAAATGTGCGCCCCCCACAGGCTGTCTGGAGGGTACACACCGCACCTGAAAGTAATTCGTTTTAAATCTCAATAAACCCTGTGTTTATCTGCAGTAACCCCAGAAGGGAATCAGATTTAATTCTAAGTATGCTAGAAATCTGTGTGCCCTGTCTCACCTTCTTACATTAGAAAAGATAAAATAAAAAAATAAAAACAAGGCAGTGAAAGGGAGCGTCCTCCAAACACGGCCACAAAAAGGACAGGTGTGCCCAGCTCCAGCTGGGGAGAGGAGAAGGTGTGCTGGTGTTATTCGGTTTTGGTAACTAAATGCTTTTGTCACTCCTGGCTAAACAAGCCACGTTTCTTCCTCCCTCTGCCCTCCCCCTCCTTTTCCCCTTCTTCCCTTATCTCAACCACATCATTATCCAGGCCACGGAGAGCCTTACACAGTCATTTGGGGATCCGGCTGTGCTATGTGTGCAGCGTGGGATTGCTGGTCTAGCCAAAAGTGTTTGTGGGTCACTCATTTTAATTCCCCCGAGTTTATTTCTACCCTCACCTTCATATTGTTGCACCGAGAACTTCCTTTACGTAATATTAAAGTTAACTTGTAAATCAGCTGCTTTGAAACCTTGTTATTAATTGATAAAGTATCTTTTTCCAAAATAGTTATCACTGTCCGTTTTTATTATATACATCTGAAGCGCAAATATCATCTACCAAAGGGAATGGGTATTAGACCCTAACAGTGATAGTACAAAAAGCCAGCTTATTATCACACCAGTCACTCTAGGTACAGAGCAGCTATCTGAAGATAATGGTTTTTGTTCCAAAATTAATTAGCAATTCCTTTGTTTGCTCCATTTTACCTCTTGGTGGCAGCATTGCTTCACAGATTCTACGCACGGGGCCATGTTTATCAATGCATTCTGGCACTTGAATAGGGTATTTAGTTTACATCAATCATAAACAAAACAATTCTCCCAATTACGCTGAGGGACCAGTGACATTTTCTCTAAAATGCAGAATAACTTTGCAGAATAATTACATCAACCGGTTTCAGGAAGAAACGTTTAGTCATTTTCTCCTAACAGGCTGTGTGTGTGAACAGGAACAATTTGTATTTTGGAAAAGACATCGAAATCAAGCTGAAGGGAGGTCTAACCAGTATGGAGCCGCAGTGAAAAGAAATGGCCTGGGAACGGGTAACAAAGACCAGGCTAGAATGGTGTGGGGTCCACACCAATGGAAGCAAAGCAACAGGAGCTTCCTAGTTTGGAGCTTCCTAGTTTGGGCGTGCTTTGTTCTTGCTGCTGCTAGCCCAGTGGGATTAATTCAAAAAGAGCTTGAGACATGATTAGCATGACGTGAGTGATTAACAGCAGGCTTCAGGTAAGCCCATAACTGCGAAAATCAATGTAATTTGAGCCATTACCGGAAAATGCTTATTTCTGCACTTGCAATAAAAAAAAAAAATAATCACTTGGTCACAGCTGGCTACAATGTGCCTCGTCCAGTAAAATATGCTTGCTTTATCTACAACAAAAATCAAAATTAAGCCATAGGACATTTTGGGAAGGAGTCTATCTGGGATAAGCATTATTTTCTTCACAAGCTGGCATTTTTATTTTGTAATTATTTTAAAGCAAATTTTGCAGACTAACTAACCGGATCCCTACTATGAAACTCCCAGAAGGCTAAGATGGCCACTGTGTTCCAGGGGGCGGTCAGGAAATGTCTGTAATTCTACATGACCCTCAGGCTTGAGCTGGAAAGAGAGAAAGGCTGTTATGTCTCAGAGATTTCGTTTGGCCTGTGTTGTGAGTGACTTCATGTATGCAAACCTGCAGACAGCTGAGATTAAACACATAAAAACATGAGGGATATCTTTACTAAACTGAGCTTTTTGTAAGTTCTCATGTTAGTTCTGGTGAAGTAGCTTCAGTTACTTTTAAGTGACCAACATAGAACTAGAAGATCCCCACCATGTCGTAGTGTATTAATCGGACATCTGCATCAATCCCCACACTTTAAAGTGTGTTCTGCAGGATTGATTTCCCCTTTTCAGGTGGAGCACTTAAATACATCTGGTTGGGTAGCACTCTCCCCATTTCCTGTTCTTTGTTCTCAGTCCCTCTTAACTTCCCAGGGTTCACGACATAGCTACTAGTTGATGTTCTTTATGGTCCTTCCCAGCAGCAACTAGGGAGCGTCTTCAGAAAGGAGCGGGTCATTTTTCTCTCACATAACTTCACTATCTAGTCTAACAATGATCTGCCTTTTCACTATAGAGATGTTTTCATTTTTATTGTGGCTCTGCAAATCTATTTTTAAAAGTTCTCCCCATAAACATTTCTCCTATCCCTTTTTTTAACACATTTATTTATCTGTGTGCATGTGTGCGTGTTTATGTGCATGTACGTGTGTGTCTGTACGCAGTGTCAGGGGTGGGTACAAGCATGCCATGGGAGGGTAGAAGACAGTTTCTGGGATTTAGCTTTTTCTGTCCCCCCCCCCCCCATGCAGTCCCAAGGAGCGAACTCAGGTGGCCAAGATTG
Source organism: Microtus oregoni (assembly GCF_018167655.1). NCBI lineage: Eukaryota > Metazoa > Chordata > Mammalia > Rodentia > Cricetidae > Microtus > Microtus oregoni. Next base: position 196,055 of record NW_024543842.1, on the reverse strand, counting down.
AGGGTGAGTGCCTATGCCCATCAAACCATCTGGCCAGTTTCTCGTTAATTTTTTAATTTAACACTTTAATCAACATGCCACTGGTTTTGTAAGTGATATGAGGCAGAAGCCCGGGTTTGCTTTTCTTCCACACAGACATCTAATTAGAACAGTCTTATGTGTGAATACTGTTGTCCTTGATTAAAAACACAATTTCCCTGTATATATAGATCTATTTCTGTACCCTCTAGTCTGTGCCCTGAATATGGAATTCTGGTTACTCCTCCTTTTCCACTGCTGGGTCAAACACAAATCCTCCCCCAAGCCAGCAAGCATTCTTCCACGAGGCTAGACCTAATACCATCATATTATTTTCATAATAGAAACTTTACAGCGAACTTGGATTTTTTTTTAGGTCAACTATCTCATTAATTCCACTTTATTTTAGCAAGGGGACCTGATCTATATGGGTTTTTTTTTTTTACTTCATTTGAATTGATTAAAATACACCTTGTGCGTGCTCAAATTTTGTAGTTTTCAGCTCATCATATTAAAAACCCCATTTTTAAACTAACTTGCAAAGTCTCAGATGCGGTGGGTAATTTGCGTTTGATTGTATAATTTCTGAACACTGATGATACAAGCTCGCCTTGCAAACTCTCTACATTTTAGTTGAGAGTAGAAATCCACTTTATGTTTTTGATAGACTAACAAACATGGAAAATATTTAGAAGGTTTTGCTTATTATTTGAGAGTACAAGTGTCTGAATAATGATTTTCTGTTTTCAAGGGACACCTTCAAGTAATGAGCTCATTGATTCCTTCCAAAGGCTTCAAATCATTACGGCTGCGAGTTCCTTTATTTCACAGAGGACACAACAAAGACCTTGGGAAAGCCTCATAACTTCTCTAGCTCGAGTTTCTGACCTAAAACTATTGGGAATCACGTTTCTTCAGGGTTGTGAATATTTAATGAGATAACACATGAGGAAGCGGACACCGAGGGGGTAAACACACATTGTAGGCATTCTTATATTATCATAACTAGTGCCCCAAATCAAAGCGCAAGCAAGTAGTCTGGGTGATTGATCGGCTTTGGAGAGATTTAACTCTCAAGTTTCATCATTCTTACCTCCCCCTGTTATATTTTGCCTCCAAAGTGTGTATTTGTTGAACAGACTGTGAATAAGAATTCAGAGCCTGAGTTTATATCTATCTTCAATTAACCCATGGAAGATGAGGAGGATAAGGATCACATTACGGGACTTCTTGGGTCTCTTTGTATAATAATTTTTTTAAAAACTCCATGAGCTTCTAAGAGAGGGTTTACCTGACCGGCGATGGGGTCGGCGCCCGCACGTGTCTGACCGGCGACGGGGAGTGTCTTATTGGTGATGGGGACTGCTGTCGGGCCAGCTGTGCCTTGGCAGCAATGGAAGGTGGCGTTGGAGATCTTGACTTGGGTTTGGGGGGTATCCTGGGAGGTGTCTTGTGTGGCAGCTGTCCGGTGGCACCATCTATAACCATCTCAACTGTTGCAATTGATCTGGCATCAAAGTGGGCTTCAATTTTCTGAAAGCAATGAAGACAGCGGTCACGGTGAGTGAGAAAAGCCAGGGAAGCAGCAACCCGGAAGGCTGGGGGCTGCCCTATAGGAAAATTACCTTTTCAATCCGGGTTTGTCTTGTTTCTGAAATCTGAGCAGTCGAAACGATTGTCTTTGTCTTTTTAGCGGGTACTACTTCTTCCCCTGTGGAAACAGAAAGACGTGTGTTTCAGGTGGGAAAAACCAGGGTTCGTAGCACAATTTCCTGTGTGTGATAGCGGAGAAACTGTAGCAGGCTGTGGCTTTCGTGTGAATATAATTAGATTTAAAGATAGAAAACATGTCATTAGAAAGTAATGTCCTTAGATTACTTATTTAAATATCCCATTGTTTGCCCATAACATGGAGATGGACATCACTTAATTGATTTGTGCTCTGGTTCTCATCCTGGGTAAATGGCTGCAGTGGGCTTCAACACTGAACTAGAACTCTAGAGGCCTTCTTCTGCCTGGGGGGGGGGGGGGCTGGAGGGGGGAGGCGGTGAGTAAAAAGGTAGCTTTGATCTTAGCTCCTGCTTGCATCCCCAGGACTGCGGCCTCGGGGAGGCAGGAGGATCCCTGGTCCCACAGGACTGCCTCTGGGGGAGTCAGGCAGATCCCTGGTCCCGCAGGCTTCCATCCTACCCTTTTCCTCCTGAACCTTGACCACCTACCTTGAACCAGCAATTCTGCGGTGGAAGTGGCTCTTCCAACGCTGTTGGTGGCATTTACGGAATAGGTCCCGGAGTCTTCAGGATATGCTTCTGCAATCAGTAAGCTGTAGAGGTCACCTTCTTGAGAAATTTGGAAATCAAGGGAGCTCTGGATTTCGGCTCCGTCCCGGTAGAACTTCACCACAGGTGTAGGGATTCCAGTCACTCTCACTTGGAGCTGTACTTGGCTCCCCTGTCTCACAGTCATGCTTTGCAGCCGTTGAGCGAAGTTGGGTGGCGCTGTCTCCGCTGCCAAGGGCAGAGAAGGGAATCAGGCCCAGGAGTCGGGGTGCTCCCAACAAGGTATTTTTAAACGATTACAGCCCTGAGCCCCAAAGCAGAGACTGACTCCCCAATCCAGCCAACATCCTTGACTGTCCTTGAACCCAGTTCCCCCAGAGGGGTGGCAGCTAGAAGGCAGCAGCAAGGGAAGGCTGCCTGCCCGTATTCACTGTAGTTGCTTTGCTGTCCTTAGCTACTGTATTTGGCTTTTAAAATGTTTTATTAATATCTATGTGCATGTGAATGGGATTATGTGTACCACACGCATGCAGGTGCCCAAAGAGGCCAGCAGAGGACATTGGGGTCCCTCAAACTGGAGTTACAGGTAGTTAGGAGCCAGCATGTGGGTGTTGGAAGCCAGGCCCTGATCTTCTGTAAGACCAGTAAACCTCTTCACTGAGAAACTAAATATTTTACCAAAAAGTCTAGATGTTGCTGTACTATTCTAGACCTTCCTGGGACTTCCAAATGCTTGAATCCTGCCTTTTGCTAACATGCTAAGACAATTTAGTAAACTACCAAAATTTCACTAAAGTGAATTCCAGTGGTTGGCAGAATGAGTGCAACCACGACTTTCTCAATCACTGAAGTTTAACTTTATTCTAAGAATTCCTCCTACCAGAGTGCTATTAAAAGGACCAAAATATTTACTTGCATTTAAAATGCCAGCCCCAACAGTGGCAGGCTTTCATGTAGAAAGGAAGGTGTCCTCCTTGGTTCATTATATTAAAAGAAAATTTTCCCCTTTAGTTTTTTTTTAGTTGTTTGGCAATTCCACAATTTTTACAATGAGTCTCAGCTGTGTTTAACCTATTCCCTCTCCCACCCTCCTCCCTCTCCCACTACAGCCCTTCTTCCCAACAAGCCGCTCCCTCTATCATGACTTCTGGGTATGAGTGACCCACTGAGTTTAATGGGGGTTTCTGGCTCAAGCCTGGGTGGGAAGTTATATACTGAGCAAGAGCATCTTGCCAGCAGCTATGCCACTGGAGAAAATGATGACCCCCATCATTAACTGCCAGTTCTCCCCCAGGGAAGGGTGTGACCATCATTGACCTCCAGTTCTCCCCCAGGGAAGGGTGTGACCATCATAACCTCCAGTTCTCCCCCAGGGAAGGGTGTGACCATCATTGACCTCCAGTTCTCCCCCAGGGAAGGGTGTGACCATCATAACCTCCAGTTCTCCCCCAGGGAAGGGTGTGACCATCATAACCTCCAGTTCTCCCCCAGGGAAGGGTGTGACCATCATAACCTCCAGTTCTCCCCCAGGGAAGGGTGTGACCATCATTGACCTCCAGTTCTCCCCCAGGGAAGGGTGTGACCATCATAACCTCCAGTTCTCCCCCAGGGAAGGGTGTGACCATCATAACCTCCAGTTCTCCCCCAGGGAAGGGTGTGACCATCATAACCTCCAGTTCTCCCCCAGGGAAGGGTGTGACCATCATTGACCTCCAGTTCTCCCCCAGGGAAGGGTGTGACCATCATAACCTCCAGTTCTCCTCCAGGGAAGGGTGTGACCATCATAACCTCCAGTTCTCCTCCAGGGAAGGGTGTGACCATCATAACCTCCAGTTCTCCCCCAGGGAAGGGTGTGACCGTACATAGGGTTTAGGATGGATGATAAAATGTGGGATTGGACTAATGTGTTTCTAAATTATCATACTTTTTCTAGTTCTGAATTTTCTGATTGCACATTCAAGTTCACCCTTAAGCGATCTGGTGAGCTTTCTAGTTAGGCCATTTATGACCATGGAATGCAACACGGCAAGAGTTTGTATAAGACATCGTTATGTAGTCTACAGAATAACTCTTGTTCTTCGTGTCTGATTGTCCTGTTAAGAGCTGAAGGACAGACAAGACCTACCAAGGTAACTGAAAATGGCTTTAAGGGAAAGTGGTGGCACATGTTTGAAGAACAAACATTTGCCCTTTTCTGAGTATGCTTACTGCACAGTCTTTTCAATGCCGAGGGTACAGACCACCTTCGTCAGAATCATGGCAATGCCTTTTAAAGTGGACACTCCCAGTGATTTCTGAAATATAGCCTATTCTTTGATAAGACTCTAAACTCTCCCTGCTGAGGAACAAGATCTTTAGCGTGTCTTCAGCATGCTTTGAGTGTGCAATACACACAGAGACACTGCTTCTCATCCGCTTTGTGATTCATCTTCAAAGAGGATTAAATTGCACGACCCACACAGCCATGGACATTCATCCTGCAGATCCTTCTCCAGCTTGGGAGCTGCCTCCTTTGTGGGTGTAGCTCTATCTGGACTCCCTCTGTCCTGGCTGGGGACAGGCTGGTCCCCACTGGCCTACCTGTCACAAGAAGCTCAGCAGTACTAGTCGCTTGTCCAGACCCGTTGGTGGCTCTCAGGGAGTATCGTCCACTGTTGGCTTTAGTCACGGCGGGGATCGTCAGTTTAGCGCGGCCATCGCTAAAGGAGATCTGCACGCCGGGCAGAGTGGAAGTTGAAATCACCTGGCCATCCCGAAACCAGCTCACCTCAGGAACTGGGGAACCTGGAAGGTAAGCAGTCATATTTATGTTAGCGTGGACATGGTCCAGCCCTCTGTTCTTTCCCATCATTGCAAGACCTTGCACAGGCCTGTTAGAGCTAGCTGGCGTGGAACCCTGTTTAGTGGTAACAACAGCATGACAGTCACCCCTGGGAACACCTGGTGGTTTGTACAGCGCCCTACCCCTTTTTTATGGAGTTGGGTTTTGAGGTGCACTGTAGCTTCACCACTTAAGTAGACATGATTAAAACAACGAGAGGGGTTTCTAAGCGTTGAGTGCTGCAATAATTTTGAGAGATGGCCATTGTCATCCTGAAAACACGAGGACTAGAGGCACAAAGCCACCTTCCAGCCCTGCCCCAGGAGGCTGTGCATGCCTCCCTCCTCTACAGTTGCAGGGACACTGTCCAGAGTGCCCTTGCCAATGTGACTGCAGCAAAATGCCCCCACATGGACAGGCTGTTCCTCATGCTAACTCCAAAGCCAAATCCGGTCTTCCAGAACAACACAGAAAGTCGGAGCAGCAAGAGGGAACCAGGGTCTCTTCACTTATGGTTAAGAACAGTATCAGTGGCTTCAGGTTTTATTAAAGCCTAATGTGGTCAGAGGTTGGACGGCTACTTCAGGGAATGTTGCCTTTGCACCAGACCTGGATGCTTGTGACTGTTCTCGTTGGTAACAGAATGTTCACTGTGTTGTCCTTACACGAGCCAACCTCCCATTACGGGCGAGTGAAGAGTGTAATGGACTAATTTGTGGGTGTCAGACTTCATCTATGACCTATTTGTAAGACAATGTAAAGGCACACAATTGGAAGGACTCTGAATCTATGAAAATGTCATCTCCCAGTACTGTGCAAAGAGGCAAATTCCCGCAGACTTCATGCGTGTTCTGCTCAGTTTAGAAGTTATAGAGGATTTGAAGAAAATAAGGTCATCATTTAAGAGTTCATCAGGCAAAAGGAGAATTGAGCTGAGTTCTACTAATAGAGAATGAGTGATGTTATGATATTTTTGCAAAGTATTAGACAGTTACGTAAGACCCATACATAATACAGAAACAGGAATGAAAAGGAAACTTTAGCATATATCTTTATTGCAAGCCACACATAAAAAAAAAAAAACCAAAAACAGAGAGAGAGAGAGAAAGAGAAAATGAATTCACCACAGGGATGCACTGAATTATGAACTAATCATAGTTATCATTTAATAATATAATCATACATGACCAGCTATGGTTCTATAGGAGACAGGTTGATTAGGTCATTTTGAAATTATTTACAGTATAGTTTATAGATGGCTCCCCCTCACTTGTCATGAGGTAATGCACAATCTAGAATCATCCCTGAACCAAGTGATGAAGAAAAAGAGGCCAAAAAGAAATGAGTGGAATGCCTTTCAAATGCAATTCTAGGGAAAATGCTTGTACTCTTTGAATATAAAGAGCAGATAGTACTGTGCCTTGCCATTAATTGCAGAAGGGAGTTCTTTAATTCACTAGAATAATTTAGTAACATGAAGAACCCAGTAAAATAATTGCCATGAGTAGTCACTGCACCGGCACCTATGGGAAGTTGATGAAATTTTTTTTCCTATGTAACATCTAAAACTGAGGTACAGACTAGCTGCCCAGAAGCTCTGTACTAAACCCCACAGCACAAGGGTGCTTGTCTGTCACGTTGGCTCTGCGGCTGAACCCAAATATAGAATGGCCAGATTTGGCCCTACTTAGTTGCTAGATTCTGACAGCAAATTTTAATCTAATGCTAATTATTTTTGCTTTGTGGAATTATAAATATGAATAAAACATTTTCAAATCATTACATTGTCAGCATCCTGTGAACGGTATGCCCTTAAAATGACCTTTCCATGGTGTTATGCCAATTTTACATAGTAAAAGCAGGGTTTAAACTTGATTTCAGGGCCTACAGAAAAAAACAAACAAACAAAAAAAAAAAAACAAAATCCTGGGGGAAGCAGGTGGAACAGAAAAGAAAGCATCCATATGGCTTACCACTAACGTGAGCCTCAAAGGTTGCGGTACTACCCTCCAGTACCACAACGCTTTGTAACGGCTGCGTAAACGTCGGTGCTTGAGTGGTCATCTTTTTAGGCACTCTGAAAAGGAAAAGAAAAATCAGTGAAAATGTTGATCCTCAGGGCCCCTCAGCAGCTACGTGGTGGAGACAAAGACATGTGCTTTTCCAAATGGATTTCTCTAGGCATAGGTGGCCCTAGAGCAATAGGAAGCCTTCTCTTGGGGTTTATGCAGCTGACCTTTGAGCTAATTTAAGGGAAATGGGGGGGGGGGGGGGTATGGGGAACATCAAGCAGAGCAATGAATACCCCCCTAGTGGTCAAAGCAGAAGCATCCAATCCTACCAAAAATGGGAAATCAGGTTGGGAGAGAGTGGAAGGGAAAACCAAGCTATGGCCCAGGGCTTTCAGAGACAAGGAGTGATGTCTGTACCCTTTGCACCAACATGGCATGTAAGCATGTGAATCCCTCCCAGGCAGCTCTCACCACGGTACCAATGTTACAAGGGGGCTTTGCCTTAGGCGCTGCCCACTGCTTAAAATCGGCACCAGATGAAAACAACTGTACTGAGGAAGCCTTTCACTAATGTGAAAAGTGTTGGCAAGGATTTTCACAGCCACAAGCCTTTTATTCTTCAACAGCAAAGCAGGCTTACAGCGTCCTAGCATGTCTGTACATTGTATGCAATGGCACAATTAATGTGGCTGAAATAATCACCAGGGAAAAATATTTAATAAGTCCAAATTTATTATAGATCTGAAATTAAAATGTTGACTTGAGTTAACATGGAGCAATAAGCAAACTGAATAACAGGAGCTGGTGGGAAATGCTCATGGAAATAAAAAGACCTGTGCTTTCGGATGTGAAATAGTCAACAAAGAGATGAGTGTAAAATTTGCAATTAAGTCCTTTTGTAAGTGGAAGAAAGTATTTCGCCTATCAGTTTTGGAGATTATGTGTGAAATTTCCTTATGCATAAATACCTAATTATTCGCCTTGACCAGACTAGTGTTTTGGCATTAAAAGCAATTTCTGAATTTTCTATTGTCTCATTATTATTTTTCTTAATTTTTTTTGTTCATTGACATTACAGTGCAATAATCTTAGTGCTGGTGTTCTATTTAGTGTAACTAAAGTTCTTTAAGACAAAGTTCCTACTCCAGAAAAATCCAGGTATCATCCTCCAAAAGTTTTCAGGAATCATTTCCGAGGAACTCTTGTGTCCAGCGCATTATCTTTAGGGTGAGCACATTTTATGTCTACGTTTTCCTGTCTGCAAACCAGTGCATCTTCTAACAATAGCTATCTCCTTAGACAAGCAATGCATAATTACGTATTTATCTAACAACAGGCATTTACAATTAGCAACCTAATCCCAGAAAGATGGGAAATCTAAGTGTGTTTTGAAATTAAGTCTTTTATTTCTTACTCTTTTTTAGTATTAACATTCATCTCATGTCATATAATTAGATTGAGGGTTGAATTAAAATGCATAATGAGATTTGGAATCGTCTGAACAACAATCCTCCATCTTCATCGAGACTTTATAAAATGTTGGGATTGAGTGGCCTAAATGAGCTTGATACCCTATCCTTATTGTCTATGCAGGCGAATTGCTTGCGTTTCTTGGAGCTCTTGCTTTCCAGAGGCCTAGGGCAGAAGGTATGCATCTGAAATGTCATGCTCCCAAAATAACCCCCCAGCTTGACTGACAGCAGACAAGTGTCTGCCACTGTCCCGCAACAGATACCCCGGCGGCTGATTCCCTTAAAAAGTCATCGGGCGTAGCCGATGCCACATGGCTTTCTCAGAGCTATTCTTGGTCAACCTCGCTCTATCACAGGGCCGCATAACCTTGTACATTCCCCACGGACACGTTTATTAAGGAAGCAAACGTTTCTGCCCTCATCTCAGACCCCCGAGCTCTAGGATATCAAGTGCACTTTAAAAATCTCAAATGGTGACTCTGCTGGTTAGGCTTAAGCATTTGATTTATTTTATTTTGTTTTTAAAGAAAACTTGCATGTCCAAATCAGGTTTAAAATACAGATCCTCACTGCAGGTCAGAGAGAGCAAACCCTTAGCAACAGACATTCACCGGTCAAACTGGCGACTGGAAACCCCTCAGAAATAGCTCTAAGATTGAAACAAACCCGTTCCCACTTACCTGAATTCTCAAGAGTGCCTAAAAAGGGTGGGACTAAGCCCAAGGTTGCTTCTGAAACGACGTCCTATGTAGAGTTGGGTTTCCCAACCATCTCCTACATGAATCAGTGAGCCTCTAACCCTCAAAACAAAACCACACAGTCAAGACTGTGTGGTTTTGCCTTTCTATGCAATCCCTACACCCGAGGCGAGGTGGGAATGCGCGACTGCTCCAGAGCCAGGGGCTGGCCGGCCCTTATATTCCCCAGATCTGCTGACGGGCCCACATCCTTAGTGCCCGGGGCTCTGATTGGCTGCCTCTCTTAGGAAAGCCTGATGGGGGAGGACCGGTTTGGGAGTATCCCATACCACCTGTTCCTCTGATTGGCAGCGCTAAATTTAGCGTCTCAGAAGAGGCTTTAAGAAGGAAATAGAACTGCATTTTAAAAATGACCTCACGGGCTCAGAGAAGCGTGTAAGTGGCAAATGTGAAAATTTTACCCATGTGGCTCTGAAACCCGAATGTGACAATAGAAAGGACGTGTGGGTATTCATGTCTCTAAAACAATCCCAGACTTGAGCCCTGAGCCGAGCCCTGTGAGTCAGGCTCCACTTCTGTTCCCTGCCCTCTAAACCCAACCAAATGGACCTGTCAATCATGACAGCTGAGGAAGAGATTTATATCACACATAGGTTTTGCCTCCTCTGAAGACTCATTTGCTGTAAACTTAGCATTTGAAGAGAGCTCATCTGGACTGTCCGTCCTACAGAACAGTCATGCCAATGTCAGCGACCTGAGCCTGTCACAGTCCTGCGGGAAGTAACACCCAAAAGCAAAGTCTGCCCAAGACTTCAATTTAGTCTGTATGGAGCAATGTCTTCACTTCCATTGGAGTTCATTTTTGCCGGCTTGGAATATTCACACAGACCCACGCATCGCCCTTTCTGAGTGGGGAAGTCTGAGTCTGAGCTCCCCACAAGGTTCTTTTACTTGGCAAATCACGGCTGCACGGCTAATCTCTGCTGTGTGCTGTCTCTAATGGGAAGTGGTTAGGGGATGATATACTTGCTATTTTGGGACTGAATTTAATTCCAAGCAAGAGACGGTTCAAATACAAAAGATCATATCAAAAAGGCCTTTCTTGTGGCTCAGCCGACGCGTTTGTAAAATTCTGCTTAGAGCGGAGAAAATTGACTTGTGGATAAAGGAACGACACTTTTATCAATAAAATACACTAAAAATTTAAATTTTATGTTAAGTTTCCTTATGTTTGTAATAAAATGTTCCCCGTTGTGAGATAAATTGGCCTTGCAGTAGACTCTAACTTCTTAAGCATTTCCCATCTCCCGGTTACTTCTACAGTGATAGTTCATTAACATTGAACAGATTCAATTACCAGCAGCTGGCTCGGTGCTGCCTTATCAACAGGCTGACACCACCATGCTCTTATTTAAACAACTGTCTCCTGGACCTAAGTGGTGCTGTCTGTCCCGCAACCTCTGTGTCCCAACCCCCACCAGACGGTGTCTGCTCTAACTAGGTTTCAGCTCCTTCTTCCCAAGTGGCCAGATTCTTATTGTGTGCTTTGAAAATCTTACAGGGAAATCTGTCAGTCATAATGGAAAATAAATGAACTTTTTGTTTGGGGTACTCAATAATTTGTTATTTGAAATTCACTTGTGCATGAGTGTCTCTCTCTCTCACTCTGTGTGTGTGTGTGAAGGGGGCATGCACGCGTGCATGTGTGTACATATTATATGTGTGTATTTATAGACCATTTCTAATGTGGAGTACCTCTGTGTCATGTCATGGTTATTGGGGGGGAAATGTCAAGCCATTTAAGATATAGAATCCTGAAGCTTGAGTTATTCAGAGAGCAGGAAAACCATGAAAACACATCATCTATTGCAAACATGATGCCCCATGTCTTTTCTCCTAAGCTGTGGTTTTTTCACTGTCTTTGAACTTCATAGACCTTTCAGTATCATAGAGATCCTGGCCTTTGGGTGCCTCTGTTTATAGGATGCTCAGAAGGAAAGGAAGAGACTAAGGGAGGAAGGGGTGATTAACGAACACTCTCACACACTGCTACGGAAAGGGGCGAGGGGTTGATTCCTAAGCCGTATCAGGTTGTCTGGCACACCACGGTACACGTTAGCTTTTCCATTAAGTATGGCATAGTTGGAAGGCAGCGTGCCAGCCTGCTGGAAGCCAGCCATTTCTCAGACTGCGGAGTTTGCTGATGCAGTAAGATCTCCTTTTAGGATCCTGACTGGGGAGGCACACAGATAATCCCCAACAGCTGCGAATTCAAATATAATGCCTACTTAGTTTTGGAATGTGTGGCATGAGTCTTCCTTTGAGCCTCATATTTAATGTAATTTAATAAATATTTAGTAAGCACATGCTCGATGCCAAATGCCGTTTGAATTATTTTTGATTTACGTTCTGTCGCTCTTGACTGATTCAACGACCATCAGCTGGGTGGTGATTTTGAGCCCAGCCTTGTGCTAGAGAACCTGTGCCCACGGAGAGAAGACAGCCTCCTATGGAACATGGTCTTCCCAGACAACGGATGAACTGCTACCCCCTGTGACGGAGATGGAGGTTCGAGCAAAGGCGAAGCTCCACCAGTTACTCACCTTACACCTCTGCCATCTTCCAACTTTGTACCACATAGACCCGTTTTCTAAAGCTTCCGCTTCCTGAGAGCCATTTGAGAAGTGGGGCCAGGTTTAGTGCTTAGTACAAGAGCAGTTTCCAAGGGAAAGAAGCAAAATTAATGCCTCTTACACTTTGTTAAAACTGGGGCTTGGGCTTATAGTAATTCATAGGATACAAAAGTCTCTGAACTCCGGAAGTTTGTATTTTAGTAAGTCCCATAGTATCTATGATACGGCATCTGTATAGTCCTTTCTGCTCTCACAACCTTTCAGCATGGAAACATGGGATATGCGCCCTTTTCCACAAGGGAGTAGAACCGAGCAAGCAAGTTCGGGGGTTGCCCGGAGAAAGAAGCGCTGCGTCCGGCAGCCTGTGCTCATGTGTGCATTCCGTAAGTAACTAAGTCGGACAAAAAGGAAAGGAGGTAATGTTGATTGAAATTTAAGTGAAGACTGTCCCTTTAGCAGCAAGAGTAAAGGAATCCGTTTCTATCACTCTTTACCCCATGACACTGGCCATCCACATAGATAATGTCATATTAGAGACGAAAACATTATTTAACACATATTTGACACGTTTACCAAAATCAGAAAGTCAAGTCCTTCAGTTTCTCAACCCCAGCTTCAGGCCCATATGGAGCGAGTCCTGCTTCCGCTCTCCGGGGCGCTATAGGCATCTTGCTTGCACCTCTGAGTCTCCAATTTGCCTGTTGTGAGCTGTGGATTATAATATCCATTTCAAAGAGCTGCCAGGAGGATGAGATGGCAGAATGGACGTTGTCAGCACTGGGACAGCGGGAACCTGACACGCGGTGAGTATTTGGTTAGTTGGTTGTTGCTGAACACAACGCAGGACAAATCTTTCTGGAGCTCCTCAACACTGATTTGATCAGTAGCTCACCATGTGATTAACTATGGAGGGAGTGTGTTCTAATAGATCTTTGAGAATTCAACAGTGACCCCGCAGTAACACAGCATGTCCTTCCATAAAGGCCCTCAGGAGGTGACATGACATTTAAATGTGGATTAAAGCAAAGCCCAAGCAACACCAGAATTTTAAGGAAGAAATAAACTGTGTTTCTGCCGACCTATAGGAAACTGTAAGAAGATGAGGCGCACTATCAGCAGACACTGAAGCTAACATTGCCATCAGATCCAAGACGTCCTCTTGACGAAGGGAGGTGACTGGATTCATCTTGTTTAGGGACAACTGTAAACACGCCATCTGGGATTAAGGGCTCAGGGCCCCAAAAAAATATGCCTTCCTCGGGTGAAAAGTCCTTTTGGCCTGACACAAAGGAGTCTGTCAAGATGGTAATAAGGGGTTTATCGAATGCCTTCAAAGGCAGCTGTGCCGACCAACCCACTGCAATCAGCGTGGCTGCCTTTTAACACGTTTCTTTAACCAAGGAGAGGATCATTGAAAGCAATGCCACTGTCAGATACAAAAAGAAGCATAGGCATCTTTAGTCTGTGTAAACCTCACGTGATGTTTTATGGTCCTCTGAAACTGCGCATTTTCAAGACATAATGGATGTTTTGATCTCTATGTTTCAGTCATCTCTTCCAAATTCCTCTTTCATTTCTACCTCCCCACATCTCCTTGCTTAGTCATCACTACAGGGTTTTTCAAGGGACCCTTGCTGAGAAGGTCTCTACTGAATTCCGCCATCACCCCGCCCCACTGAGCTCTGGGCCTCTATAAGTTTCCACCAATGGCAAGTGCTGGAAGAAGCCAGCTTAGGGTACCGGTGTCTTCGCTCCTGCCTGGCTTTTAGCATTTCAAAAATTGAGAATTTCATACAGTGTATTTTGATCTCTCTCTCCTCCCCAACTTTTCCAAGATCCATAACCCACAACCCTGCATTGATCAGAACCCTTTTCTACTTGTGGCCATTTTCTTGCTGCAAAGACAGTCCCTTTTCTGCTGTCTTTGTTTCTAGCGAGGCCTCTGAAGCCTGTGATCCTCAGGCTCCTCATTATCCGGCATTTTTCATGCCCTCCCTCCACCTGTGTTTCTGGCTAGGCTTGGCAGCACGCATGCTTTCTGTCCTGACTCTGACCGGATCGACTTAAATCTCTTAATTTGAATCGAGTAAAGCAGTTACCTTCTTTGCTAGGCGATTGTTTTAGCTTCTGGACTTTTCTTTACATTTCCTTCACTATTTGTGGTATGGATTAATTTTTCTTTTATTTGAGTTATCATTTTCCCTTTCCTCCCTCCAAGCCCTTTCTTGTACCACTCCCTTTCAAATTCACAGCCTTTTCTTTGAATTGTTGTTGTTGGTGCTGGTGCTGGTGGTGGTGGTGGCAGTGTGTGTCTCTGTGTGTATGTGTTTCTAAACATACGTACATACAACCAGCTCAGTCTATAAAATGTTACTTGTATGTATAAATTCAGGGCTGATCATTTGACAGCATGCATTTTTAACATTAAATTTCTTTTCTTTTCTTTTTTCCAAATGAATCCTTAGTGTCTTTCATGTGCCAAGAACTAGGGATACTAGAGACCTGAGTTCCTTCATCTGGATGATAGTTAAGAAAGTAGAGCTGAGTAACAATGCAATCAGAGTTAAAAAAAAAAAAAAAAAAGCCAAGTGCTTGAGGGCAGCCATTTCCTGCTTAGGAATTCCGAGACCAGGGAGAGGCCTACAGGGTAAAACAGCAGAGGTCACAGAGGAGAACGGGGGTGTTGACTGCATCTCACTCACAACAGAACTGGGGTGTCTTATCAAAAAGAGCATAGAAAACACAAGACAAATGAAAATAGAAAAGTGAAACCACACCAAGAAACAACACAAAATAAGCATTCTTCGGGTGCGCTCTCTAACGCTGTGATAAAACACCAACTACAGCAACTTGAGGGGAAGAAAGGGTTTGTTTGGCTTACAGGTCACAAGCGGTCATCCAAGGAAGCCCGGTCAGAAGCTCAAGGCAGGAACTGAAGCGGAGACCGCAGAGGCCTCTGTTTATTGGCTTGATCCTCGTGGCTTGCTCAGATGGCTTGAAGTACAACCAGGACCACCTGCCCAGGGTATGCTGGGCCCTGCCCCATGAATCGCTAATCAAGAAAATCCCTTGCCAGTTGGCTTACAGGCCAGTCTAAGAAAGCAATTTCTCCATGAGCTTACCTCTTAGGTAGCTCTAGTTTGCATCGCTTTGGCAAAACCTAACAGCCCAGTTACCGTTCAAGGTTACCATGTTTTGCTAGAGTTGATCTGATTTGTTGATGAGCATTTGAAGAAGTTGAGCAAAACAAAACACCCTTCATTTTCAACAGAGGACAATATCCAAGCTTCCCAGGAAAGCCTGCTTTGTCCAATAATGAATTTCAACTGTCTATATAATGTACTTCTTTGTAGAGAGGGGCCTTGAGGTCTTCAGTGTGCCTGTCAGGTTCAGGGACTTTATTGATATTATTTTTAGATTTTTTATTTTTTATTAAAGTCAAGAACATCCCCCCCCCCCCCAATACAACTTCCTAAATATGACTAAATGCAGGCTAAGGAGAAACAAGGCATGTTTAAGAAGCTAGGAACAGAAGTGGGGCTTCCTCTTCTTCCCCAGCAAGGATCTAGTACGCATGAATGATTGTTAGCTGATATCACCTCAATCAGGGCCGCATTTGTAGAAGTTAAGGTTGACTCTGTAAGCTGAATGCATCCTGGGGTTCTGTGCAGTTAGTTGAGCTATGATTAGCATGACCTTCAAACATTTTACAGAAGTTCATGGACCTGCAATACTAAAGCCTCCAAATTTCCTCTCAGGCTTTGACAACAAGCAACACTCATTTACAAAATGCTTTGTAGTTTGAAAGTCAACTCAGTTCCAGTTTGATGCTTATGCTCTTGACTGATAGAATATTGTATTAGCCTAGGCCTCAGAGACCCGGCATGGACTTGCCTTTCTCTTTTGTGAAAGAGGCTGGCATCCCGGGAGAAAGTCACTTGAAGGTTAAGTCTGCCCTTGAAGACTGGAATCAGCTGTTATGCAGACTGTTACCAGATACACATTGCTTCAGGGAATCTATGAGGCAAAAGCTCTTTGAAGAAGAAGCCATGCTCGGTCCTTGATGTTAGAAACAAAGCAACCACTTTGTGGCTACTTCTCTAAGACTTGTTTATCTGAGACAGGCTCTTGCTCTCAAACCTGGAAGTCCTCTCGTTCTGTCTCCCAAATGATGGGGTTATAGGTATGCATCAACAGGACCAGTTTCTAGGACTTTTATATGAAAGGCTTTAGGGGATGGTGTTTGGCCGCAGGAAACATGAACATGAAGTGCATTACGACACAGGGTACATGGGAGCTAGTCCAGCTCTTCTCTATTAGGTGAGCTTAGAGTAGATAAAGGAGATAGCAATGCCCAGCACTGTTTTTCTTTGTGTGTGTGTGTGTGAGTGTATACATGCATGTACATGTGTGTGTGTGTCTAAGGCCAGAGGTCAACCTCTGGTTTGTTTCTCAGGATAGTTTTCCATACTTGTATCTAAGACGGCCTCTCATCTAGACCTGGGACTTGAGAATTATGCAAATTTGGGCTGTCTGCTACTGAGCCCCAGCGATCCTATTGCCTCCACTTTGCCAGTGGGGAGTTACAAGTGTGGACAACTAACCCCATCTTTGGCATGGGCTCTGGGGCTCTGGTTCCCAAGCTTGTTGCAGAGCACTTTATGGACTAAAGCATCTCCCAGACCCTTAGCTTTACTTCTCTCCTTTTGCCATAGAGAATCACATTAAATGATGAAAAGCATGCTTAGGGAATTTATTGTAGGAAATTTAAGTGAGAAACAACCTAGATGTCGACCAACAAAGAGTTTTATATACTAATACAAAATAGTAGGTGTCTTAGTTACTGTTTTTATTGCTGTGAAGAGATACTATGGTCATGGCAACTCTTATAAAGGAAGGAAAACATTTATTTGAGATGGCAGCTTACAGTCCAGAGGGTCAGTCCATTACCATCATGGTAGGAAGCATGGTGGCATGCACGCAGACATGGTACTGGCTACATCTTGATCAGAAGGCAACAGGAAAGTGGAATGTCTTGCTGGGTGTGGCTTGAACATATATGAGACCTCAAAGTCTCAAAGTTCTCCTCCCCAGTGACACACTTGCTCCAACAAGGCCATACCTACTCCAACAAAGTCACACCTCCTAATAGTGCCACATCCTCTGAACATAAGGGGGCCAATACATTCATACTATCACATTAGGAATATCTTAAAAAATAAAAGTGACTGTTGAAAGGAACTTGACTTGCTGCAAATTACAACTTACCATAAAACTGTCAGTCAAACCACATGGGACTGATACATTGTTAATATAAAACCAGCAAATGTGTTCTAGATGTTCATTCAAGACGATCTAGGGAATTCACATGTGGTGACTTTGTTACAGTTGTGTTAGCACAGCTTGTATTTTGGGGTTCATGTACTGGGGACCAAACTCAGGACCTTGCAAACATTCTACAACTAAGCTACAGCCCAACCTTTGTTTCATGTTTTTATTTTGAGACAAGGTCTTACTAAGTTCTTCAAGCAGGAACTAATAATCCTCCTGCCTTGGCCTCCCAGAACAGGCCTGTGCAACTGGATATTTATTCAGAAGAAGATTATGTCTCAGTGTGGAATAAATCTCTACAGTAAAAAGGGAATAATTAAAATGTTACACTAGTTTCGCCGGGCGGTGGTGGCGCACGCCTTTAATCCCAGCACTTGGGAGGCAGAGGCAGGTGGATCTCTGTGAGTTCGAGACCAGCCTGGTCTACAAGAGCTAGTTCCAGGACAGGCTCCAAAACCACAGAGAAACCCTGTCTCGAAAAACCAAAAAAAAAAAAAAATGTTACACTAGTATGCAAGAAAACATTGTGGCTCCTTACAGGTAGATGAACCTTTCTTAAGTAATTCCCAACATTCAGCTACCACAAAGGAAAACTGTGGACTCCTTGAGCAATTGATTTTTGGATGATACAATATACCCCAAAACTAAAAGATTTCGAAGTACTTACAGTGCATATGTTAATAAAGGGCTGACTGCCCCATAGTGTGAAGGTATGATATGAATATATTTACTCTAGCATTGTTTGAAGTGAAAAACACTTAACATCTTAAATGTTAAGGAGAAGAAGGAAAATGCCAGAATGATTTATGGTATAATTTATGGTATTGCTAGGTATACCTAGAAATAAGAGATAATGTATTAGCCCAATGGTTCTCAACCTTCCTAATGCTGTGACCATTAATACAGTTTCTAATATGTTGTGGTAACCCCCAACCATAAAATTATTTTCATTGCTATTTCATAACTGTAAAAAATTATAAAAAATAACCACAATTTTTACAGCTATGAATCATAATACAAATATCTGAAATGAAACCCCTTTGAAAGGGTCATTTGGTCTGCAAAAGGATTGTGACCCGCAGGTTAGGAACCATTGTGTATATGTGTGTGTGTGTGTGTGTGTGAGAGAGAGAGAGAGAGAGAGAGAGAGAGAGAGAGAGAAGGAGAGAGAAAGAGAGAGAGATCCACAGGTTGAGAACCAGTGTGTGTGTGTATGTGTGTGTGTGTGTGTGTGTGTGTGCGCGCGTGTGTGTGTGTGACCCACATTGCCCTAGAAAAGAAGGCCATGATATGTGACAGACAAAATGAAAGCTGCCACCATGTTGTGTATTTTCAATCACAATAATTACTTATTTGGATTTTCATTTTCCTCTTGTTGGTTTGTTTGCTGTTCTCATATTATCTCATTCTCCTACTTGGCCGCAGTCTCCAATAAGGAATCAACAGAATCTCTCTTGGACTGTGCTACAAACCTAATTCTCAGGTCCTATACAAATGCTTGGGTTTATACTGTGAGCCAGCCCTACTTCCACTACGAAAAAAATTACGATGTCTCCAAAATCAGTTATAAAATTTAAAAGTAAAGCGAGAACAAAAAGTCTACTTAATAAAAAGTAATTAACAAACAGCGTGCGTGTGCTATTCTGTGGAAGAAAATGGCCACTGTGAGGGAAATGGGTACAGGCTATTGCTAGGCTTAATTTAAGCAACTGGGAAGCTGTTTGTGCTTCGTTCTGAGCAAAGAAGGAGCAGCCTGAAGAAAGACAGCTTCTGGTGTGGGCAAACCTGAGATGTTGGCAGATTCAACTGGAAGAAAGAACCCATGAGTTTGTAGTTGAAATCTCAAACGGCAGCAGCAAAGTGCATGGTTCAGAAATGAATCCAAACCAGGCTGCGGGTGTCACTGCTGCCATCAGGCAGAGCGTCTCCCACTAAGTAATTCGGGACAGAAGATGCTAATGTCCTTTGTGGAGGTCAGAGAGCATGGAGAACAGCAGCTGCAGGGTTCTTCAGGGCTTGGTGTGGACACATCAGCCCATTGCTCCGAGAGACGTGTAACTGGGTGGCGTGTTCACGGTGATGACCCGGATGTGTTCACTTTCACTGTTTAGCTCACCATCCAAGGTGAAGCAAGAAGGGCAGGAACTCACTATTGTGCCCGCTGAGACGCTAGAAGGATGAGGATTCCAGACGTGCTGAGGATTCCAAATGGCACTGGAATTGGGCTCATGAGACTGAGTGGTTCCATAATGTCCTACACTGAGATTCAGTGGGGCGGTAGCCATCAGTCACACGTGGTAACCCTGAGATATCTCAAGAAATTAAAAATTAGGGAAATAGGGTGTTTATAAATATGACAGTACTTCTTGTATAGGAGACAGATTGTTGAAGTCTCTTCAGTGAGACAGAAGGGCATTGAAGCCAGAATAGAACATCAAGAAAGAACATTCTTAGTGATCTTTAAATGCTAACTACTCTGTTTTATGCCTAATACCCAAAAATTGGTATTTTTTACCACTTCAGAAAACTTACTTCTGTTTAGTTCTCAGAGTCACTTAAAAATGATGACTCTTCCCCCTTTTAGAAGTTTACGTTTGGAGGAATCACATGAGCAGGAGTCACTTTGATCCAAGGCCTCTGGGCCCCGTCTCAGTCATCATTCTCTTGTGTGAAGAGACAGCTTGACCACAACTCTGAGGAAAACATTTAGGACTGGCTTACAGTTCGGAGGTTTAGTTCATTGTCATCAGGATGGGAATCATGGCTGCATGCAGTCTGAAGTGATGTTAGAGAAGGAGCTGAGAGTTCTACATCTGAATCAGTAGGAAGCAAGAAAGAAGAGAGACACTGGGCCTGGTTTGAGGACTTGGAACCCCGAAGTCTACCCCAAGAGACACACTTCCTTCAACAAGGCCACACCTGCTCCAAGAAGGCCACACCTCCTAATCCCTGAATTCAAATCTAAGAGCCTCTAGGGGGGAATTCTTATTCAAACTACCACCGTCCCTCCACAGTTTCTCCTGCTATTAACGCTAGTGAATTACATTTAATTGGATGCATTTGTCACAATGGATGGAATAAAACTGACACACTATTAACTAAAGTCCAAATTGCCAGCATTCTTTTGATATATATCCTTTAGGTCGTGACAATGTTTGCGATGACTTGTAGCCACCATTATAATTTCATACATAACAAAAACCCTTCCTCACTCTACCAGCTCACTTCTCTTTGTCCCTTCTTCAGCCCCTGGCAAGCACTCATGTTTTTATTGTCTCCCTCAGACTATACTGCAGTTGGAGCCGTAGAGTATGCAGCCTTTCCAAATAAGCATTTTTTGACTTAGCAACATGGATTTAAAATGATTTTATGTATTTCTACAGCTTGACTATTTATATTTATTGTTGAATATTCCAAGGTATGGGTTTAATACAGTTCCACCTTGTAGGTTTTTGTTTGTTTACTCTCTGGGGGCCCACTACATAGCTCCCAAATAAATAGAGATTTATTCTTACCTATGAATGTTCAGCTTTAGTTTGGCTTGTTTCTAGCCAGTCTTTCTGACTTAAATTATCCGGTTTCTCCCTTTCTATGTTTTGCCTCTGGACATTTTGTCTTTCTTTATTCTATATGGCTTTTTTTCCTTCTTACTCTGTGGCTGGCTGTGTGACTGGTCCCTGGTGTCCTCCTCTCCTTTTTTTATCAATCCTTCCTCTTTTCTCTCTCAAGCCTGGATTTCTCTTCCTATTTATTCTATCTGCCTGCCAACCCCACCTATCCTATCTCCTGTCTAGCTATTGGCTGTTCAGCTCTTTATTAGACCAATCAGGTGTTTTATACAGACTTTACAAAATTAAACAAATGCAACATAAAAGAATGCAACACATCTTTGCATCATTAAACAAATACCCCTCAGCATAAATGAATGTAACACATCTTAAACTAATATTCCACAATACCCACCTACTCATTGCAGGGCATGTTGGTGAGTTCAGCATCTGAGTGATGATGAATAAAGCTGCTATTAGTATTTTTTCATGTGAACTAAGGTTTTCTATTTATTTGCATAAATGCCTTGGATTGCTAGCGCTAGATCAAATGGTAAACAGCATGTAATTTTTAGGAAAATGCCAAATTGTCTTGCAGAGTGGCTGCACCATTTTGCGTTGTCATGATTAATAAGGCTTCCAATGGGGCTGCACCCTTGCCATTCCACATGGCAATTGCTTTCGATCTTAGCAATTCTCACCGGGCCTATTTTTTTTAAAAAAATCAAAATAGGAAAATATCTTAGGATAATTAGTGTGTATGTCACCATAAGAAGAGAATGAATAAATAAAACCAAAACAATAACTTTCAATGTGACTCTCAGAGTAAAAGCATGTTTTTTATGCACTATCCTCCTGAATCTGTGGCACAAGAAATCAGAAATAGGATTTGGGATTATTCATCAATGTTGTTAGTGAATAAAAAAATTCAATGTTGATGGTGAAGAGATGGATCAGTCAGTAAGACGCTTGCTACACCAGCTGGGGGGCATAATGTGATGCCTAGCACCCAGTTAAACCACAAAACAAATAAACAAAAAACAAGTATGGGGGCATGTACCTCAGCAAAGGGGAAGTAGAGAAAGGAAGACCCGAGAGCCAGCCAGTCTAGTGAAATTCGGGAGTTCCAGATTCAGGGGGAGATCCTGTCTCCAAAAATAAGATGGAGAGTGATTATGAACATTCTGTGTTGACCTCTGGCCTCCATGTGTACATAGGTGGACACACATGAACACATACAATATCTGATATAACTGTCAAATTGTGAATACTATGTGTAAAATACAGAGGCCATAAAGGAAAGATAATGTGGCGTGAACATGACCAAAATATGTTGCATACATGTGTAGAAATGTCATAGTAAAACCCCATGGTTTGGGTAATTGATAACATGATAATAAATAAAAGACTAGAAAGTATACAGTACTTACATGGTCTATGGGTAGTTTCATAAGCAAAGGTAAATACTTAGAAGTAGCCTTTTCAGGAGATTTTTGGTCCCCATTCTTTCACATACTGGGCAGTCCATTCTTGACTTAATACTTTTGTTAGAACTCTTGGCTTTTGAGGCAAAAAATCTGGTCTGAAATGTACCACTTCTTTTTCTTTCTTTGAGAGAAAAGTACATATTATCTTATGAATAAGCATTCTGTTTATTCATCTGTTGTGTGTAGGAGGAGACTGTTCATTTCCTGGTTGCTCAGCCCTGAATAATCACACAGAAACTATATTAATTACAATACTATTTGGCCTATTAGCTCAGGTTTCTTATTAAGTAACTCTTACATCTTAAATTAAGCCATTTCTATTCATCTGTGTATCACCATGACCAAACCTGTGTTAGCATGTATCCTTTACGGTCATCCTACAGCACACAGAACAGCTTGCACAGTGAAGAATCCTGTAGAATCCTGTAGCTCCATACGTCAACGATGCCAAGATGGAGGGATGGTGGCTTAAAAGGCTAAGCCACCAATACTGCATTTTTCTCATCTTTAAATAACTTTAATAAGCATATAGGAACCCTCATTTAAAAAAAAAAACTCAAGCTAAACAGCTTTTATACAGTTTCTTTGCATATTTCCCAGTCCTTGTTTATGCAGGTCAAATCTTTAGGAAAGCATTCAACCATCTCAGTGGCTATCAGAACATATTGATCGCATGCATTTATTAAACATCCAGGTATGAAACACCACAGTTGGTAGCTCTCTGTGGCTATCTGGTACACAGTCAGCAGGAAGCTGCCATTTGCTGTGTTCCATGTTCTACACCCGGCCAGCCGACTGGGATGATGAGGTTGTGTCTGTTGGAAGCCAGAGCGTTGCTCTGCCCTCTGGCTCACTTTGAGAGCTGGTGATTCTGGGAGCTGGCAGTGCTATTTTTACCCTTCTCACTCAGCTGCATCCTGGGGGACAGGGATGCAGCGTCTCACTTCCTTTGGGCTGGCCACACTGGTGGAGAATGGGGTGGGAGGGTTATGTCAGTCAGACTAGAATCTGGACACTTCCCTTGCAGAGTTGCTGTGGCTCTGACAACCAGACCCCGCAATTTACAAAAATCACATTTCCATTTTAGATCTGTGTCTTTAATTAAATGGGTTATCTCTTCCTATAAAAACCTAACAATGTAAATAACATCTGAGTTTGACACAATGTGTTTACCCAGGCCTGAAGTTTCATTTGGAAGGAAACTGGGAACTGTGTTTTCCTTGTCATTATTCTAGGTATGATAGGGAGATACAATTTTATTTATTTATTTATTCATTTATTTATTATTTTTTATTTATTTATTTTTTGGGGGAGATACAATTTTAAACACTGACTTACCAGTTTCTTCTTGAAAAAGAGATGCAAAGTAGATCAAAGTGAAATAGAATTGAAAGGGTGTTAGTTTCTATGAACCATCTTGAGGAAGGTATTAGGAATGTGAAAGTTTCTTCACAAAGAACAAGAGTCAGATTCCATTTCAATGTTCTCCCTCTTTGTCCTTCCCCAACTCCACCATCCCTTCCCTCCTCCCCGTTCCTTCCTCCCCTTTCACACTCGCTCCTTCCCACCATGTTGGCAGTTTAGTCAGGAGATCTTGTCTATTTCCCCTTCCCAGGGGAACTCATGTATGTCTCTATTTGGGTCCTTCTTGTTACCTAGCTTCTCTGCGGTTGTGGACTATAGGCTGGTTATCCTTTGCTCTATGTCTAATATCCACTTATGAGTGAGTACAAACTGTGTTTATCTTTTTGGTCTGAGTTACCTCACTCAGGATGTTTTCTTCTAGTTTCATCTGTTTGCCTGCAAATAAGTCATTGTTTTTGTTTTTTTTAACCACTGAGTAGTAAGTACTCCATTGTGTAAATATACGACATTTTCTTTATTTATTCTTTGGTTGAGGGGCATCTAGGTTGTGGCTATTACAAATAATGTTGCTAAGAACATAGCTGAGCAAATTTTCTTGTTGTATGAGGAACATAGCTGAGCAAATTTTCTTGTTGTATGAGTGTGCATCTTTTGGGTATATGCCAAGAGTGATATTGCGGGTCTTGAGGTAGATTGATTCCCAATTTTCTGAGAAACTGCCATACTGATTTCCAAAGCAGCTGTACAAGTTTGCACTCCTACCAGCAATGAGTGTTCACCTTACTCCACATCTTCGCAAACATAGGCTGTCATCAGTTTTTGATGTTAGCCCTTTTGACAGGTATAAGATGGTATCTCAGAAGTGTTTTTTTGATTTGCATTTTCCTGATGGCCAAGAATGTTGAGCAATTCTTAAGTGTTTTTCAGCCATTTGAGCTTTCTCTGTTGAGAATTCTCTCTTTAGATCTGTACACAGTTTTTAAATTGGATTATTTGGTATTTGGCAGAACAAGGAAAGAGACTTTGATCAAAGAAGCCATCATGGAGTTAGTGAGACTTGGTTCTAGAGAAATTCCCAGGAATTACCAGGATGACCCCAGGTAAGACCCTAAGAAATAGTGGAGAGGGTACCTGAACTGGCCTTGCTCTGTAGTCAGATTGATGACTACTTGAATTGTGGACATAGAACCTTTATCCAGTAACTGATGGAAGCAGATGCAGAGACCCACAGCGGAGCACTGGGATGAGCACCTGGAGTTCAGACGAAGAGACAGAGGAGCAATAATACAAGCAAAGGGGTCAAGACCATGATGGGGACACCCTGAGTCAGTGGGAACTCACTGACTCTGGACTGAACTTGGCCCTCTGAATGTGAGTGACAGTTGGATGTTTTGGGCAGTTTGTGGAGCCACTGGCAGTGGGATCAGGATTTATCCCTAGTTCATGAACAGGCTTTTTGAAGCCCATTCCCTATGGAAGTATCCCTTGTCTAAATACAGGGGGAAGGCCTTGCTCCTGCCTCAACGTAATGTTACAGACATTTTTGACTACCCAATGGGAGGCCTTACTCTCTCTGAGGAGGGGCTGAGATGTCAGGTGGGGAAAAGGTGAGGTAGCTTGAGGGAGGGAGAACTGGGATTGGTATGCAAAATAAAAATAGATTGTTTTAAAAAATAAGTAAATAAGATTCCATTTCAATATAATAAAAGCTAGGTTTTTTTTTTAATTGTGTGAAACTGAACTTTTCTTGAAGGTCCTGGGTAAGTAGACATGTTGGTGACTGTGTGTCTAGAGTCTCAGTGTTGGATAGTTCTCTATCCATGAAGTTCACCATAAGTCTACATGTTAACAAGGTTTTTACATTCTGTGTTTGGTTACACAATCATGCATTTTCATAATTAGCTATTACACAAAAAGGAATGTTCAATTAGGGTGGCCTGTCTCTAGACAATGGCAAGATTTGTACTGATTTACGTAGGGATAAATTTTAACTCATTCTTAGGTGTTACATACCAATTATATCATTCAATGTTATAGTCTGTAAACCACCAAAGAAGACTGAGCTGATCTGGGTTTAAGTCAAGAGAAAGTTCTTAGTAATTGGCAGTGACAGCACTGGCTTTTTGCGATCCCAGTGTAGCACTGAGCCTTTCTTAGGGAGAACTTTTAAGCAAACACACACACACACACACACACACACACACACAAATAAATAAATAAACAAACATACCTAGGGTGACATATTTCAGTCATCAAGAAGTTAGCCAGAAGTAGAAATACAAAAGCCAAAAAACAAAGTTGGTACATTTAGAGACTTTCCAAGAACTATGGACTTTAATAGATTAGGTCTTTGCTTGCATTTTGGCAGAGAGTGTTGTCTACGTGCTGAGTTTTATGGTCTGAATGGCATGTCCATCATGGAGTCAGTTGTGCTAAGAGGGCTCTGTTACAAGAGCTCCCAGTAAAGATAAA
Organism: Microtus oregoni; assembly: GCF_018167655.1. NCBI lineage: Eukaryota > Metazoa > Chordata > Mammalia > Rodentia > Cricetidae > Microtus > Microtus oregoni. The sequence continues at coordinate 169,919 of NW_024543842.1, read as the reverse complement.
ATCATGAAGTTGTTGTTTCTAGACATTTAGTAGATATATGTTTCATTATCTACATAAACCGTTATCAATAAATAGAAAGTGAATACTAAAAAAAATTGTTCCCACAGAGACCATAACAACTGTTAAAAAGTGACCTGGAAAATTTTTAAATTTTTTCCATAAAATCAAACACAATAGTCAATGAATTAAAAAACCTAGCAACTGTTTTTCAACCAAGATTTATGATGTTGTTATTGTGTTTAAAATAAAAGTAACTAACCTCTATGTTCTACACAGAAATAATCCCTTTTGAATAGCTGTCTATGAGGAATTTAAATGGACTTATATTTAGGGTTGGAACATGTGTGCACATATCTTGAGTCTGTCCCCATTCCAACAGCTGTCTGGAGATCTTGTTTGGAACACACTAGTTTTCAAACATCCACTTTAAACACTAGAGTGTGTTGAGTGAGTGTTTTATCTGTAGTACAGAAAAATGTAAATAACCCCCCAAGACCTATTCTTCCTTAACTGTTGACACTCAGGTGCCCATGCTTCAGCAGCTATCAGAATAAGGTGACGTCAGATCTAATTACATCACAATCACCTGGTCTTTTTATAAGTTACTAAATTTACACGGATAAGAGGTGCTACTAAAACACACACACACACACACACACACGAGAAAAAGAGACAGACAGACAGACAGACAGAGACAGGGACTGCTTCACCAATATCCAACATCCTTCATCCAGAATGGTTTTTTTGCAGAGATGAAGCCCAGTGGTGAAGCACCTGCCTCATACTGCAAAGTCCTGAATTTTAGCCTAAACTCTGCGAATGAAAGGAAACCAAAGGAAACTGGTGCAAGCCAGATCAGACCGGCCTGGTGCCTAACTGATTAAGCCAATCAGAACAATGCCTCACATTTAAAGGAACCATGCAGATGTTCTAATTTTTCCATATATGTGAGAGAGATTTTTTTCTCCAGCTCCTTCTTCTCTCTCTCCCTCCACTCTCACCTCCCTCTCTCCTTATATTTCCTTCCTTTTTCCTTTTCCCTGGGAATGAACCCAGGGCCTTGGGTCCTCTAGGCAAGGGCTCTACCACTGAGCTGCTTCTTGACTATTTATTTGTTTGTTTGTTTTTGAGACAGAATCTTAAGATATAGCTCAGCCTAGCCTCAAACTCCCTGTGCAGTTCTGGCTGGTTTCAAACTTGAAACCCTCCAGCCTCTATCTGCTCCTTTATGCTGGGATTAGCGAGAGGTCTGTGCCACAGTGCCTGGTTCCTCATGATCCATCCTTTTAATCATAGTAACACACCAGTAAATATGTGTAAGTATGTAGCATGTTGCTATGGATTTGAACAGAACCTAGAATGAGTATTTGCTTGCACATTCTAAGAACTTATTTTCAAGTCCTGGTTGGGCAGGGGCGGGAGTGGGGCGCTTCAGAGTGTTCTGCTGTGTGTTTCGTTGTGTAGACAAAGCCTTTGAAAACGCCGGTTGGATCCTTGACTTCTGTGCTTCCTTGATGAATTGTCCTTTAAGTGACAAAGAACACTGCCATCTTACCTTAGAAAAATGGCATATAATGCAGAACAAAATTAGCTCCAGAGACGTGTGTAATAGGAAAAAGGAGAGCACTTACAGTTAACATTTAGATAATGCAAAATAATTAGCTCCATTGGAAAGTTTTTACTTAACTGTAAGTGCCAGAGTAGTCATTTGTGGTCTTAATTAACAGGCCAAGATATGACTCTATGAAACATGGATTTTAAAGCCTAATCAAATGGGTGGTGTATTTTCCCACGGGCTCCTACTAAGAAAGCTTAGCAATAGGCTAGCCGCGTGCTCCTATTGTCTCTGCGAGGAAAGAACTTACCTGCAGAGCGGCAGTCATTCACTCCCTGCTGCAGCTCGGAATAGACAAATCTCCCCCTCTGTGAAGTAAGGTCTGAGTCTAAAGGGCTTTTCTCCTGCTAGGATTATTAATTGTTGGGGAAGGCAGATGTCTACAATACTCTGATCGTAATTTCACACCAGATGGGAAGCACAACTAGGGTTTCTGGTTTTTTGAAAATTTCCCCTTGGTTCTTTTGATAGTAACAATGGCTGGCAAAGATGACCCAATGTGGTTCTTATTCCATGTCAAGCACCCCCTGGCTCCGATGAACACTGCTCCTGTAAAGGATTTCTCCTCCTCAAGGCCCACGGGCGGATCACGGGCAATCGAGAGGAAAAGCAAGCATGGAGAGCTACAACTTGATTTGGATTTTCTGTCTTGTCTGCAGCTAAGAGTGAAGATCTACTTCGCCCACCTTTGCCAGCTCTCTGAAGATGCCGTGTTCTCTGCGGTTTGTTTATAGGTAGCCCCTGGCTTCTGATGTCTAGTGGATGCCCTTGCTGCGGGCCATCTGCTTTCCATGACCCGGTTACCCTCACTAGGTGCGAAAGGGTTTTGGTAGATTCTTTAGAACTGTCTATAGGGGAAAGCATGCTATCTCCAAATAAAGCTATTTTACTTCTTCCCCAATCTCTACACCTTCTATTTGTGTGAGATTCACTAGCTATGGCTCCAGTGATGAGAAGGAAGCTCTGGCTTTGTTCTCAGACTTCAGGGAAAGTATCCAAGCCCTTGGCCCTACGCGGAAGCTCACTGGAGGCCTTCTGCAGTGTTCTCTGTGAAGAAGTTTTCTCTATTGCTAGGTTTTTGAGAGTTTAAAAACAATGATAATGCTCCTGGAGAGTATTTGATCAAATGTTATTTCTCCATTAACTAGCACTATGTGATTACTTTTTCCTCCTGTGGTTACAGTGATGCCATTGCATTTGAATTTGGATGTGTTGTATGTCTAGATGGATTTCGGGTTAGCGGCTAGGCTGGCTCTAGAACCTGCTGGTCAGCTAATCTAGCGACCAAGTTGAAATCCAGATTTCATAATTCTATCTCAATGACTTCATTGGGAAGCGTGTCATACACCCAGCATCCACCACTGATGCTTGGGTTCTTGATGATGTCACAGAAACTCTGGCTCATGCAGGAACAGTGTGGAGACATAGTAAAGGGGCCAATCAGGGCCTCCATGCCTTTTAGGTTCAGGGTGACTTCGCACACAGCAGGCAGCATTCAAACCTCACTTCCTACCATGAGAGCAGAGAAAATGGCCTGTTATTGCTTTAAGCGGGACACTGTTTCATTTAGTAAATGCGAATTTCCCCCATTTCAGACGCAGCTCAATATTCCGCTCATGATAAATGGAAAACAGCCGTTGTGCTCTGGTGTTTCAGCAACAAGTGGAACTTATCACAGCATCCTGTAAGGAGAGGTTTAATTTCGTTTCAAGGAACTTATTTCATGGCCACACTTGAAACCCTGATGGACGACAGGAATGTCAAAATCCCCAGGGGATCATTTTCAGAAGAGAATTTCCATCTAGAAAGACAAATTTCAAGCGGGGCGAGACCTGCTACTCTCGCCTTCCTTCATTTGGAAGTCAAACACTCTATGGTTTTTAACTTCTGTTGCTTTTGTATTTATGAGTTTGTACGAACTCCTGACTTCAAATAAGACCTGTTCACCGTGAGATTTCGGAACCCTTACCACACCTGCCACATTGACCATGCATGGAGGATTCAAAAGGCAGATACTCATCCTAGGCTGGGTTGTTTGGATTCAGTCGCTGTGAATCCAGACCCTACCCATCTCCCTGGGTAGACTTGGTGGTGATTAATCCCTTACCGTGTCTGCTTTGGAGGGTTTGGGGGATGCGGGTCAGTGGTCCAGTGCTTATCTCTCCTGAAAGGGGCTGGGTCTGAGCCCCAACACCACACTCACCAAGGAAAGGAAAACGGTCACAGGACTCTTACTCCCTGTTCACTACTGTTTTGACCCCAGAAGCCATCATCTATTTTCGTGGGTTTTTTATCAATAAATAAATTGATAAAATATCTGGCCACTTTTCATCAGGAACATCCTTATCAGTAAGCACGAGTGTGTCACAGGAACTGGTGATGTAACAAACAGGTCTGTCATGGATCCTGCTGACAGGGACCTCAGTCTGTTGAGAGGCTCAGATGAGTGGTTCTTATGCCATATATCAAGGTGGGTGACGCAGGCCAGGCACTGACAATGCACAGGGCAGGAATGTTTACATGGGACTGGGTAGGTCAGAATGCTTCTTCGGTGTCTCAGGGATGGGGGTAGGCAGTAATGAAGCCATGGGAAGATGGGAGAACATAGCAAAAGAATTCCAGCAACAAGGAGCCTAGAAGAAGAGGGCAACAGGGTAACAAGTTGGTAGGAAATGTCGCTTGAGAAGGGAGAGAGGAGAGTGGAGAGAACAGAGGCTGAGATGTTAGTGGGCTAGTAACAGACCTGCCCACTGCATGAGGAAACCAGACAGCAATGTACCTAAAGTTATGATCATCAAACACTTTACATGTTACCATGTATCCAACAACTCAAATTAAGGATTCCTATAGTAAATTAATTTGGGAACTAAGTGTATAAAGCTACCACCCAATATTGATACATCTTTTTATTGAAATATCAGAACTGCAAGCTGGTTTTTCCCTTAACAGCAACTCAAATCTCACATCCCTGAATTCCTTTGAAGTGTTAAGTATATACATATAACTTTTACTCTTTCTTTATATGCTAATCTTCTTCTTGAAGATATTTTTATATTACTAACTGTCCAGAATATTTTCTAAAAGTAGATAGATATAACCTATGCATTTATATTAAAAGTAATTCATGCCTCACTTGAATTTTCTCACATTTTTCCATTTTAATTCTTTGAGAGTTTCACACAGTATATAATGAATTGTAGTCATTTTAATGTCCTCTCTGTCACCCTGCTCTGTTAAAACCCTTCTTCCCAACATTTACATTTTATTTACGTGTGTGTGTGTGTGTGTGTGTGTGTATGAGAGAGAGAGAGAGAGAGAGAGAGAGAGAGAGAGAGAGAGTAACCCACAGAGTTTACTTAGGAGTGCTTGCCTAAGCATGGTGGGAGGCTATTTACTGGAACACGGCAATTTATCAATGGCTAAATTTAAGCCTGACATTTCAATCCATATCTTCATAAGGAGTACTCTTCAGTAAAGACAGAGTCCCTCAGAAAAGAGACTACACTTAAGTTTCTTAAATTAAAGCATAGTTAGAAGAATAGCCTCATGGCTAGCTCATAATTCTTCACTGCTGCATGAATAGCCACTCGTACTTTAGATGGATGAGACGTATACAAAGCTATTTGAACTATACCTTCTGCATCCACATAGTATTTTCCTCCAACATAAAGGTTCGATTTACACACACACACAAATGTGCATCTTGAGGGATCTTGCATGCTTTATTGGGCCATATATCATGACGAACATCTGGATCCCCTGGCTTCCTGAAGGAAGGATGTGAATTGAAGAGAAGCAGGTAAAGTGAGCTTGCACTTCCATGCTCCAGCAATCTTCAAACAGAAATCAAGCAGGGTGATGAGGCTGGGACAGATATCTCATCAAATTACCAAGCGTTAGAAAGTGTGACGGGATGGAGTTTGTTACCTGCTTGCCTCCTTTGGGCATGGAGAGAATTTATTGCTTAGCTTCCACATAGGCCATAGCAGCTACAAACAATATGAAAAAAAAATCTTAAAATTGGACAAAATGTTAAGAGTGAAAAGATTGAAGTTCCCCAGGATGCTGTGTATATACAAGATTTCAATAGCCTTCTGTCAAAACTTGAAAGAAAACGTATTTTCAATTTTAATTTTTTAATTAAACTAAATATGCAACACACACAAAACAGGCCAACTCTTTACTTGACTAGACATTTCTCATCTTCCACAACATTCAGTAGCTTTTTAATACCAAGCCAATTATATTATATTTAAATATTTTGATTATTTGTAGACGGTTTTCTAGCAACATAATTACCTTTTTCCCTCCATCAGAAATCTGCAATAAATTACTCTTTCAACCTAAGATTTTACACTAGCAAGACAGATGAGGTTTAAAGCATAAAAGCAAATGCTTCTCTTGTTCTTCAAGGGAAGCAAAAAGATGATCTGCCATTTCGAATGATGCCTTTCTGGAAGCCATGTAGCCTTCTTCAACATTACAGCGATAATTGCACAAGAAGGCTAGGTTAGTCTTCTTCTGTCTCACCCTGAGTCCCCTAAAACATCCTAATGATATCCTGTTGAGGTTAACATCAAGTCTTTGAAAAGGATGTAGACATAAGAAGTTAGAAAGGAATTTATGCTCTAATTCACAGACCATCCGTCTGACCCTCCCCCGAGGGACTAGTAGGGAATTACGTATTAACAGCATTCTTTTCATCTCATATTCTAAAAGACCAGCATCTGAAAGGGAATGAATGGGCAATGAGCAGCAACCTGACAAACCACACCAAGCCTTAAAATGAGCTTTCATTGAGCACTTTTCCATTGACCTAATCACCACAGGACGTGAAAGAAAATCTCAGTTGTCAAGAGGTAGATGAGTCCCCTTTTCAGAGGGGAAAGCAAGGCACTGAGATGCTTTGTGGTCGGCTCCACAATGTTCAGAGGCAGCAGCATCAACTCAGAGGCAAGAGGACCTGACTACAGTTATGCACGCCATGGCCAATGCACGGCAGTGGAAGAACAAGGAGAACGTTGGTCCCCTCCTGTAGCCTGTGCTCCATCTTGACATATGACGTGCAGAGCTGATAGAAAGGTTGGAACTCCATTTTAAAGTGGGTGGCTTGTGTGTTCTCCAACATCAAGCCCAAGAGATCAACACAAGGAATGGTTACTGATAGTGACTTCCTCAGCCTCGGGAATGTAGAGTATGTTGACACAAGATAGAAGGTACAAGATCAAGACATGGAAAGCACAATTAAAGGGAAGTTAATACATCACTGAAAATCACAACTTCAGCTTGATGTAATGCCCTCCAAAGACATATTTATGAACACAGTTAAAAAGAAATTATCAAACACTTGGATTTGAAAATCAGAGAACATCTGTATGCTGATGTAAGCGTTCACTTGCCTTTACCCAAGGAATCAGCATATCATACAAGATGGTTCTCTCCTTAGAATACAAAATATATTATTATATACTGTACATAATTTCCCATGTTCCCCAAATACATTAAACAGTAGAGAAAATGCAATTCTTCCTCCTAGCAGCGGTATTAGTCAAACAAACAACGTGGCCAGAGTAGAGATACGTTGGTGGGGGATGATTTGTGTGATGTGTGAGAAAATAAACAACCATAGTGTCCGTTAGGCTCATAACGACGTCCATCGATGCCAGCACCCACTACTGTGCAAGTAGCCAGTATATTAGTGATACGCTGATGTAGATGGCACCCAACACGATCCAGTTTATTCTTGTGATTGGTGACCCACGGTTACCTGTCACATGGAGGACGGCTTTGGAAGACAGGGTGCCACTAGAGTTTTGGGCTTGAGCCACATAGAGGCCAGCATCTGCCTCACATACCTTTGGGATGAACACCGAGTGCTTTGTGTCCTTGTGCAACACCTCTAAGTGTCCGTCGGCACACAGTGGCTGGCCCTTCTTGAACCTAAAGCAGAGAGTCAGGCTTAAGTCATGGCCACTTCGTGATTCCATCATTTCCAAGTTCTCGTACTTATTGCAGCCAGGCCCATGCCCACTGCACTATTCTCTAGTATTAGCAGGAATCGTCTAGCTACAATAGATGCCAAATGAAACTGCTTAGCAACCTGTAGCCAGAAAATTACATTGATTGACTCAGAGCTTGTTTTTAAAAGTTCCATGATAGCATTTAACAGAATATCATAGATGAAAATTCATACATCCATTTATTCTTTCAAACAGACACACACACACACACACACACACACACACAGATACACGGAGCAGACCATCTGATCATGCTGGGTCACATTTGCTCGTGGCAACAGTGTGTGTGTGTGTGTGTGTGTGTGTGTGTGTGTGTGTGTGAAGTGGCACACACACATCCAGCCTGCTTCACCCTATCTGCAGCTTGTAGCTGCAGCTGTGCCTTCTGCTTGGCGTCTGCACAGGAGTGAGGATCATCTGCCCTCGGTGCTCATACAGCACAGTCTCCCAGCAGGAGAAATGCACAGTGTGCAGAAAGGACCTTCACACCACTCCCACTGAAAGAAGCTCTTTTCATTGGTGAACTAGGTTCATTCAAAGACAATGGCTTCCCCTTATAAAAGGCATTTATGACATTACCTCTCGACTATAAATGACCTATTTCTAAAATTCCTCTCTCTACAGGAACACTTACCTGGATCGTTTTAGGCAGCAAATAATTGATACACTCCACATGCATGCCTTTATAAACACTTTCTTCCTTATGGGAACTGATGAGAAACACATGCCAAGGGTCTATGTAAGTGTGTGTGTGTGTGTGTGTGTGTGTGTGTCTGTGTGTGTGTGTGTGTCTGTGTGTGTGTGTGTGTGTCTGTGTGTGTGTGATGTGTGTATGTAGAGACCAGATGCTGATGTCAGGTGTCCTCCTTTACCACGCTGCATTTTATCATCTGAGCCAGGGTCTTCCCCCATGAGCTCATGGGTTCAGCTACTTGTCTCCATCACCCCAGGACTGAGATCTCGGGGGCTCTTCACTGTACCCAGCTACTACCATGAGATCAGGTCCTCATGTTTGATTCTGTCCCTAAAGCCAGTTTTTTGTTCACACTGCCTAAGTGATACTTTTGCTCTCCAGAGTGTCCTGAGCGCACAGCTCCCTTGTAGTCTGTCAGGTGCTCACTGAGCACACCTCTGACTGATGGGAAAATGGACTTACATTTTGTAATCATTCTTCAATAACACATATGTTGCCACAATTCTTCAGCCATCTGTACTAACCCTAATGAAGCTACTTGTTTGTATTGAGAAAAATAAGAAACACCTTAGGCGTCTTTCTTTGGGGTGAACTAATATTTAATTATGAGGTAAATACCCGTTGAATCCATAAATACAAAAGTATTGATGTGTAAAAACTATGCAATCGTAAAAATAAGAAAACAAAAAGTGCTAATTTCTGCACTTACACATGCGCAGATTTAGTATTTGAATGCCAAAGTTTTCTCGTAAATTCTTTAAATAGTTGGGTCACAAGTCAACTACCACCAATGGGACATGCAAAAATAAAACAACTTTTACCAAAAATTCCTGATAAATAAAATACAGTACAAGTCTAAACTCGCTGTTACCTGTTAGTTTGTTCTCAGATGACTCTGTCTGGGGATGGAGATTTTGTTAAGGCTTTAAAAAGTAGCCCCCACAGAAAAACTACAACTACTTTGTTGTTCGTGGTGAGTGGGTCAGACTCTTGACTGTGCAGTTTATTTTTACCAAGACAAAAAGGCAACAACGTCTCCAGAGTGAGGTCACATTGCTCACAGCTCAATGACTACATCACTTTAAGAAATGAGTTTATTATCAACCACCTGGTAACTACAAAAGAAGTAGTTCACCTTTCATAGTAAATATATTTATAAAAAGGAACCTTAGCAAAACAAATATCACCAAGGCGGCACCGTGGTTCTGTTGGGAAGATGAAATGAACAGATAAAAAGGAAAAGAATAAACTTAGAGTTTCTTAGGCTTTTTAGGGTGTTAAACCAAGAAAATGCTATACCAATGTCAAAACAGACAATAGGGTTGGTATTTTGAGACCTCATTATTAGAAAGGAGGAATGTTAAATGGAAAGAAGAACCAAACAAAAATCAATATCCATGCTTCTGGAGGCTGTTAAATCCTTCTCTGAAATGGTTACTCCCCTCCTCCTCCCCCGCCCCTGCCAAGGGTACTAAAGGGCTTTAAGTTAAGTAAAAGTTGAGGTGTGCCGTGAGATCAAACCATGCAGAATTGGGTGTCAGGAGTGTTAGGCAGCCAGCCCTGAACCTTTAGGTTAGTCCACACATTACAAGGTGCACTCAACAGTCATTAGTTCCATCTACGGTTTCTCGTTATAGGCTACCCACCACGTCAGCGTAGGCTCTGGGAATCCTGTTACTTCGACTTCCAAAGTCACCGGGGAACCTTCCGTGACAGTTACATTGGACAGCAACCTGGAGAAATGAGGTGCCTGGCCAGCGAGGCTGACCACGCTGTTCCCGGCAGATGAGTGTTTCCTGTCTCCTTGGGGACCCGCTTGCCTCCTGCTGGTGTCTGACTGAGAGCCCAGGCCAGGGGATGCATCAGGGGGATCATGCAGCCTGTCTTGGGTTTTAGTGACATTAGAATCAGCATGCACTTTCTCCTGGGTCTCTAGAGAGCTCTCCCGAGCCTGGGAGCCTTGCTGTAAAGCTGTGGCATGCACTTCCTGGGGCATGCTCGTCGGACATTTCACATTGGTGCTACTCATCTCTACCGATCCTTTGGAGGTTAATGAGGTTCCGGCTTTGAATTGGGGGTAGGGCCTCTTCAAGTGAGTTGTAAATGTGTCTTTCCTATTAGGGCACCCATCAGCAAAAGCAACGGGTGGTGGAAGAACAGATTCCTGGGACTGCCCTAGAACACCAGTCCCTGTGTGTGTCCTATAGCTGCCGATGTGGAGCATGGGGGCTGCAGAGCTGGCAAGTTCTTCCACCTCCATGTCGGATGGTGCCAGAGGGGACTCCGGGCTCATCGGCAGTGGAGGCAAGGAGATGTCATCAGATGAGATACACTCAGACTCCTCTCCAGACAGCATGTCTTCCAGCATCAGACCCTGGGCACCACCCTCTTTTTCAGGCAAGGACTGTCTCAAGTCCATGGGAAGCCCATGCTCCAATCTTCCGTTTATGTCCAAGGTATCTGCTCCTCGCACCTGCCCCTTCAAAGGAGAAAAGCCAAAGTTTCATTAGGTGTGCACAATTCTGTTCCCAGCTTCCCATTAGTGATGCCCTGAATGAGATGAAAATATGTGATATGCTAAGCCCTAAGATGGAATACGAGTCCCTGAATTCCAAACGTCTGTTTGCAAACAGTTCATCCCCATGACCAAAGTATCCAAGCTGCCCTGAGTGAAATGAGATCCTCTTAACAGACATAGGGAAATTCTCTCTTGACCCAATCTGTATTCAGTTCCTATTTCTCTCCAGTTATCTTAAGAGAGATACTAAAGTGTGTTTATCGAATAAAGGCCTCCTGGGAGCATAGTAAATCGTGTCTAAGATGCCAACCGAGAATTACCCACAGAGGAATCATCTCAGCAAGCAAACTAAGGTGCGTTTTATGTAAATGTTCTTCTCTCACCAAGTCCATTTGGCTCTTGGCCCTTCTGCTTTTGTGATCAACATGGGCATGGGCAGGTGGTTTTCCAGTCATCGTGAAACGTCGCAATCACTGCTTTTAAAGCTCACTGAGGCTTAGTTTAGGATCCTAGAGCTGTACAGTTTTCATTTATGAAGGAGGTATCTAAGCATGTACAGGCACTGGCCATCTCTTCTAGTTTTCCCAGCATGAAATCATTGTTTCTATAAGACACTTGTCTCATTGTGATGATTTCTGGAAAAAATAGCTGGGAAATTCTGCTCCGACTTGCTAAACAGAACTCCGTTCTAAGTTGGCTTTTCTTCTTCCTTCTGCTGCTCTTTGTCTCCTCGCTAACGCTCTTTCCCACCATCTAGACAGATGTATTAGCTGTTTGGTGTTTTTGTTTGTTTTGCTGTCTATATGCTATGTATATGATTATATATGTGTGTATACTCACTTGTGTGCATATGTGTGTGGAGGTCAGATGTCCACATTGGCTGTCTTCCTCAGCTGTTGTTGCTGTTATTACTACTGTTATTATTATCACTAGTACTAATAATATTATTTTATTTGATACTTGCAGTGCACCAATTCCAAACTAGCTGGTCAACAAACCTTAATGGTTCTGCTGTCTCCATCTCCTCAGAGCTGGTATCACGGGCACAAACTAGTACTCAAGAGCTGGTATTACAGGCACAAACTAGTACTCAAGAGCTGGTATTACAGGCACAAACTAGTACTTAAGAGCTGGTATTACAGGCACAAACTAGTACTCAAGAGCTGGTATCACGAGCACAAACTAGTACTCAAGAGCTGGTATTACAGGCACAAACTAGTACTCAAGAGCTGGTATTACAGGCACAAACTAGTACTCAAGAGCTGGTATCACAGGCACACACTAGTCCTCAGAACTGCTATTACGGGCACAAACTAGCACTCAGCTTTTTACACAGTTAAGAATCAGAACAAGTCCTTATGATGCGTGGCAAAGACTTTACTGACAGAACCTCCCCAGCTCCCCGCTTTCGGTTTTGAAATCTTCTATGGATACTTTTCCTCTAAAGATCTCTTGCCATTTATATCTCTAATGGCAAAAAGACTTTTAGTTGATTCCCTGCCAACACCCTGGTTCACATGTCTGGTGTGACGGACGGCTCAACTTTAATTTGCTTTAATCTGCACAGCTTGGCACCCTCACTTGGGTTTACAATCACTGTCTGTGGACAGGGCCCATTCTGGAAAGGAATATAGTACTGTAGACCCATCAACCTAAGTACACTGCACAGGGAGACGTGTGTCCCATGCATTTACAGAATGACTCTGCATTCCAGAAGACCCTACAGCAGGTGTTCTTACTTTAGGAAAAGTAAGACTTAGAGGCGTTCATAGAGCATTCTGTATGAAGGACATTTGAGAGGAAGACCCATGGAAGGTTTGTGGGCAGATCAAAGGGAACCTGAGACCTTTGGACAGGTGGCCTGACATGGGAAAGGAAGAAAGCAGACAAGAGAACACTTTGCTCTTCTGAGTTTTCAAAGGCATCTGTCTCCATAGTGCCTAGCACCTCCCCGATGATCCGATGGGAAGAACCAGGGGCTGTCCTCCCAGCCTGTAAGAGCACTCCACTGAACTGTTCGGAAGAGAGGCACTTCCACCCTGTTGGTTATTAAGTCTTCACGTGAACAGCAGGCTAGACAGCATGGGCACCCATGGCACCATGACAAACAGGTCGTGGTTACGATCCAGTTCCTTGGAAAGCCCACGGGTCTTGCAGAAGAGGCATTTTTCTGAAATTCAAACTGCCTAGGCACTTCTGGTACTAGTTTCTGGTATTTTGGAGGGAAATACATTTAATGTCTCTTTGCCTCAGTTTCCTCAATGGTAACATAAGATTTGAGCAGATGATTGTTAAATCCCTCTCAGCACTAAATTCTATACCTCTAAATGCTGGTGTCCAGTGCCTTCGTCATCTACCGAATAGTTCCACGACTTCAGGCAAGTCTTTTAATCCTCTGGGCTGCCATTTAACCTTAGGAGTTTTAGGATATTGCGGTGGATTTAGCTCCAGCACCCAGCCTGGGGATAAAGCGCCAGCACTAATCTGTTAGCTGTGATGCATACATCGTACCGGTGGGCTCGTCTAATGCCGTCTGCGGCATTTGGGGGTCAGGATAAACGAGAAGCACTTGGCTGTCTCTAGGAGAAAGCTCCTGTGATAAAGATGTTTTGGTAATTAGTCAGCAGGACTGTTTTTTTTTTTTCCCCCAACTCAAATACTTTTCTGAGGAAGACTCGGTATTTAAGGGTTTGGGGACTGAGAACAGTGGTTCAGGGTTTCTTGGGGAAGCGGGGGGGGGGGGGCTTCCTGTTATCTGACCACTGGAGGTTTCGGAGAATCATTACATCTGACCTAGATGCATATAGCAGAGACAATAAGGGTCTAAGTGTGATTGAGCTGCTTGAAAATGAAAATGAAAATTACCCCTGTCCTTTCATTACGCTGTCTGCTCCAGCTGCAGCAGACTGGGTAAGAAGCGATGTGGATGGGGATTCCTGACAGCTGTAATTGTGGCTCTCCACCTGCATTCTAAACGGCTGGTGATCTAGTTAGCGGGTCTTTCAATTTATTTAAAAATAAAAGTCACTCGTCAATGAAAATAACTTGTATTTGTTTTATTTAAAGACATTCGCTTCTTCTAATAAGAATAGATAAAAGTGCCTTTAATCCCAGCACTCGGGAGGCAGAGGCAGGCGGATCTCTGTGAGTTCGAGGCCAACCTGGTCTACAAGAGCTAGTTCCAGGACAGGCTCCAAAACCACAGAGAAACCCTGTCTCAAAAAACCAAAAAAAAAAAAAAATAGATAAAAGCAAGATGAAACCTTTTTACGAGGTATAGTATAAATGATAAGGGTGGCCACTTTAGCAGCAATGACTTTTGTTACCGAGTCTTTATTAAATGTGTTTAATACATAATGCAGGAAAATATGCAGAACTTAAAAACCAATAGTATTATTATATCCGGTCAAAAATACTTAAAATCATAGATTTTTTTGAGACATTTATCTAATAGTATTTATATTTCAGCTGGATTCAGTGTCTTCGTCCAGATGCCCAGAAATACCATGTGGAGTTAGTCTATGGGAAAAAGATGGTACCTAATTTTATGTATTAATATTTCCTAATGGGGAGTGTAAATAATTTTAAAAACTTCCCATTTTGGTAATACTATAATAAATAAGTAAATAAAATGAAGCGAGATTGATTGTAAAAAGATAATGGGGATGGTAGCAAGATATGGGAGTAGAAGTAGCCTAGGCTAACATGATGGCATTTGCTGGAATTCTCGGGCTTCTGTGAAATGCTGTGACCCCAGGATTCAGCAGAAGGGACACAAAGAAACATGAGGATGACCAAGCTAGCATGGTAGGGATGAGAAAACTCACATTCAATTTATATCGGAAGACTTGATTTGATGGTGAGGCATAGTAGAGTCATTTTTAAATGAACAACAGCAAATCTCAAAGAAACAGTAACACATGGCTGAAGCCAAACGCTTCTGCTACCTTACCTCATTCCTTCCTTCATCCAACAGTGTCTGCTCACTCCTCGGGGGCTCCTTTAGTAGGTCGATGCCATTGTCGTGGAAAAGTTCCAAATTTGGGTTCAGCTTTGGAACATCTCGCTGCTTTGGAACATCGCCCTGCTGTACAAAGCAGGTTTAGTGAGAGCTCGAGCCAGGAGCACTGAAGAAACAATCCCATATGCTAACCACTTGGAAAAACGCTATAAGCCAATGGCAGCCTCTCAGCAAACGTATTCCACAGGAGACCAATGTTCTCCCTCCAAGCTTATAGCTCTCATCTTGCCTTGCCCCTTTGGTAAAGCTCATTGCCAGCAAAACCAACTGTTCAAAGGCCTTCTGGAGAATGAAGTGACAGCTACCGTAGGATGCTGCTGCAGGAACACTCTCTGGAGACGGGAATGCTGTGTAGGACAATTTAAGCCATGAGGAGGCCGAAGAGCATCAATGAGGAAGAAATGATGAGGTCTCCAGAGGAGAAGGAAGTAAGGGAGCCAGAGAATCCACACAAGCAAACTGGGAGACTTGAAAAGAGGAAGAAAACAGTTGGGAACACAGGCTGTCTCCTGTGACTGTTCCTTGTTCCTGTGTTTCATGGGGCTCAGCCTCAGCCACAGCCACAGAGGGAGTGGGAGTTTACAAACTGGCAGGGAGGCAGCATCAGAGCCAAGATTTGGGATGAGGAATGGAGGCCCAGGTGCCCCAAGTGACAAAACACACAGTTTGGAAACGATGTTTATGTTATAGTAGGAAATTGTTGTACCCGGATCATGGTATTAGATGGCTATGGAAACAGGCGTAATCCCCAAAGTGCTCATTACAGTTACTCAGAGAATTTCGGGAGATCCTATCGGGGAAATTCAGCTTTGCATCTCAACTCTAAAATAAAACCAGTTTGTACTACTGAGTGAGCCTCTTGGCACTAATACACACTTGGAATCTAAACCACAATGACAGCTGTTGTGGAAAGAATTCTAGATGTCAAATTAGATGTAACTTCAAATTCCAGGATGATTACTGTGACTCTGGAGACCCAGAGACAGCACCTCTAGCCTCTTTGGACCCTTATCTTCCTTCTGGAACAAGGCAAGCACCGCCTACAATGGTGTATTCTTTGCTCCCAGAACTGGGGAGGCAGAGACACCTGGATCTCTGGGAGTTTGAGGTCAGCTTAGTCTACATAGCGAGTTCCAAGGCAGCCAAGGGTTACAGAGAGAGACTTTGTCTTATGAACAAACAAACAAGCAAAACATCTAACAAACAATGGAGATCTTCTCTCGATCTCAAGGCTACTTGGAAACACTGGAGATGGTCTGTACCCAAGCCTTTTTTAAGTGTCAAATTGTGTTACAAATAGATTTCATTTTTTATCACTAGTCTAGCCTTTTGAGGAGTTTGTGCATCCTCTTTTTAATAGCTCCCATGTAAGAAGGGGTGGGGTCCTCAGGAATGGATTAGTGAACTTGCAAAAGAGAGCTGAGAGACCCTTTGCCATCACAGGTCTTAAAGGTTTAGAACGAGGTGACCATGAGGAAGCAGGATTTCCCAAGGTGTCAAACCACCATTGCTTAGATTTCAGACTTACCAACCTCTGGAACTGCGATAAACAGATTGCGTGTGTGTGTGTGTGTGTGTGTGTGTGTGTGTGTGTGTTTAATTTAAGCACTAATAGGCCTAAATTGTTTAAAGGCATCTGGAACAGACTGGGTGAGTGTGAAAGATCACAAGTGTTATGGGAGAGCAGCAAGGGAGGAATAAGGAAGATTTATGTGGGGAAAGGGATCTTTCCATTTACACTTGGGTGTTGATAAGATTTTGATAAATAAAAGATCATGTGTTTAAAGTAAAGGTCTAGAAGCTGAAATCACTAAGGGATGTGAGATAGGAACCCGCCATGAATGGAGGAGCACAGCAATTTAGAAGGTGACAGGTCTCAGAGCCAGGGACAGGTCTCCTGGTGAAGGGTTTTCAATATGAAAGGACATGAGCACAGCCATATTTAGGAAGGGGAATCAAACCCAGTATAGGATCAAGGGATCTTAATGACAGATTGAGAATGTAAAAGAGAGTAAAATCCTAACCAAAGGGAGTCCCTAAGTCATGGGGAATAAGAAAGTGGGGGGCTGGCTACGGAAGCCCATCTTCGGAGAACAGAGCTGTGGAAGGAAAGATGGGGGGGGGGATATCATTTGGAAAGACAAGGTTTCATCAAGCTGAAGATGTACAATATAAAGGAGGGCACTGGAGATGATGCCAAGCAGAGTCAGAGGAAGGGGTTTGCCTGCCTGTATGTGTGAGCTATGGAAAAGAGTGAAGTAGAGGCAGTGCTAACAATGACAATGTAAGCTATATGGTTCACTCACACCTGACAAGTAGCTTCACAGCTGTGAAAATAATTACAGAAGGTCAGCTGGCTTATATATTAGAAGCATTTAATACGTTTTATTCATTTTTTCAAGTCTTCTTTGAAGAATTTGTGTGTAAATAATACAAAATATTACAAAAGAATAAAAAACCCAAGGATGTTTACTGTAGTGTGTTGTAAAATGATGGGAAGAAAATAAGTTGAAAAACCTAAATGTTTAAAGGAAGGATAATGGCAACTTGGTTATGTAATGAATGAATTAAAATTCCTTCACACTGTCTAAATTGAATAAACACTCAAATTTATGACATGAAAAATATCATGAAAATATTTGCCATGAAATAGATATAATTCTACCTGAACTGCAAGTTCACAACAGTAACAACTAACACAGTTGGGTACCTTCACAGCAGAGCCCCTGGGCCTCTGCAGCATCCATTTAGGAGATTAAACCATTTGCCCAATTTGTGACCCAAGGGTACTCCAAGGCATCTGAGTTCTGATCTAGAGCCTGTGTGAGCTCTTAATGACAGAGCTATAGCGATTATCCCAAACCACTCTCAGTAAGTTATAAAAACAGCATTAACCACAACATTTTCAAAGCATGACAACATATCTTTCCTTTAGTTGGTTTTTGTCTACCATAGCAATCATAAGCATTTACCCTGTTTTTATCTACCATTTCATTTTAATTCCATGAAGGTTATAACAGTTACCTTAATTTTACCACCATGCTAAATGTTCAGTGCATATAATACCTAAATATTAGTGTTAATTTCTTTGGTGCCATAATCTAGAGGAAGAAAAACCATTCCATCTATTATTTATGAATATAAACATAAGACTCCTTAATACAAATGTGGCTTTGGTTTTAACGGCACACATTCATCCTCTAGGATATGATCCATGAAAATGTAAACGAGACACCTTAATTGTGTTTAGCCCTCATTCCCAGAAACATTTTTCTCTGCAGTGATGGGAAAGAAAGAGGATTAATTATCATAAACCCTCAGATAATTATGTCAGAATGCTAAGAAACAAATGTGTATGTTAAGCCTCCTGAGAATTCATATTAGAACATCTCTGCACCGGAAGACAGTTGATTAACCCATTTCTATTTATATCACTTGATAATACATATTCTAGGAAGAAGAAATTACCTCCAGTTTTTCTTTAAGCTCCACAAGAGACCCACATAATTCAGTGATAGATTCGAGAATCTCCTTGTGTCTTGTGACAGTCTTCTCGGCATATTTCTGCCCTTCTTCCAAACCTGGGAAGGAGCAAAGAAAAACCTACATGTAAAGGGGATTCTTAACAGAAAAAGAGAAAGAACTAGATGCTAATTTATCTCCCAAGTGTCTTTTGTAAGCACTAGTAGACAGTAAACTCCTAACATACACTGAACAGAATAATCGATGAATGCAGGTATGTTTTTAAAAGCAATGCGTAATAGTTTAGATATATTTGGATACAGGGTAGTGGGTTGGGAGGGATGAAGGGGTTGGACATGGTCTCATGTAACCCAGACTAGCCTTAAACTCACTACATAACCTCCACTTCTTATGTGCTGGGATCGTGGTTTGATTAGGAAATATCAGCGTAAGCCTTACATATTGAAGGCTTGGTCCTTCAGAGCTATGTTCAGAGGTCGGACTTTTGGGGAGGATCATGAGACCTCTGACATAATCAGTGGGTTAGTTTGTTGATGAGTTAATAATTGAATTGACTATTGGGAGGAAGTGGGTCCTGTGGAAAATGAGGATGCTTAGAGAAAATGGGTTGCTTGGGGAATATGCCTTTGAAGGGATAAATTGTCCCCAGATGCTTCTCTGTGTGTTTTCTGGCTGTGAAGTGAGCAACCTTCTCCACTATACATTCTTGCTGCCATAATTATTCTGTTCAACCTAAACCCACAGAAGTGGAGAAGCACAGTGTAGGATGAAGCCTCTGAAACCCTGAGCCAGGTTTACTGCCACAGTGCTGGAAAACTTGCTAGCCTAGGAGTTCTAAAATAAAGACTTCTTTTGCTGTGCCTTTGTCTCCTCTATGAAACCCAGCTAACGTTCTTATATTACTGTTCTTAAGATTAGGATTTCTTATTCAAGATAGTCAGAAATTCTTCACCACTTAGAGAATATACATTTTTCAGAATGACATTCAAGGCCTGTCATCATCTGGTTTGAGCCCGCCTATTCCAAATGTATGTGATTTTAATTCTCTGACATAATTCCAAGCCAATCTGACCCAGTAAAACATTGAGCCATGCTAAAATATTCCCACATAAAACATAGAATGGGCCCCAATCTCATCTCATCCCATCATCTCATCACAGTTTCTGAGTTAGAAAAATCAATTTTAAATAGATTAAAGAATGAAATTCACGGCCTGGATTTTAAAATCAGTAGAAGAAAGCAAACAATGCCAATGTGAGCGGGGATTTTCCAGGAAAACTCCTGAAAGCACAGGAAACAAAAGCAGACATGGACACAGGGGAATGTGTCAGACAGAAAGGTCTCTGCAGAGTGAGCAGTGGAACAAAGTGCAAGGGCATTTTACAGAATGAGGTAGAACATTTGCCTCTGGTTTACTTCTGATGGGGGCTTAGAATCCCGAAGAACTCAAGCAACTCTACAGGCATGTCCCTCCCCAACCAAAACCAACCTGAAAACCAGCAATAACCTGATATATAGAGATGCATACTTTACATTGGTATGGACTTTAGTCTATTGATACAAATTTAAAGTTGATTTTGTTACACTGTGTATATGTGTTTCTGCCCTTGTTTAAGGTATTATATTTATACAGCTCATTTAAAAATTCAATGTAATTAAAAATTAAAGATTAATAGTCATTTATAGTAGTCAAAGTATAGTCTTGTTAGTTATGTCTTCTAGATATAAAGAGATATATTTCAGTTAAATAATCTTCAACACTTCAAAGACCTACAGAATATGGCATTTAAAATGTTTTAAGAACTTAGACTTTTGTCAACAGTGAGACATATCTGCTCCTGGCAGGACCAATTACTTCAAGAGAAAGATGGGCATCAAAGAGTCGCCTTATGGAGCTTGCTAGCCATTTGGGCAAGAAATTACTCTTGCCTAGATTGCTTGATGGTATGCTGTATAAACTGGACATGCAGGACCCACAGAAATGACTGCTGAACTTGCTGAAAGGTGAGACCGTTTTTCAGGGTTCTGTTTCATGAAAGAGTCTACTAGACATTCTGCAGAACACAGAAGAAAGTGACTGACAAACTGCTAATATAGGCAAAATTATCTTTGAAATTTCTTGCTTTGTGGAAAAGTCTTCCAGATATTATGGGCCTGTAGGCTGAAGATGGATGCCCCAACATTACAGAAGAACTTCGGGTGACTGTCCAGGCAGCCAGATATCTCTATCAATTTTAAAGTTTGGGAAGTTGCTTGCAGTGCACTTACTGTTTAATTACGTAATATTATTCCTCTGAGGTCTTTGAAGAATTTAAGATGGATAGTTATAGTTATAGTTTTCCTTAGTTATGATAAATGATAAATTAGATAGGAAACTTTCCAGATACAAATAGACTAAATGTTGAAACTGTAATTCTTGCTTGATACTCATTTTGTTACATGTAACTTCACTTTGTTAAAGTTAAAACCTTCCTTTTATTTAGACAGAAAAGGGGAAATGATGTGGGATGTCCTTCTGTATATGTGTTGCTCTTATTGATTAATGAATAAAGTTGCTTTAGCCTATGGCAGGGAAGAATATATCCAGGCTGGAAGAAATATATACAGAGGGTAGACAGAGTCAAGGGAACGGCATGTAGCTGGAGGAGAAAGACTCTCTAATGCCAAAACCCTACCAGTAGGCCACCGCCTTGCAGTGATACATAGGTTAACAGAAATGGGTTAATTTAAGATGTAAGAGCTAGCTAGGAATATATCTGAGACATAAGCCAAACAGTGCTGTAATTAATATAGTTTCTTTGTGATTATTCAGGTCTGGGCAGCTGGAAAACGAACACGTAGTCTCCCTTTACAATAGCTGGAAACAAATGTTTCTTAAAAGAGGATGTTCATTCTGGGCTTTGGATGTAACCCAGTGGTTGAGAGCTTGATAGGGTAAGTGGGGCCATTTTCTTCATCTGCTGTTGTGATAGAATACTGACCCAAAACATCCTGAGAAGGAAGGGTTTATTTCAGCTTGTAGTTAACAGTTCAGCACTAAAGGAGGCCAAGGCAGAATTTGGAGGCAGGAAATAAATCAGAGACCATGGAAGGATGTTGGCGATATGTTTACTTGCTTAGCTTGCTTAGTGACCTTTCTCATACAACTCTGGCTCCCCTACTCAGGAATGGCACTACTCACAGAGAGCTTGGCGCGCTCTCTCGCATCAATCAAAAATCAATGAAACTGCCCTCACAGACATGCCGACAGGCCAATCTAATGGAGGCAATTACTATTGAGATTCTCTCTTGTCAAGTATACTTAGGTTTGTGTCAAATTGACAAAAAAACTAACCAGGAAAGGCCCCAAATGCAACCCCCAACACCAGGCACAGAAGATAAAGTTAACATGCAATAAAAGACAAGATTGCAGTGGCTTTTAGGCCTAGACCATATTTCTTGACTATAGGAATGATACTGTCTTTGAATTTCACACAAACACTTTGGACAGCTCCTGATGCATAGGAGGCTCTCACAATTAGTTTTTAGGATAAATTGATTTGCACTTTGACTGGGCAGATGGTTGAGCAGCTACAGGCATTTGCATTCAAGCCTGGTGACCTGAAGTAGAACATGGTCTATCAAGAAGATGGTGACCCAGGTCTACATGGTCAAGGGGGAGAACTGACTCCCACAGGTTGCCCTCTGACCTCTTCATGTCCACTGAGACATCTATCTCTCCACTCACAAATAAATGTAAAATTTAAAAGTTCGGGGATCAGTAACGCTTTAGTTGTCTGCAAGGCTTTTTTCATATTCCTAAAGTAATTATGTACTGCAGCATAAAAGATGGTTAGATCCTTGCACTGGTGAGAAGTCTCAGTGAGTTGAAGTGTTTACTGCCATGCCTGGTGACTTGAATTCAATTCCCAGGACTCACTTGGTAGAAGGAGGGCCCTGATTCTGCAATTTGTCCTCTGGCCTCTAAATATGTGTTATGGCCCATGTAGTCTACGTATATACACACACACAAGCACATAATAAATAAAATATTTTAAAAGGTGTGTTAGTTCTATGCTAAATGTGTGGCAACTCATAAAATCTATATTTTCAATGATAATATTCAGTTATTCCTTTATTCTTGCAACAGTCACAGAACCCTCAGTATGTGATATGGTACTCTGAGTTAAGAGGTGAGATTTCATCTCTCTTGGAGATGATACTCTAATAGGATAACCCAAACAACTAACTCATGCAAATATCAGTTAGTAATAAGAACCAGAACATTCAACAAGGCAGGCGTCAGAACTTCGCAAGGTTTGTAGAAGGTGATTTTACGGGGTATTTGTGAGTTCTTGCCATGCTTTGGCATTGAACATGCGCTGGAACACAGCACATTACATTCTCCCCTCGGCCACCAGCACATGAAACAGACAAAGAAGTGTCTACACTATCAGGTGGAACGTGAAATCGCAACAGACACCCACAGTGCCAGAGATGCCCTGAAGACTTCATTTGTAGCACGCTCACATAACAACCATGCTAAGAGAGAGACATCCAGCTGATATTTCAGTGTTTTTGTTATTTTTACTACTTTACTTCGAAAATTAATAAACAATTTATTCTTAAGGATTTCCTATTAGGCAGTCAGTGCACTCCATGTCGCTAAGCATTTTGTGCCTATCTGGGAGTAGGAGTGCTGTAGACTGAGTGTCTGCCTGAAGCAGCTTTGAGCATCCAGAGGATGCATTCTGAACCACCTACTAATGTCTCTTCTAGGATGCCTTTGCCTGGTCACTGGGGATTTCCTTGTCTCTCAGGAACCACATCAGAGCATCATGGAAGTGTCCTTAGGGCCCCAAACACTGTCACCCAGGTGACTCTTTCCTCACCCTGGAGGAGAAGAAAGCAGTCATGAGGTGACAGAATTTTCCCATTTGTTGGACAGGCAAGAAGACGATGAAGGAGAGTTTTCCACCCATGTCTCAAATCCACACATCAAACTCTCGTGGAAACAAGAGACTGATAATGTTTCAGGTAAGCTTCGTGCAAGCTAGTGATGAATCTCCTCCTGCTCAAGGACTCACTGTAATGGATGTTACATTCTTTGTCTAGAGAGCTTGGCTCTGGTTTTGCTGCCCTGGAGAAGAATGGAAAGGGTGGACTGCAAAGTGAACAGAGAAGGAGGGCTGATACAAGATGGTTAAACCCCAGGCCTCATCTCCTGCTGTGGGGTGCTCTGCCCTCCGTTCTGTCCTCTGCCGCTTACTTTTGCTGGATGTGGAACGGATCTTAAGACTTTTCTCGGAATAGGTGGGGGACAGTGGGGGCCTTGATCTCCTTCCTGTTGGACTGGGTTTGGTATAGACTTGTTTGGCGGCAATCTCTGAGCATCACCTGAGAACTCACCGTATAAGCGCTGAGCAAGGTCGATGACCTCCTGAATCCTTTCTTCTTGCTGAGGCACCGAAGGAACAATGAACTTGTTGAACTGTCTGTGGAGGATCTCCACAGCTTCCTTTGTTTGGCACTCCATGGAATACTTTCCAACTCTTACAACTGTGGCGCTTGCGTCTTCATACCAAAAGTTACACTGTATTCCAATGGAAGAAATCACAGGTTAAAGAGATGTGTCCTTCTGAAATTCTTCATGTTGGCCAATGACATTTCACATTTTGCTTACCTCAAACTCCAGGTAGCCTTAAACTTCTCAAGTCTTACTAAAGAAAACATCAGCACACAGTCATATACCTTTTCGTTTAGACACCCAATGGATTTGTTTGATAGCAAATGGAAAACATCAGCACACAGTCATATACCTTTTTGTTTAGACACCCAGTGGATTTGTTTGATAGCAAATGGCCCTCAAAGGACTGGCTCTATTAGGAGGTGTGGCTTTGCTGAAGTAGGTGTGGTCTTGCTGAAGGAAGTGTGTCACTGTGGAGGTGGGCTTTTGGGTCTCTTTTGCTCAAGCTTCCCTCGCGTGAAATGGAGACTACTTCTTGCTGCCTGCAAGATGGAGGACTCTCAGCGAGTTCTCCAGTACCATGTCTTTCTGCACACTGCCATGTTTTACCATGATGACAATAAACTGAACCTCTTAAACTGTGAGTCACCCTAATTAGATGTTTTCTTTACAAGAGTTGACATGGTCGTGGTGTCTCTTCACAGCAATAGAAACCCTAACTAAGACACCCAAGGCAAATATTTTTAAAGAATAATAAAGAAATATACACAGTAATTAGAAAGCAGAAGTATGGAAATAGCTTTGATTCTCCTGCCTTCTTAGATTTGTCTAAAATATAGTTCCTAAGACAATGTTGGATAAGTTTTAAGAGCAATCAGCAAAAGCATTTGGGTACTAAAAGGTTTATAAACATTGGTTGGACAATATTCAAAATCCAGTATAAACAACAACCAAACACTGCTAATAAGCCCATAAGTAAATTTTTTTCTTAGTAATATATTCATGATCAAATTTCCTATAAGAATAAAATTTAGAGCATGGATCCAGGAAACACCATCCAAAGAAAAAAATTCTACCTTTGTGAAATAGAACTAGTCATTATTTCAAAGCACAGTGGAGGTATGAAGTAATTTTTCACTAAAAATAAGTAACTGTGACAGGAGGAATTGTCTGCCCCAGGCCAGAGGCATTTGTGCTGGGAAATAAATAAATAAAGAAAGAAAGAAAGAAAGAAAGAAAGAAAGAGAAAAAAAATAGGACTCCGTGATAAGTCAGTTAAGACAGTATCAAGAAGCTTCAGCAAACCTGTACATCATGTATCAAAGAAAAATCAGCTGCCTCATAATGTGGTGTTCAGTCCAAACACTCATTAGTATTAGCAGGACAGAAAGAAAGTTTGTATTTGGGAGTAAGAGGGAACAAAGAAAGCTTAAAACCCTCAGGTGTGGCCTCTCTGATCTGAAGTAAGAGTCAATGTATTGACCTTGTCAAACATCATGAATTTTAGGTGGACCTACTACTATGCCCTAGGCAGTAACCAAAGTTATGCCCAGGAAGGCAGCACCTGAGATTTTCCCCATCAGTTTTTCTGACGTATCATCAATGTCGTGAAGTAAACAGACCACTTAAACATTGAAACTGATTTCCAGCAGTGACTGCAATATCAGTGGTTGGAGTTTGAGTAAAGGTTACAAAGAAATGGAAACTCTTGCGGCAATGCAAAAAGTAAATCAATCAAAGCTTTTGGAAGAGCCACTATATAATGCAGAAAAAAAAAATCCCTGTGGCCTTTGACCTGGCGATTCAACTTTAGGGAATGACCCTGCAAGCGATAATGAAGAGCAGCATGACCATGCCTTTAGTGACAGCAGTAACTAGTACAGCATTGGAGAGATGGCTCAGTGGTGAAGAGCACTGGCTGCCTTTCCAAAGGATCTGAGTTCAATCCCCAGCACCCACACAACAGCTCAAAACTGGCTGTAACTCCAGTCCCAGGGGGATCTGATACCCCCTGCTGGTCTCCACAGGTACTGCATATATACCCTGCAGAGACATACATGCAGACAAAACATTCATATCCATAAAATAAAAATAAAGATTAATTTTTTAAAAATAGCATTTTTTGAAGAAATAGGATCTTTTTTTCTTTTGAGACAGTGTTTACTATGGAGCCTAAATTGTATTTGAACTTGCAGTCTCCCTGTTCTGCCTCCAACTACTGGGATTAACTACACTGGGTAGTGGTGGTACATGCCTTTTAATCAATTCCAGTACTCAGGAGGCAGAGACAAGCAGATCTCTGTGAGTTCGAGGCCAGCCTGCTGTACAGAGCAAGTTCCAGGATAGGCTCTAAAGCTACACAGAGAAACCCTGTCTTCAAAAGAGTTCTTTACTATGCTCAGGACAAAATATATTTTGAAGTAACATTACAGGAAGAATATAATCACAATGAGAAGATACCTCTTCTAGTATTTCCTGGAGATGTTCAGTCAGGTCCAAATTCACCTTGTAATCGGTCACAACTTTATCAAAGTCATCCACATGCTTTTGCAAATCCTCCATGGCTTCCCAAAGGATGTTAACTTTATTACTTGGATAAGTTAAGAATGAGTCAGAAGTTTTATTATTAACTTTTTCCATTTTCTTCCTTAAAGCCTGTGGGCAGAGGGGAGGAGTAGAAAGGGGTTTTTAAAAGGCAATTATATTCTTACTTATGATGCTAGCAGTAAAACAGAGTAACTCAGAGAATCCTGCTGCTTCTACCATTCTGAAATATTAAAATTATAATTATTGCAAATGTACTTTGGAAAAAATAGTCTTTCTCCAAGATATTTTATTCAATCTATTCAATCAGTATTTGCAAATAAGCAGAAAACCTAGAAATAATATAAGGTATGTATGTAATTATCAGGAGCTCTGGAATCTGTGCTGGGCATTCTGGACGTGTGAGAGCAGTAAAGAAAAAAGGCAGAGGGCACACATGGCACACGGGGCACATGTATGGAGATGTGCTGGGGAAGCATGGAAATGCACGGGCCTTGTGCATCTGGCAGAAACTGGTCCAGTCTGTCTCAGCACACATCACTGGTGTGAGGTTGCAGGTATGGGACCAAAAGCTCTGCTGTGCCGTAGCTACAAGGCAACTGTTCCTGCTGGTGACATACTGATGACGGTGACAGCCAAAAGCAAGGGTCTCGGATGATTCCAGAATAAACTATGAGTATCTGTAGAGATGGCTCTAGTCTGGTTTAAATAGTATTGCAACATTCTCCTGCACTGAAACAAAACATGGTACCCCAAGGTATGCACATTCCTCCTGTCTTCATGTGTCAGTTAAAAATGATTTAAAATTTAAAAATTGAATAAGCTAGAAAGCTCACAGAGTGAAGGTGAGCTCGGATTCAGATAATGAACGTTGTTTCCTGGGAAGGATGCAGCCATAAATTACTCAAGGAGATAGATCTTTCCTGTAAGTTGGTCCACTTAAAATCAGCCTCACATGACTGCATACCAAGCAAATAGCTAAAACATTTCCAGGAAAACCAACTCTGGAATACAGAGAATAAAGTTATTATTTTTAAAGGGAAAATGAGATAAATCAAATACTATTTATTCCACTCAAAAAGTCAAATTATTATAAAAATAGAAAACAACCCTTTCCATCTCAATTCTGTTATAAAGAGTTATACCTAGACTGTAACAATTTTGTACTAATTGTAATAATGATACACACGCACACACACACACATGCACACACACTCATACACTACTTTATTACCTGAATTTTTTCAGCATACATGTCAACTTGTTGGATTTGATACTGAAGAGTCTTTAGGTTTCGAGATTTTTCATTTTTTTTGGAATAGTTAAACTTCAGATTGTTGAATTTCTTTTTTATATCTTTGAATGACTCTTTGAGCTACAGTTTAATAAAAAATAAAATTATAATTTCCTTACAATTAGAAAGACAATACTCATTATTATGAACAAAACTAAATAGCCCCAAACAGTCATCCCCTTAAAGTGTCTTCATAATACTTTCAGTCAAAACTGGATTTCCTATGTGGACTCTTATCCTTTGATGAGAGTATTTTCTGATATATGATCTTAAACTCAGTATGGTCACATTGGTTGCCAAACAAGAAAATAGCCAACATCTTGAACATAAACTTTTGCTAACTCAAACTGTCTTATTTGTATTTATTTGACACAAAGTTTGACGCTCATTCCATTTTCTGTATGCTAGTATTGTTCCAGATCTTTCCATATCCTGGTAGTCTCTCTCAGTCATTATGTATGAAAATTATTAAGGCTCCAAGGAGCTGTTCATGATGAAGAGGTCAATGAGGGCTTGACTTTGAGAATTGCTAGTACAGTCTATGAGATTAGTGAGAAAGGAGATTTACTTGCCCAGCAAGAGTTATTTCCGTAAGCAAATTTTAGATGAGTTTTACTTTTTATATGTATAACATTAACTTTGAAAATACAAGTAAACACCCAAGGTGAGTGTCATTGCCACCAAGGGCAATGTTGACTATGTATAGATAGGACATATTACGATGGTCTGACAATCTGTCTTTATCAATGCACTAAGATTCTAAGCAACCTGGCACTTCTAAGTATTCTGTTTTCTCTTGCTTCTACATATTCATGAAGGCTAAGTGTACTTCCAGGCAACTCACACTTCATATTATCAGCAAAGGGGAGCACAAAGAAAACATAAAAGCTAAGATTATATGGGAACTTTTACAACAAGAAAGAATCATGTCATGGTTGATAAATCTGAGTGATGGAAAAGAAAAGTTAGAAATACATTAAAAGTCTTCTCAAAGATAGCAAACAAATTACCTGAGAATACATAAAAGCTGTGCACATGTTACATCTTAGATTCATAATATAGAAAAATACATCTGCCCTAGAAAATGTATGCTTCCTCAAAACGCTTACTCCAGATTTTCCATATTGTAGAAATAAAACAATGACTTTATCCTTAACTCTTCTTGAGGCTCTCCAAGGCCCCGGCAGACCTGATTATGTATAAATTATTATACTTTTTTGCATAGGACATACTTATACTCAACCACTATCGATTTTTATAGAAAAAAAAAATGACATTGCTGAGTATTAGTTTTAAGCTACAGACAAAACCAAGAACAGCGACCATAAAACCACTTTAACAGATAAACCAACAGTGTCCAGAAAGGGTCGGAAGAGCTGTAACTTCAGATTTTGAAAATGACTTCTTTATCAGGAGACCACAAAATATTAAAATACCCTATTAAGCTGGTATACTTATGAAATATCCATTAAATATTTATCTTTTGTGACATTTGATAATTTAATGCATATGTGTTAATTCTAGCAGGAAGGGATAGATGAGTATATTTTATGATACTGTAATATAAAGGAACTATATGCTGAGTTATTAATAGAAAACTGAGGTAGGTTCTTTTTGTATCCCTAAATTGCAATCTGCAACTATAAATTAATAAATGCCCTCTCTGAGGCAGCCTGAGATTATTATTTAAAAGCTCCTTCAATGGCAGTTAGCTATGTAGATACTCTGTTTGAGAGGACTATAACAGTGTGTTGATGGGGGGTGCACTGGCTGCATGCTGAGGTATATGTACTGAATACCACAGAAAGCACACATAGCCTGGTTAGGATAGAGTAATGCTACAACATTTTACCACAATTAACAACCAAATTATTCAAGCTGCAAGAGTGCACGCCTATAATCCCGGTACTCAGAAGGCTGAAGAAGGACGCTCACAAATCCAAGGACAATCCAGATTACACAGTGAGAACTTGTCTCAAAAAACAAACGAACAAAACAACAAAAAAACAAACAACAAAGGTTGGGAAAATGGCTCCGTGGGTTAAGAGCTTGATGCATGCGTGTGAGAACCTGAGTTGAGATCCCCAGAACCACGTAAAACCAAGCATTTTAGCATGTGTGCATGTGTCTGTGATCTTGGTGCTCATGAAAGTAAGATGAGAGGCAGAGACAGAATTCCCAGGAGCCCTTGGGCCAGCTAGGCTGACGTACACAGCTGCATAGACAGCCAAAGAGACTCTGTTTCAACCAAGCTAGAAGGAGTGGACTAATATCCCAGGCTTCCTCTGCCTGCCACACACACAATGTCATATGCCAGCACCTACACTCACACACACACATATACACTCATGCACACATCATACACACACAACATTAAATTAATAGGGTGAAGTAATAAACTTACAGACGGAACAAAAGTACACACTCACCGGTAGCTAAGCACCAGAAAACACAATTTTCTACCTTACCCCATGGTATTACAGACTTCAGTCTAGAGGAAGGAAGGAAAGTTCTCCAATCAACTTGATAGTCAAAGGGTCTTATTGGCTTCTTCAAACAGGAAGGTTTAACATCTACTTGAAAACTGAACTCTAACACTTTCATTCTGAAGCATGAGCTTTCTAGTTTACTCTGGATGACAAACATCAGATTTACGACGTGCAAAAACAACTCCATTTCGGCATCGGCATGCATGCATTTCCACTGAAGACGATTTGTAAGGCCAAAGAATGTTCGTGACGCTCTGGGTATGTGAAACGTGATAGCTTCATTCTGACACACAAGATCTCTCCACAGAGCTGCTGGCACTGTTCTTGTTGAGTCGCCTTGGAAATCTCAGTCAAAATCTAAGCTTTTGGACCTTTCTTGATGCAAATTCAAGACTACCGAATGCACAAGCAGAAGGGATCATGGGTGAACCACCTCTAGCATGAACAAACCTGCACATTCCAGTATGAGAACTGAATCTAAACCCCACATAACTCGGCTTCCCTGTTTTAAAGGAAGAGAGCGCTATGGTTACTGGCCTGGGTATCATGCCCTCGCAGCTGTTTCTAACTTTAGTGAGCTTATCATCAGTGGCGAATGGAGGAGACGGGTAAGACAGCTGTCCAGCTTGAGCCTGTAAGCAGCCGTACACGCCAGCAGCCTGGGGACAGAAATAGTTTATTCATTCAAAATCTTTAAACGGTACAGTTCACATTAGTAACATGTATGTACTAAGAATGTTAGGGTTAATTTTCTGTGAGTCATTTGATTCTTCCCTCTGTGAACATGTTCAGCTCTTCCACGTGTGCATGGAACAAGTGGACTACATTTACATGGCTATAATTAGAAAAAATACTAAAATTTAAAAACGAGGTTTGGGTTTTTTGAAAATACAAAAATTATCCTCACCATAATCTTCCCAGCAAGTGGTAAGTCTCCTCTCAGAGGTAGGAACGAGAGAATTTCTAAGGAAACAGAAGAGTAAGAGGCTCCTGGCAGGCCAGGCTAGCTTGCTATTCTTAGTCTTGACTAAGCTGGTGAAGGCCACTTTCACAAGAATGTATTATGTGTAAGTCTGGTGCTGGCAAGGCCAACTGGTGTGAGGGACACGGGCTATTTAAAACCAAAGGCAATAGATTTGCAAAGAAAATCTTGCATTAGAACTACGGCATACTTCTGGCTAACACTCCAAATCCAAAATGAGCAGTCAGTTTTTGTTTCTCCAGCATCCACTTCACAAGGTCCATTTCTTATGCTCCGTTTGCCCCTTCCTGATGAGAGAGCTTTCCGAGGCTCATTTTCTGTAATGGAAGGCTGGAACGCACCACCTCCCAGAGACGCTTGAATGTGAAACGAAGACATCCGAAGACTCAAAATCTAATCCTGATTTTGCTACAGATATTAATGGAGGGCATTGGGTCTCTGTGCTGGACAGATTTTTGGAGAAGTCTTCTTGGCCTTCTTCCATTTAGTAACCACAGCACATCTTCCTCAGCTTCAAGTCACATAGCAACAGGGAGGGGACAACTTGGAAAGCAAAGACCCGTTCCAAATTGCAGTCAGTCTCGGCAATAAACATTATCCTGAAAGTGTAGCATCTTCAGAATGAATTTAATAATCTTATTTGTTTTATTGGGGGGTATGCTTACTATAATTTTAAATGTGAGCTTTCCATACTTTCTAGAAGATCCTATGGGGTATTTTACAGATATCAAATACTACAATTTAAAATCTTGAACCTTCAGGATGAACATTTTCTGAACAAATTGTAATTTTTCCTGTCCACTTATCCAGGCCACCCAAATGCAGTTGGGTTGTGCTGAACAGATGGTTATGGTTTGGTAGTGGGGTGCCATGTGGGTTTTCATTGTCTCGAGATGTCTAAGTTTTCTGTGGACATTTGTAGTGTTACAACCTGGCTCACGGTAGTCACATTAAACATATTTGTTGGATGAAGACAATTTAGTATTTTTTAAAGAGCAAGTTTGGATTACAAATCTGAACAATGAATATTGTCTGTATTTTTCCACAGTGATGGCCCCACAAGGTGGTTTGTTCTCTATGCAAACCTTTCTGTGTTCTTCCCTGCCATGATGACTAACTTTGCTCATTCTGCCGAACAATGGTAAGTGGTTTTCTTTCATCCTGCTGTGCATGTGTTCGGAAAAGCCCCGATTCTTAATTATAATCCATTGCTTCTTATCAGTTGGTGTGCCTGGCTCTCAGATGGCAAATCATCCAAACTGACAACAGAATTTGGGGGATTCATGCCTGACTTATGGAATATATATGCTAAATCCTTTCCTTCTTAACCTCTGATAGAAAAGATGTTGCTATCCTAGAAGAGACTTTCCAGGGTAAAGCAACATAATTGTCTGGAAATTAAGCGTGGTAAACTTAGTTTGAGAAAATGGATACCAGCCTGATCCTGTCATCACTGTTCTTCCCAGAAAAGCCATTGCTTGTGACACAAAATCTGAGCCCTTAAGTTATAAATCCCTACCATCCTCATGTAAATGAGATGTTATTTTTATTTTTGGTCAGCTTGCAAGAAGAAAAAACATGTGACTACTAGCATACTACCTTTCTAAATGTAGCTATAAACACTTCCTCAGCACTGCAATACAGTTGCGGAAATTTCTAGAATGTTTTGTGTGTTAATGATATATTCACATGGCCAGGCAAGAAAAGGCAATGCTATTGAGTAGTTATGCATAAAAAGGTATCCTTGCATGAAATGGGTGGGAAAGATGCCTCAAAATCTGGCAGTTTGATGGCTGTGTATCTCATGGGTAAATGTGTAGAAAACGTGTTTTTCAAAAATTCACCATGCATAACAACATGCAAAGATAATGAAACACAAAAGGCATGGTTGCCTGTCTTTAAAGAACATCACATCCTATTTTTAAATCGCTTTCAGAGCAGCTGCCATTCCAAGGCCTTAAAGCACAAAGTCCTCCCGTAAGGACCCAAGTGAAGAGCGCTAAGCTAGTTCCAGCAAAGTCAAGAGAAGCAAATCAAGTGTGGCAGATCTTTCCCACATCTCGTAATGGATGTATGGAAGATGGGACCAGAAATGGTCGAACGAGACTACACACACTGACTGAACGGCTCACTCTGGAAAAGCACACACCAAGCACTCTCGGCTTCAGATGAGTCTTGGCTCAAAGTTGACCCCCAAAGACTCTAGACAGACGTTCTGTAGTCTTCTAGGGCACAGTTGAGTCTGTCTCTCTCTCTCACACACACCTTCCTTTTCTCATATGAGAAATGAAGATGTTAAAGCCAGATGTTCTCCGAGTCTATTGCAACTCAGTGTCCTAGACTAAAACTATGTTTTGCGATCAGCTTTAAAAATTAAATGTTAAGCACGATCTAGCTGCCTGGCAAAAATGTTACTCACTAGTTTATAACAGAAAAAAAAAAAACCTTAACACCCTGCTTGTCAGTTCTAGTTGCTTGTTTTGGGATGGGGTCTTATGTAGCCCACGCTGACCTTGAACTTGCTCTGTAACCTAGACTGGCCTTGAACTCCTGCTCTCCCTGTTACCTCCCCAGTGCTGGGAAAAGAGGCCTGTGGTACCTTGCCTGGCTTCACTTCATTTTGTATAGTTCTCTAGATACCCGTGTCTAGACAAACAGATCTAGATGCCAAATGTTGCCACCATGGAACCATCAACTGGGTCCTCTCTCCTAGTCGCAGTTCAGAGTAGAGTAAGGTATGTCTACATTTTATTTTACTAAGGGGCTCCCAGTAATTTGGTATTTGTAAAATCCAGCACATGGATGCTACACTTCAACATGCCTGTCACGTCGCTACCAAAACAAGCAAACAAACAGGAAAAAGAAAAGTAAAAAAGACCCAAGTTTTTCAAAGGTCTTTCAAATATCAAAGTATAGCCTAAAGATTAATTAGATTACACGCAGAAGCAAGGAAGAATGACACGTCTCTTAGTAAGTAAGACTGTGGTCAAGTGATACCTGACTTCCAAACCAAACCCGTGTGTATCTGCTTGCTCATTCCCGAGGTGGTACAGACAATCACGGAGTGTCCCTACTATGGCTGGTAGGGTCATCTGTCAACTGGGCTGGCTCCAAGTGCAAGTTCATCATGAGGTTGTCCCCATAAATAGAACTGTTGGAAAGGCTTGGGCAGGGGAACCCAGCCTCATAAATGCCACAGCTCATGGGGGCCATTGAAACCCAGTTAAGTGGGACTGGGAACACATTAGTCTGTGCCATTGGTGTTCTCTGTAGGTGCAGGTTGCTCCATCTCTGCAGGAAGGGATGTTTGGGCAAAGCAAGAAAGAAAAAATGATGAGAAGAAAGATGAAGGAGGTGGGGGAGAGGAAAAGGAGACAGAAATTTTAGAGAAAGATCATTTTTAAAAATGGCCACGGATCTTTTATAACCCTGGGAGAACAAGAAGTTCTGATTGACTCTTGAACAAGAGTAAAGAGACCTAAGGGAGGTGCAGACCATGGCACAGGGAACTGGGAGATGCTGTCCCCTGTGCAGAGGGTAGACTGCAGGGTGGATCCACCAGAATGTGAACCAGACCAAGAAGAGAGAGCGTACATTGCGGGACAGCATTGCTGATGTGACAGCCGAGCCAGCTGCTTCTCCCTGACTCCTCCCATTGGACCGGATCCCAGCAGTCCCTCCTGATCTCCTCTTGCCTTCTTTCTTATGCTCCCTCTCACCCCTGTCTGTGATCTGCAGGAAGGGCAGGTGCTTCAGCACAGGCCACCATTAAAGCTTAATTACCCATCCTTTAACCTGCGAGTTAATGAGTCTCAGAACCTAGTGGACCCAGATTGCGCAGCTCGGCACAAAGTAAAAGTTCAACCAATTTAGTTAGCCACTTTTTCCCTCAGCCATTTTCCTAGTGGACTCAAAGGTTTCACTCCCAAGGGAGACAGACGTGGAACAGTCATGACCTTGATGTGTTTTCCCTAAAGAAAGCCCATGGGTGGAAGACCGTTATGCTCAGCACTAGACAATCAGCACACATAGCATGAAAGAAAAGTTTAACTGGGGGTAGGGTCTGGAAGTGAAGGAGGGGGTGCTTAATACATGTCACAGCTGAGAACAGTTGATGGCGGGAAGGAGAAATTGCGTCCCTGGGGATGTAAGGCGATGGAAGGCCCCTTCTCTCTTTTCTCTTTCTCTAGTTCTTTTGCCAAAAAAGCCACCTGTTCACACCAACATGAAGCGAGGCACTTGACTTTGGAAAAATATCCTGTGGTCTCTGAAGCAAAGAGCCTGCTCCCCGTCCTTACCATCTCCTTCACCCTGAGTCAATGCTACTTAAATAGAATGTCAGCCGGCTGGAGCAAGCTGACACACAAGGCTCTGCCACCCTGTCTTGTGTGCCCTGAAAGATGTGTCCAGTCAAGTAGGATGAAACACACACACACACACACACACACACACACCCCAAGGAAAAAAATTACCCCAAACCCGCAATCTAGTATCTGAGGTTTTTCTATACATTGGCATCATTTTGACTTCAACATATTTGGGAGTTTGAAGTTGATTTAAACTTCGGGTACTCCAAGGCTCCTCTGAGACTAAAAGGGCATGGGTAAGAAGTGTTCTGATTCTGTGTATGTGTGTGCATCTGTGTGCAAGCATGAATGCATATTCATAGACACCGAGACACACGCTTTGGGCCCAGTGTGTCCTTTTGCAAAGCCCACCTCATTGATCTCCTCTCGGGTGGTGCAGAACTCCAAACTGCAGGACAGGACCCTTTCGTACTCTTTGGCGCTGGCACTCCACTCCCTGCTATCCAATTCAAGGGCCTCCAGCTGTTGCTGCAGGTTCTTTGCAGAGATATTAGAGCAGTTCTGGAAATGAAGGGTGTGGAAATAACAAGGGGAAGCTGTGAAACAGCCACATGACCACATAGCATTTGCCTGTATCATGATGCTCACAGATTGCTTTGAAAGACATATAGGGTCCTGATTTATTTTACCCTAAACGTATTTGAATCTTATTTTTTTTTTAGAAAGAAGCCAGAAATTCAACTTTATGGAATAGACATTTCCGTTCTTGAATCTCATCATCATCCCCAACTCCTCAGAGACGCCATTCATGATAAGGTCTAATTTTTACTTTGAAAAAGCATAAAATATGCACGAGGAACATTCTGCCTCGGCGCTGTAATTTTCTCGTCAACTCGAGTTTCACCCCAGGTTCGTTAAGCTCTAGTCTCTGTCTAGCACTGAGGGGATGCTGGCACCAAGGCCAGAGAGGGCTAGAGAGCAATTTACGTTATTTGTGCAAAGTGAGATCCTCCTTTCTTTTTACTTTAAAAAATAAACTCACAAATGTAATCAAACCCCTTAGAAAACCCTGACGCTGGCAAAAGCTGACTCTATTAAAAGCAACAAATTCTCATATTCTTTTACTTACTTAAGGGGTAGATGCTAGGCTCGCTACGTAACATGTAGCCTGGCAGGTATCTTAAATGAACTTTAAAATGAAACTGGATCTGTGGTTCTTATTAATAATGAAGAAAACATATCCTTTCTACCCTCAAAGCACGAATTGGAGAATTTTTAAAGCACCAGAGTCCAGTGCACTAGTCATGGACTTTGGATCAGGAAACACCTTCTATTCTTTTAGACTCCCCTGTGGAAATCCGGCCAGTGGTCTACAGCGTATGCAACACCCGGTGCCCGAACCCGGGTCAGAAGCAGAGGGCCTGGGCCCCTCTACTATGGACTTGTATGGACGACTACCCGGTATCTCTGGGCTTCAGCT
Source organism: Microtus oregoni (assembly GCF_018167655.1). Lineage (NCBI taxonomy): Eukaryota > Metazoa > Chordata > Mammalia > Rodentia > Cricetidae > Microtus > Microtus oregoni. The sequence goes on along the minus strand of NW_024543842.1, from coordinate 133,026 downwards.
TCTTCCTCTATACAATGGGGCTGCTGGTCTGGCAAGACTCTGGAACCCAATGGTCTTCAGACTCTGTATCCTGAAGCACCATTGTATAGCAGAGATGTGGTATGAACCATAACTGAACTTCCAGCAGTCTCATTGAAGCCGGGTGGTAGCACGCCTTTAATCCCAGCACTTGGAAGGCAGAGGCAAGCAGATCTCTGTGAGGCCAGCCTAGTCCATAGAGTGAGTTTTAGGACACAAAGTCACACAAAATAACCCTGTCTCAAAAAATAAAATAAAATAAAAAAGGAGCAAAACCAATAGTCTCATTGAAAAATAAATAAGAAATAAATAAAATTAACCCTCATAACACAGTTAACCATGTGTGTCCAAATACTGTCCTTTACAACATATATCTAATATAAAAGCGTTAAGATCTTTTTGATCAGACATCTTTGAAATCTAATGTGTATATCATACTTTGTATGTTTCTCAGTTGTGGTTAATTTCTCTCAGAAATACTTGATCTAGTTTGAAATTTCTCAAACCATAGTTTCTAAGGTAGACTCACACGCCCATGCAGTTTCTGAACATGTGGAGAAATTTCCAACAAGGGCATTGAACGTCAGCTTTTACAGTATAGTTTACTTCAAATGAAAGCGAGAAGTTTAGGTTCTTAGTTGCCTTAGATGCAGAACCCTAACGTCCATCTGAGATCATGGCTCCATTTTAAATTCACATGAGAATAATATGTATCAAATACGGTTTTACGCTCAGATTTTCTCCTTGGATTTTATTAGTTTGTTAACAGTGGTGGAAACTTGGAGATCACAGCACTCCAATGATTGCATGTCTTTTTAAATTTAACATACCGGGACTAGGGGATGGCATAATAATGCTGCACTTGGTTAGCACGTGCGAGGAAAGCCTCAATTCAGATTTAACATGTACTAAACAATCTGCCTGCTTCTTTCATCCTATAGCCCATGTGGCCGAGAGAGGGAGGCGGCAGGGATGCACCGGGATGCTTACCGGCTGTTGAACGGATGAAATGATGTCCACTCCCAGGGAAAGGGCCAGCCGACCGAGATGCTCTACATAGGCCTGCCTTTCCTGAGCACGGTCCAGTTGCATCTGGACCTCCTTAGAACTTTCCAGTTCCGTGGGCTGCGCAAGAAGCTCCAGTTCTTTCGATTTGATGAAATGCATCAGCTGGAATACAGAACATTAGCACTTAGCCCACTTTTTCCAAAGACTGCTTTCTGCAGGGCTTTTCTGTGTTGACATGCTCCCCAGCCCATCCCGAACCATTAGTCCTACGGAAACAGACACACGCTGCCATCCTATGAACCCATTAGGATTACTTTAATCGGTTAACATCCTAAGTTTTACAAAAGGGGGAAATATGTTTCAGGACCATAATTCCTAACTTTAATAAGATCTTGGTCTGTGATTTAAGGTAACTCAAAAAAACTATTTTAAAAAAGACTTCCCTATTAATGTGTATGAGTATAGCTTGCCCATGTCTGTGTATCAAATGCATAGCTACTCAGAGGCCAGAGGAGGGTGATGGCATCTCTGAGCTGGCATTAGAGATGGTTTTGAGCAGCCGTGAAATAACCAGTAAACAGTATTTATTCAGTGCTCCATGCTGACAGGCTCTTGAGATGGAAAAAATAAAATAAAAAAAGAAAGAAAGAACTTGGTTTTGATCACCTCGCTTCCCAAGAGCTAACAACGTTTGTTTGGGAAGATAAAAATCTAGTTTCAAAAAAAAAAAAAATAGCAGTCCTGATGGAGAACTGCTAGACATAAGGACTAGCGATTGCTGTGGGATTTTAGAAGAAAGAATCACTGTGAGGGAGACGGGGTGGGGGGCCGTTCCTGGAAGGAGGCATGAGGTTTATTCTAACAAAGAGCAGAGAAGCATCCGCTAGGAAATGCAGGTCTAAAGCTGAGACTTGGATGTAGGAAAACATGTGCCATGCTCACAGGAAGGAGAAGAGCACAGCCTGGCTGGAGCACGGAGCAGGATGGAGGTCCAGGGGGAGATAAATTAGCCGCCAGGGTGGATAAACCTCTTACACTAAGACAAGCAATTTGGTTTTCATTTAGTGCATAATAATAACATCTGAATTTAATCTTGTAAAATCCTGCAGTCTTCGGACAACCACAGTAAGACTTACTTCCTCCTTGACTTGGTGGAACTGGATTGTCTTGTATAGGATTTCCTCGTAATCCTGGATTCGCGCTCTCTGCCTCTCGTGGAGGTGGATTAAGTCCCTCAGTTGGTCAGACTTCTCCTTCAGAGGGGCTCCCTGACTACTTAACACTTCCCATTCTTTCATGATATGCTGAACCTCGTCATACAGTTGCTGAAAGGGATCAGAGAGAAGCCAGAAGTGCAGCTTTGAGTTTTTATTGCACAGTGGAGAATCTGATTATCTAAATAAGGAACCATTCTCTCATTTGTTAACAAATGCTTAGGAACCTCCTCAAAACCCAGAGTCTGTGCTTAATGGTGGAGATGTCGAGACGCATTGTTCCATTCTTATCTTCTCAGAACTTTGTAAACATCACGGCAGGGGAAAGGCACGCGTTTCGAAGATACATGGTAAAATGGAAAGCCATGCGTGTCTACAATATACCAAATGTACGGGGCTTCAGCTAAGTAAATATACTTCTTCTGATATTTAGTATAGTGTAGGATTGTTCAGTATGGTAAGGACGCTGAGAAGATGAGTATAAAAATACACCAGGGGAATTACGTGTGCTCTGTAATGAAAGAATGATCAGAATGAGCCACCAGCTAACCAGCACACAAGATACGCGCCTTCAAAGTGCGCATGCCATACTCCACAAATAGCCACCGCACGGAGAAGGGATAAACTGCCTTCCCTTTCAGTCCCCACGGCTCGGACATCCCATTTAGGAATCCCCGCCCTCAAGGAGAGCTGGCAAAGGGCAAATTGCTTAAGGAGAATTCTACTGCTATCCCGGGAGCGGATTCTCGTATCAAAAGAAAAAGTAAAGGAAATGCCGTAGGAGATGATTTTCACAAGACTGACTTGCATCAGATGGCCAAGTTCAAATCAAGTATACGGACCCCAAACAGATGACACACATCATGATGACAGACGACAAAGCTAAGTAACCTTAGCCATGGATCCTAAATAAGAAGTCATGCATACATGCAAATACACACCAAAAGATAAGTACGTGTAACACACAGGATATAGCAAACTGGGCTAGTTGATACTTATTGGAAGTTGGAATAGGAGCGTTTGTTGTCGATAGTGATGATATATATATATATATATATATATATATATATATATGCAGAGTGTAGTGATTGTATTTCATATATGTCTTGTCTTAACAGAACCTACAGTTAGATGTTTCCCACAGGAATGTCAAAACCTCTAACTCTGGAATTCCTTAAAGCAAATACATATTAAGTGGTAATAATTAGATGCATCTTAGTTTTTCAGCAAAACCCCCAAATCCAATAGTGTATGTTTGTGAGTCAGGACAAGAAAGATGGAGAAAAAAGGGTCAAGAGTTCAAGGTCACTCTTGGCTATATAGCAAGTTTGATGTCAGCCTGGGCCACTTAAGACTCTTGTCTCAAAAAAACAAAAACAAAACAAAAACAAAAACCAAATAAATAAATGGATAAGTAAACGACCGAGTCCACGGAGGGCGCTCCGACAGTCAACCAGCCTTGGTGGTTGTGTCCGGGAGTGGCAGGAACACAGGGTGGAGGCTATGGAGACAGGAAGGGAGTGCGGTAGGAGCTGGGATGCTGGTGTGTGGCAGCAGCGACAGCCCAGCGATGTGGGGGCCAACGACAACAGAGCTTCTAGGTTAGAGGTTGCCGATCTTGTTCTGAGATGTTGTAATTTAAAACACTCCCTAAGTCAGGAACTGTAAGGTGAATATACTAATCAATTAGTTAGAAATATAAATTAAATTAATGTAGGTAAAATGAAAATATATTCAGAATTCAGTATGTTTGGGTATCATCAAATACAAAAATTTATAGGGGAATAGTAAGAAAATACGTTGTTACAGGGGTTTTTAGATCAAAAAGGGTACTTTTTTAGAAGAAGAAGGAAGCTTATTGGATCTGGGGAGTTGGGAACGATTTTCCATTCACCCAAACCCACGCATTCGCATCTTCACCTGAAGCTGGGGCTTCATAGCATTCCACCTTCTTCGCAGATCTGACATCGTCTGGAGGCTCCCTCCAAGGTCAAGGGCAGAGACGGGCATAAGAACTTCGTGGAGAAGTTTTACGTTGTGAGTAGTCTGAAACAGACATCGACAATTATGAACGTGTTTCTGACAATTCAGCAATGTGGTCACTTCGGTGGTGACATGGTGTGCCATGACGCTTTTTGACCCCCTGCAAACCCTGACCTCACCAGTGAGGTTACACGAGGCTCTTCATTTCCTGTGTTATTTTTGTTGTTCTTTTTCACACCATGGTAACATGCACAATTTTTACCATTGCTCACCATGGTAACATATAACAAACTGCACAGTTGTTACCATTGCTAAATGTGCAATGAAGTGTCATCAAGACATACACATTACTGTGCAGCTGCCAGCACCATCATCCACCTGTACAGATCCTGTTAAGCAACACCCCACCCATTCCCTCTTCCCCTCTTGCACCCCCGGGGAGCGTCCATTCTGACCTTTATCTCTATGAATTTGACTCCATGCTTGCAAATGAGCAGAACCACACAATTTGTGTCTTCTGATGCTGGATGGCTTTGAGATTCTACAACTTTGCACATATCAGAATTTACTCTTTGAAAGGCAGCCTTCGACATTCCTTTTGGTCTCTTGGTTTTGGTGCTAAGGTTCACACCCAGAGCTTTATGTATGCCAGGCGACCAGTCTACCCTGCCAGTGCCCAGCCCGCCCTCTTACCTTCTTCAGTTTCTCTTTGAAGGTCTCCCACTGCTGCCCCACAGGCTTGCCTCCGCTGGCTTTGAGGTACCATGCCATTCGAAGACGGCTGAGCTCCTCCCTCCCGGTTGTTTGCTTTTCCACAGTGTTCTTCATGACACGCATTTCATCTTTAGCATTGAATATCTCATTCTCTTTTGCCTGTTGAATTAATAATCCATGTAATGGCTTTCTTTCCTAAGAGACACATTTTCCTTTCGCATTCAGCTATTTTAGGTGGCAAGTACTTTATCACACCAGGGCAGGATACAGTTTAGACTGATAAGCCTGGTCTCGTGCGCAGAGGCACAGTTGTGGTTAGACCTATATTCTCTGCTTGCACATCAACAGCAAGATCTTTAAAGACCTCATTAGTATTTTAGTGGTCTAGGAGGGCATCTAATAATAAAAGGATAAACTCTGCCACTGTGATTTATAAAATATAATAAATTATTAAAGACATTAGACAAGTACAGTGGGAAAAACTACACTACATGTTCATATATGGTATAAATAAGGTTGGAATAGCTTTGATATATTATTAAGAAGCTATTAAAGTATAGAATATTATTCAATGCAATATTAGCTGGGAATTGTGTTTTATAGAAGACAACTACAGTCATCAGCATACAGTGGTCTGAGTAAGGTCTAGAAAAGGCAGGCTACTCTAAGACGTGTTGAGGGTTAGCGAGCAGGATACAAGAAGTGATTCTGTATTCAGTGGAGTTGGTGTTTTGTCCACTCCAGGAGACCAACCATTTGCCCTTAGTCTCTTTAGTAAACCTATCCTCCCTTTACTTCAGTATACCACATGGAAAATTGTGTGGTTATGTAGTCTAAAGAAGGCATTAAATTACCCATTTGCTTTAAATGTATATTCAGTCCTGTACTGTTCTCTGATCTCTTGCTGTTTTGTTTTGTTTTGTTTTTGGATGCCTTGGGAGCAAGAAGGCTAACACTCGACGGAATTCTCAGTTTTCCCCACTGCAAACTAATAAGCTGGCAAGTTCATTTGCCAGAATTCTGGCTAAAGTCAATTAATCTGATTCAGATGAACTTTATATTGAAAAAAAAACCCATCAATTTCAAGTTTCTAAATACCAGTCACAGAAACACACCCAACTCGATAGAAAGAGCCAGCTTCCATCTTTCTACTGTAACCAAGCCCCTCACCACACATCAATGTGCACTAACAAAACTGCTGCTGTGCAGATAGGGAGAGGAAAAGCATCCTTGTCAGCAATTTCACCTACCAAAATGTCAATACATCAGTGAAGTTAATTATTATGTAGACTTAATATTTTATTAATAAAGAACTTATCACACGACTTCTGAAATGCTAACAATGATGAACTGAAGGCACAAGACTACCAAGAAGCTGTGGGAAGATATGAGCTATCTCCAGGAACAATTATGAATCAGGATTTCATAGCAGCCTGTTCATTTGGACCTAGATTCAAGATATGAGTTTGGATGCATTTCTTGCTGCAACCCTTCCCACAAGAAGATAACACTATCTGATTATTTATATAGGAGTGACACCTAACACTTGCTAAGTATTCAACAACTTGGATAAAAGACAGGGTTGCAGATCAAGAGGCAAGAGGAAAAACCATACAGCAGAAACACCTCTAGATGCAGGTGACAGAGGTAACTCTGGCACAAGCTAAACACCCTAGATTAATGTGGCCCAAGACAGCTTGAAGGTGAAGGAAAACGTCAACAACTCTATCTCATTTTAGACCACCTGGCATTTCCAGAATTGAAAGGATTTCTAAGATTCAGCAATTAAATGACCACACAAAAATACACAGTTTGCAAATGACTTGATTCCCTTGTAATTTAAATTAAAATCACGTAAGCTAGAGATGAAGGGAGTTATACTAAGAGAAGCAAATATGTAGGAACATGGATAAATTGTTTGACAATATTTTTCTGGTGTTTAAGAAGGGTGGTATCTAATTTATAACTATTTAATGAATGTTTTGGTTCTCTATAGGCTGATCACGAATGTTCTTCAAACAACAAAAGTTAAAACCAAGAAAAAAAGATGAGAGGGTTAAAACCCAAATCTGCGAAGTGAGTTCTGTCCCAGATTCAGATCACAGCTCTCAAGAAAATGGCAAATGTCAGTCATCCTTAAACATCTACAGAAAGAAGGTTTGGAACAGCAGAGAAAGGGAAATGGCCTGATTCTCAAATGAGGGTCATTCGGGATCAGACTGATAAGTTTCACACAGACAGTCAGAGTGGTTAGATTCTGCTTACAGAGCACTCGAGAAGAATGCCTCAATCGCTGGACTCGGAGGAGTTGGGCCAAACCATGGTTAAGTGTCTTATAGGGTATGGGGGGTAAGCCCTTCGGGTATCTTAATGAGAAAGTTTCTCATTATGAAACACTCTTTCTCTCTCTCTCTCTCTCTCTCTCTCTCTCTCTCTCTCTCTCTCTCTCTGTGTGTGTGTGTGTGTGTGTGTGTGTGTGTGTGTGTACAGTGATGATTAGGGTAAGATATATTGGAAGCATTAATGGCTGCATTTTTTTATTTTAACTGTTAATCGATAGATTACTTCAGGAATTAGGATGTCAATCTTCCTTTCAGACATTTTTGCTAAAGAAGTAATTACAGCTATCAAGGAATGGCTTGTGATAAGTCTACAGAATGAAACCCAAGAGAAACAGTTAATAGAGTAGACAGACCCAAATTAGCTTAACAGGATGAATCGTAGGCTAAGGCCGAAGGAAATCAGGCAAGAAACACACAGGCTACGTCTTTATGGAAATGCTCAAGGGCTGGTATAGAGAGCCCTGGCCAGACCGGAGCTAGGATTAAGGAGGCCATACAGGTGGCAGTGGCTCACCACTGTACAGCAAGGAGAGATCATTGCTTAAACTGTTAGCCCCCTCACGTTTCAACTACAAGAAAACATCCTGGTTGGTTGTAGGTTAGCTTCTGGTTCCATTTCATGAATGGCATTAGTAAGTAGAAAACTTTGGCAAAGCAGATCAGCCTGAAGGGAGAAATTAAAGTACACCATAAATGATAAGTATGTAAATATGCAGTTGTAGAAAAGACTCATGTTAAACATAGCAAGGGCTTTCAAAGTTGGGTAGAATTTCGTATGCAGGAGAAATTACCTATGAATGGTTTTGTTGCTGCATTGCTACAGAGGCTCAGAACCAGAGATATGATGATGGACTTACTTAAGATTTTAAAAACATTCTTTTTTTAACAGCTAGCATTTTCCCAACAATAAAATGAACTGTTTCTTTGGGGAAATTCACATGGTTCTGAGGGGGAAGTGAAGTAGTTTTGCTGTCAGAATTCTGTAGGCAACTTCAGGTGGATGAGCGGCTGTGTAAAGGTCCTAAGATATTTTGCTTATTTAACTCAGGACAACTAGGGCTTAGGGGGTGCTGAAGGGGGGGGATAATAGATCACAGTGTGAACACAGAGGGAGGGAACCCTGGAGTGAAGAGGCTGAAGGGGGGCAGGGAAGCAGGGAGAACAAAAGGTTGGACGCAGTTTTAAGCAAATAAAATCAATCTTTGGAAACCTACTATTTTGTAAGCTAATTATAATTTAAAAAAGAGGATCTGTTAAAATGAGAAGAAATTCTCTAGAACAAAGATTTATCACAGTTATTTTCTTTGGTCCCTGGGAATTTTTAAAGACCTTGCTGTCAACAATGTAACTCAGGACTTTGGGACAGACTTCTGAGGACTCTATATGCAGCGTTTGAATCAGAAGAGCTAGAATGGTTTTCCTGTGATATGAGGGCTCTGCCACCCCAAGGCTTATAAATGTTGGGCTTCAGAACGAGTCCAGCATGAGGGAAGCTGAAAAGACCACCCTCTGCCAGCAGGGCCGATTAATGGACAAGGTGAACTTTGGAATGTACGATCTTGACTTTGAGGAATTAAGATCTACAAAAGGCATTGGCTAACTTAGTGTTATTCTCACCATATTTACTAAGTTAAGGAACTCAAGTCCCAAGTCCTGGGTCACAAAACTCTTCTTTAAAAACAACTGCCATCTCCTCTCAGCAGAGCTGGACCAGCACTTGACTTCAGCAGCGTCTTCATCGCTCGGAGGGACTTTGGTCAGATAAAACGCCGTTAGTCTCTGAAGCTGCTCCTCCACCTGAAACAAGGAGGAGGAAGATGAGAGCAAAGAAATTTATTAAGTAGAAAGAACACAGATTCCATTCGAAGTCTGTATAAAATTAAGTGGAAACTACACTTTTAGCATTCCTTAAATAAACAGTGACTATTTTCAGGTTACTGAAAAGCATGGAAATCTGGTTCCGTAACCCACAGACAGGACTTCCGCTGGGTGGCAAAGTGAGTTGATAAGTTTATTGCCAATCAGAAATATTTATTGTACCACAGATTATTTTTATGTATATTTTACAATTAGAATAATTTATTTCAGAGATCAAGCGGCTGCTCTGTTTAAAACTGAGTTTTATAATAAAAAAGCACAAATAAAGCCGGGCGGTGGTGGCGCACGCCTTTAATCCCAGCACTCGGGAGGCAGAGGCAGGCGGATCTCTGTGAGTTCGAGACCAGCCTGGTCTACAGAGCTAGTTCCAGGACAGGCTCCAAAGCCACAGAGAAACCCTGTCTCGAAAAACAAACAAAGAAAGCTAAAGCACAAGTAAAAAAAATGAAGGAATACAAATCAGGAAAAAAAGGAATTCAGCAGAAGGCAATTTTTACTCAGTGTATTATGATTCATTCATTTTAATGTAATATTTTTGTTAATTATTTGAGAATGTAAGATGATGTGTTTGAATCATATTCACCACCTACTTCTCTAAGTTTCCCAAATCCAGCTCCACCTCCTCACTCCCTCCCCAGTCCTTTTCCTCATCTTTGCTTTATAAATATATTCACCAGAGTCCAATTAGTGATACCCATATCTACTCATGGGCATGGAACCAACCAACAGAACACGGTCAATCTACCAGCTACGCCCTTAAAGAAAGCTGACTCAGGGATATAGAGATGGCTCCGTGGTTAAGAACAATGGCTGCTCTTCCACAGGACTCAAGTCCAATTCCCAGCACTCATGAGACAGCTCTCAACTACCTGTAGCTCCAGCCATAGTGGATCTTAAGCCTTCTCTGACCTCCACAGATAACAAGAATACAGGACATACACAGGGGATGCACACAAGTAAAACACCCATACACATACATCGAAATACAATGCAATGCAATATAATACAATACAATACAGTAAGAATAATACAAAAAGAAAACCGACTCTCCCCGACCCCCGTAGCCATCAGCTATCAATAGCTCCTCAGAGGTAGGAGCTCATGAGCCCTCCCTCATCTTCCATGCTAGAACATTGGCTGGCTTGCTTTTGTGGAGGTAACCCCAGTACTGCCCAGAGGACGCTATTCTCCTGCTGTCCTCCCTGGTCCCTGGCCATTACACTCTCTCCTCACTCTTTGTGCCTCGATAGGGGGTGGGTGAAGTACACACCCATTTGCAGCTGAGCACTTTACTGTACAATTAGATTTTACAATTTGATTTCATGGTGAACCAAATTGAAAGGGTATGAATAAGGACAACTTTTCTGTGGGCGCATTAATTTTAAATACCTTCACAAGCTAATCTTATTAAGACATACTACTTTGCCTCTCTAGAACTATATTTTAGCATTTGCTAACCAATGTTAGCAGGACTCAATTATTTTAAATTACTCTCCTGAGCAGAGTTAATACACAAGCAAATGTGTAACTATAGATTAATAAGTAATGGGGTGATATAGAGTTAGCAGAAAGCATTTGTAACTAATTTGTATGCCTTTTGAATAATATTTAATGACTAATAAGATAAGACTGGTGGAACTCATAAGTTAAGAAAGCCATTGAAACATGGTATGAAATCTCAGGCACTAGGTACTATACTTTGAAGATTTTAAGATGATTCTCAGTTGAAATAAACTTAGGCCAGCCTGCACTAGCTCAGGGTCAGGGGTTCTTTCCTGATTTCCATATTTTTTCTTGCCTTATTGATACCTGTCTCCTGAGCACATACCATCATTTCCTGATCTTTCTTCTTCTATTTATCCCTAGTGAACTACATCAAAGGCTACCCTGTCCATGGAGGATTCTAAGATATCTTACTAAGAAGTGTTCATTTCCTTGGAGACCAAAGTTAGTTCTGTGAGAAGACCAGTAAGCAAACTGTTAGATCAAAGATAGGCCTGTGTATACACAAGTGCGCTGCGTTATAGGGACAGGAAGGGGAAAACAGCTCCATGTAAGCACAGAAAAATTTCCCAGCACATGACATTTGGTCTGCCCCTTCCTAGGGTAAGAGGGAAGGGAGAAGGTCTCGGATGGAAGGAACTGGGGTAAAAGCCCAAGTGTGGAAGTCTTGGCTGCATCAGGGAAGATGCATGCCATAGGTGTGGATAGAGAGTGGATTGCTCAGCTGGCCAGCAAGGAGTCCTGAAAGATGTTTGTCCTGGGATAAGGCTGGGCAGGAGTTTCATCTTGCTTTCTACTGTATCCAAGAGAACTCGACACATCCCCACCAGTTTGATGCAACCAACATCAAACAGTGGCCAGTGATAAAGACTTGGACTAGGGAAACCCCAGAGCAAACTGGGAGAAAGGGGTGCAGAGATCTCTGAGGCTGTCTCAGTAGACATAAGAGAGTGTGGCCTTTGAAACAGGAATGGGAAGGGTGACGGAAGCCACCATGTTTGACTAGCCACCTGATGATGTATGCCTAACTTCAGTGGGCCTCATTCTGCCTCACTTGTAAAACAGTGACGACACAGGTAACAAAGACACAGAAACCACGAAGACAATAAAATCAGGAATTAAAGCACGGGACCTGATACAGAGGAAGTGCTCATTGAAAGACAGGTTAGAGAAGACCCTGCATCAGGACTGACTAAAACATCTCATAAAGCTCTTTATAAAGAGTAGGGACAATTTTCAAACTAGCATGCTTTAATGGTTGCACAAGTCAATAAATATACAAACCATCACTGCATTGGAACATAGTGAATTTTACGTTAAATAAAGCACATTTCAATAATTTCCATAAACATTGAAGGAGATAAGAGTAGGCAGCTAAGTTAAACTCGAGCGGGATGAGGTCTGAAAATACATTTCAGTTTCTCATAGTAGGTATCTCTAAGATACGCGTAATGCTAAGATAAGAAGAGCTGACACACGGCAGGGCCGACAGGCAAGGGAACCAAATTGCAGTGGGGTGAAGTCTACAGAGGATGAGTGGGTGCAGAGGAATGTCATCTTCCCATTCTGAGAGTTTACACTGAGGGGAAGGAAAATGACAGAGGAACAGATTTGGTGAGAACAAGACTCTTACTATAGACTAAGCCCAGAAAGAACTAACGGGGAAGGCAGATTTAAGAGTTAGACTTCAAAGTAGATAGGCTACCCAGGGAGAGACTCTTACTGAGCAGGGCTAGGTAGGGCTGTGCACTTTACTGGCACAATGGTGGGGGAATACATCAGTAAGTTGAGAAGGAAGTCAAGATAGTGAGCCTCACCGCCTTGTTCCCCACCGTGCTTAAATTCCAAAGATGCCAGCTGAGATTTGGGGATGGAAACTGAGAATCATCAAGCAATATAAGCAAAGTAGGGAGTGCATGGGGTGCCCAGCGGGGGGCGGGGAGAGAGAGAGAGAGAGATCCATAAATTAGTGACCACACTGGTCCTCAGAACTCTCTGCTTTTCTGGAAGAGTGCCTGGAAGCGATCACAAACAAGCTGAGTAGAGTGTTAGACTGGTCAAGCGTCAGGAGTTGGTCGGATTCATATGGGGTAAAGACAGGGAGTTGGTTCATAAGAGCATAATGGGAATGAGAAACCAAGTACTGATGAGAAAAAAAGAAAAAGCCAGACTTATAAGGAAGTGACAGATGGGAGCAGCGCCAGGATTAGGATAGAAAGCTCAATCAGGTAGGGCAGGAGACCGAGAGTGGGAAGACAGAGGGACATGTGGCGTTTTTAGGAAGTATCATTATAAACCTACGCTCCATTTCTGCAGAGGATCTCAGACCGGGACGAGGAAGGAGACCCTTAACGCGATACTAAGTGGGTACAATTTTGGCTGTGATGATGCAGAGAACGTGCATTTGCTTTGTAGCTGCTCTAACGTCAAGGTTGGGTTAGGGTGGAGCACTGTTAGGATGGCGGCAGGAAGAGGGGATGAGGACATTAGGAAGGCAGAAGTGAGACAGCAGAAGCCAAACAGGCTACCTAACTTTAGACAGCTGTACTCCGGAGTGGACCTGGCTCCCATTAACACAGTGTCTGTAACCCCTACACAGAAGAGTTATCTGCATTTGTACAAGGTTCCCTGGAACCAGAACTAAGCGAGGAGCAGATTCAGACTTCCCTGTGGCTGATGTCACCCTCAAGAAACGTTCCTCTGAGAGTGGCAATCTTAGCGTGCTCAAGGGAATAGTAGAGATTACCAGAGGCACATCAAAGTGAAGCTTCAGACACTTGGCGGAAACATTAAAGTCATCCAGGCATCAAACAAGATAGGTTCAAGAATGAGTCAGCCACCTGTATCTTCCTGTTCTGTTTATTTTGAATGAGCCATGCCTTGGTCCTGGAGAGATGGATCAGCAGTCAAGAGCATATGTTGCTCTTACAGAGGATCTGAGTTTGGTATCCATCACCTACATCAAGTAGCTCACAATTCCCTATAACTCCAGATCCAGGGAATCTGGAATCTTCCTCTTACCTCTGTGGGCACTGCCTTTACATCCACACAAACCACACACTCACATATACACATAATTAATAATAATAACAAAATGCTTTTTTAACTGCTCCACTACAGTCAGTATTCAAAAAGATCTGTGATCTAAATGATGAGTATTTTCATAATAATTTTGATCTTTATTTAAGATATTGTAAGTGTCTATAAGGATGCTCAAAACATGTTATAATACATTATTTATGCAGACCTATTTATATTATTCTAGGAAAGATTACCTACTCTTTGGGGTTTTGCATAGTGCCTTGAAGAATAAGGGATACATAAATAAATACAGGCATTGGCAGAGACACAACTCTCCAGCTGGGTGGACGTCAATGCCCACAGAGAGCAGAAAGATGGGCAGAGGCCATCTTGCTGAAGCGGGTCAACATTACACCATACCTCTTCTGATGACTTTCGAAATGCCACATAAGTTTGTAGGACTCGTGACCTGTAGCTGATGCTTCGACCAAGTGTGCTTAATTCTTCTTCTAGGCATTTTGCTTTAAAAGAAAGCAGTTTCCCTTCATCGAGTTCAAGTTCATTTTTCCCTGCCATGATTTCCGCAGCTGCTTCTAATGTGTGTGCTGTCTCCTAGGGAAGCAGAGCGCACAGGGTCAGGAGCCGACGGGGGAATTGTGAACATCACATTCCATTACCCTTCGGCACATCCATCTATTACGGTTATTAATTGAACTTGTACTGAGAATTTCCTCAATCAGAGAAAGGCACAACTTTCAGAATTCCAAATAGGAAGGAACAAAGGGCACTGGAAACTGAAAACTCTCTCCAGTCCTCCGGCTCTGGCGAAAGCTGAAGGCCTCAAGCGTTAAGACGGAGGCCTATTGCTCTGGGGTTCAGAGAATCAGGACCCGGTAGCCGGTTTCCAGTTCTTGAGCTGCTCTGTGCTATGACTCTCCTCGGCCTTTGGAGGAGCTCTTGAACTCTTCCACAAGCCTGGTTCACAGTGTTTGAACTCTCAGCTCCTCTGCCTCTGGGTTTCTAGGGAGTTTTCAACTTTCTTAGCTACAGTAATTCCACCATTGGTATTGCTGTGGAACTCTTGTCTGACTTATTACAACTTGGACTGAGGCCAGGCCTTCCGCCTCTAGGCACTTTCTGGACCTCTTCAATTCCACCTCTTCTTTGCTGCTGCTGCCTCTGCACCGATGCTGGAAGGCCCAGTGGTCTAACCTGCTCTTTATACAATTAGTCTAGCCTGTTCTACCCATAATATAGACCACTATCAAACTGAGAGAGTAGGCATTTCTTCTGGCCTACTGTTGCAGCACAGGGGACATCATGAGGAAGGGAAGCCCCTCATACTAAGTCCACCATGGCCGCCAACAGCCTGTAGGCAAGGGAAGGAACATGGCATGTTGGTGCTTGGACTTTGATGTCATTAGTGACAGCCTGGATATGTATACTTTCCTCTTCCACCAACCACAGCTTCTACAAGTGCCAATCACAAGCCTCCTATAGGTAGAGCCTCCCAAGCTTTCTGCTGAATCATTAGGGAAGGTCCTCTTCTTCCTTACTGAGAACTGCTATTGCCAGGCTCAGAAACAATGGGAGGCTGGGGGGAGTAGGGTGAGGTAAAAAGTCCTTCAGGAAGCTCTGGGTAGGGCCATCAGGGAGGGTACCTCTCAAGAGAGGTTGTTCTGGTGATGGTATAGCTGGACCAGCAGTGGCTCTCAACCTTCCTGATGCTGTGACCCCTCAATACAGTTCCTCGTGTGCTGGTGACCCCCTAATCATAAAATGATTTTTATTGCTACTTCATAACTATAATTTTGCTACCGTTATAAATCGTAATGTAAATATCCGATATGCAGGATATCTGACATATGACCCCTGGGAAAGGGTCGTTTGACCCCCCAGAGAGGTCACGGACCCACAGGCTGAGAACCACTGGTCTACAGCCAGGCCTCCAGAAGCAGAAGTCAGTGGCTTTAGCCACAGTCCCGATTGCTGTGTTCCTTGTGTATCTACTTTCCTTAAGGTATTCACGAAAGGCTCAAAGCAACCAAGACTTCATGATGGCCGTTTAGCCAGTAGCCAAAAGAGGAGCTGTTCAGCTGACAGCTTCCCCAGTCAAGGTGGCAGGCCTCAAGAAGGGCCTGACAGCCCCTGTCAATCAAAGGCTTAAACTGGCGGGGGGCTGGGGGGAGAGCAGTAGCTTAGCCTATTTGAGGGGAAAGTAAACATTAAAAGTTGCTTCCAATAAAGACCTGTCATAACATTAGCATTCTTTTTTTTGGGGGGGGGGGGGGGTTGAGACAGGGTTTCTCTGTGGCTTTGAAGCCTGTCCTGGAACTAGCTCTTGTTAATGGGATCTAACAGCGCTTGCTCAACTCCTAGCTAATTGTCCTCAGGGAGAACCGGTCCTTCTGATCCCTCTCAATACATTATTTGCATGTCTATTCTGACGGTGTGTAAACAAACATATTACTGCCAGTCACATAAAAGTGCACACATGTAATTATGTGCTTCACATAACGCCTGCTAACTACGTTGCTGCTTTGTATATTTACTATACGGTATTTTCATTGTTAGCGCGTTCTTCTACACATATGAAAAATGTGCTGTAAAAGAGTATCCTGCTTGTGCTGGCCGTGGCTTCAAACACGGCGTTGACATCTCTCTGCTGCGCCGAGGAACCCTGACTAGTGGCTGACCTGTTCTGCCCATGGCTGTGCAAGTGTACACCGTGACGTTGGCACAACAACGGCTGAGTCACACAAGAGCACGTTTGTTTCTCCGAGCGTCTCGGCATCGTCAAGTGGTACATGGCTAAGAGCCACAGAAAGAGCCCTGGAAATTTTCCTGAGAACAAGCGAGGAACCGAGCAGAATTAACGAGGAATTCCCGTGCTCTCCTTGGATACCTTCCCTAGTTAGTGCTTAATATGCTCTTCAGGGACTGTGTGGAATCGCATTTGCAAGCCTGTGCTGCGACAACACTCTGCAAGACAAAAAGGAGCACGGGATTTCCTGAGTTCTCTCGTGGGCTTCTGAATTGAAAAGGGGAATGCTGCCAGACATGGCTTAAATATTTCAAATGATTTTTTTTTCTAAATCCCATTGTAAAAAGAAGAAAAGGAAAACATGTCTGTCTGTCTGCAGTGAGGCCACTGTTCAGAGAGAAGTCTGTGGAGACAGGGGTGTCTGTCTGCAGGGAGGGTGCTGTGCAGAGAGTGGTCTGTGGAGACAGGGGTGTCTGTCTGCAGGGAGGGCACTGTGCAGAGGAAGGCCTTCTTTGGAAACCTGAAGATACAGGGCTTCTCCTGCTGAAGCAGGTGAGCATGAGCTGTGGGAAGGCACTCACTTTTCTGAATTCCTGCAGGCAACCTGTGGGTCACAACCGTTTCTCAGATAACATGTCATATGTCAGATATCCTGCATCTTATATTTATATTATAATTCATAACAGTAACAATACTACAGTTATGAAGCAGCAACAAAAATAATTTATGGTGGGGGTCACCACAGCATGAGGAACTGTAGTAAACTATGGCAGCATAGGAAGGCAGAAAACCATTGCTCTAGCAGGAATCATGAAATCTAAGCCTCAAGGACAGGGGCAGAGCTGGAGATGCTGCCAGTTGGGGACGGGGCACTCAGTGTCTGAAATTAGAGGGTGAAACAAGGCTGTGGTTTTGATTCATCTCATCAAAGATTACAGTGACAAGTGTCGTTTCTGGACATTTTCTTGTGTGACTTGTTCTTGCAGAAAACCACAAATAGTCTTAGAGAAGAGCTTCCCTGCCTCATCTGGCACCTAGGAAGAGTTGCTAGCACCTCCCAAGCAAGAAACAGAAGCCAGATAAGTACCTGAAACCACAGTTGCAAAGAGTATAAATACACTAATAAATGGACACAAAAGTACAAACCATATAGAGGCACACAATACTGTGGTTTTCTATGCCATTATCAATTCTACATTAACTTAGAATTGCTTCTCTCAAGGGAGCTGGGATTAAGTTCCATAACCTTGAAAAAATATTTTTAAATAATTATTTATAACATTATGATCCTAATAATAACTTTCAATTACCTTGGCTTGGATGTCTAATTCCAGATATTTATTCAAAATCTTCTCTGACTCAGAAGGGCTGGAACCGACAACCAGTGTGTTAGAAAGAACTGGCCTGATTTCCTGAATTGACATTTCCACCTTGAGGAACAGAGAATATATTGAAGTCTTAATAATATATACTTATGTATAGGTATGTACATATAAGAAAATATTATTTCATACATTGCCATTGCATTTTAAGTGTGTATCAATTTTGAACTAAAATAGCTTAAATATTAAAGAATTTCATATCTTGATAATGCCCATCTTCATGTGATGCTATACTTGCAACATTCGAGAATACATCTTTTTATTAACAGCAATGACTGCGAACTATCATCCATACACATCTTTGAAGATCTTTTCTGTATTACCTACAAAAGATGATAATGCAACATATTGGCAGAGATGAACTCACCTGTAGGTAGAATGAGACCAATTTGCTGTCCAATCTGAGCAAGCATTCTAAAGTAAGGGGTAAGAATATCTTACGGGCTGTCGTGTTTGAGGCTGAGGAGCTCTGGGAAACACTTTGTCCAGATGCTAGTGAAAGCAGGGACCTACTCGAATCATTTCACAGTTGAACTGAGGGAACTGTGATTTGATCTTTGGTTCACAAGAACCAAAGGCTAAGGTGACCCAGCAAGGGCTTATTCCACTCAAGTTGCTTACTTCATCATCCCCTTGCTTTCTGGAGAATGCACTTTCCACAGCTAGGAATATAAGAAGCTACAGGTGTTTAAACTCCTGCTGGGCTTTCCACCATCACCGAACCAGCTTGACTCTCAAGCTACGGGGCATCCAACACCAAAGCTGTGTCTATGCTCAAACTCTCCCCGGACCCAGGCAACAGGACACGGCTCACAATCTCAAGGCACTGGATCAATAACAGGCTAGGGAAGTCATCTAATCGACGTTCTAGAATGCCAGACTCTATGAAGTCTGTTAACTCGTCTCCTGTACGTTCAAGCACATGAATCCAATGTAACAAATGAGAAGCTCACTGACCACTTGAGACCCAGCCTCTGCAGCACAGTTTGCTACCATTGTGTCACCAGAGGGCATGAAATAAAAGGTCCCCCGGGAAGCTACTGCATCCCTCTGCAGAGAGGAGTCTCCCACGAATGCTTGTATGCGGATGACTATGCTTCTTGCACCGGTTTTGTTCAATAAGTATGAGGACGACAATTTTTTTCCCCAGAAACACAAAACCCCTAATTGTTGATAACTATCTGTCTGTCTGAAGTTCTCCTGTTCAGTTGTGCCATGATCATGACAGCTAGTATGGGACTATACCTAGAATCATGGAAAACAAGGTCCCTCCTCTCAGTGCATGTTTGATGGGGCTAACATAACTGTGGAGTGTATGTAACTTTGTACATACACACACATTCAGGACTGGGGAGGCAGATTACATTAGACGTTCATTATTGACAACCTGGGGCAGGGGTGGTTGATGAGCAACCACGTGTTTGGTTCTAAGATCTACTGTGTGATATAGAGGAAGTCTGAGGAGGCACAGGGCACCCGCCCACTATGCTCACAGTTGGACACCATCCATGAACACCAAAGAAAAGGTTGACATTTTATTTTATGAAATTACCTTCCTTAGGGCGCCTTCCACGGACGCTGCTAATTGTTGCTTCTTAAGAGCATACTCCTTGTGTGCGGTACACTGTTCGCCGAGACGGTCCACATGCTTCTGAATGCACCCCATCATCTCCTGGATACTTGTCACCCGAGAGCTGGATAGAACATGCCAGGTGTTAGTTCGCTTGACCTTGACCTAGAAGCCCTGACAAGAGGGGACATTTGAAACCAGACATGCTCTTTCAGGTGCAGTGGGTTGGTCCAAGCTACTGCTTTAGGATTACGGGAGTTAAACAGTTATCCTCTTGGTATAGCAGGCAGCAAAGTCAGAGTACGTTCCCTTGTTTTAAGTCAGTCCGTCCCGGGGGAAGGATGAATTATGGCTTCTGTGACAGGTCTAATCTTTTTAAAGGTTTGCTTTTAATACTTCTGTAAGGTACTTCAAGAATCTTCCAGTAAACGGCACAGTGTGTTTACCAAGTTTTCCTGGGGGTATCATTTAAAAGCTTCATTTATTTCAAGATGCTCCTTGAATAGGAATGTGAATCAGCCAATTAACAGAGCATTTGCTAACCCAATAGGGTAAAATATTTATATATTTTGTTCTCAGTGGTTATGAATGCTCAAGGCTATATTCACTAGATAAAAACCTAGCTATCGCTAGCAATTAGGTAACAAACACACTCATCCATATTTGATGTCTCACATGATCATTTATCTAACTTGTGTTGACCTAGGAGACGAAGGTGGCAGGAGGGCTCACAATGGCACGCCTTTCTAACCGGCTTTGAGTCGGACTCCAATTGCTCCCATCTGTCACAGGCTTCCTCACCATTTCCAGGATACATAAGCATGGGGGCAAAACAAGAATACTATGCACAGAGTGGACACTTCCAAATTGTTCAGCCCGTTCCCAACACAGTACCTTGCCCTTTATCTTAAGAAATATGTCCCTCCACTCATGTGAGCCTGATAACTCTTTAACTATCCTGAGAGGTTTTTTTTTGGGGGGGGGAAGGGGACCTGGGGGTATTTTTGTGTTTGTTGGCAGATTTGTTAGATCTTGGAGCTAGGTCCAGATTTCAGGAATTTGACCTCAACAATTAACTTGAGTCAGTAAAAATAAATTGAAATAATAATAAAATAAGGACAAGCTCAGAAATAACCAAGGGGTGCAGTAAGGTCGCTGGAGTGATTATAAGGATACTTCCACAGGGAGGTCCACCTCCATGTGTCCCATAGGTACATCGAGGGTCCCAGACAAGCATAATTGTGAAATACGATATGAAACCACTATGCAAAATACTGTTCCTGGTATGTAATGTCTCGGGAACACTCAGAACAAATAGTTTTATATCTAAATACTCAAAATCAGTGAAGAAGATAATAAAAACATCAGGATATTTGTAGACATAATTCTGACAGAAAACCATGCATCCTGTAAAAGCCGTATCCTGGCAATATGAGTTATTTTAACTAAGATTTAGGCTAAGAGGTGAAGCACTAAAAAGGCCTGTCAAGTCCAGCTGTCCTATCGCAACACGATCCGAGTTTTCTAAAGCATATTGAAATCTAGAGTGGGAAACAGAGACAGCGATCCTGTGGCACTATGGGAAAACACAGAGGAAAAGGTAATGGAAGGAACAGGTAGACATGGAGAGAGGAGAGAATGTGAGAAGAGGCAGAAAACGCCATGGCAGTTTGAAAGTTATTTATTGGTATAAATTAGAAATTTAAAGTAGAATTTGAAAAAAGAACTGCATCAACCAAGATGAAGGATGCTGACTTCTACTTCCGGGTCACCATGTGGCTCCCCACCCCCAGCCCCAACATGCATCCTACATTCATTACAGTTGGGCATTTTTTCCCTACAACTATGAATTCTGAATCTGCTACTTCCTGGGGGGCAACGGTCATCAGTAAACAATCCCAGCAAAGAAGAAACTAGGCACACTGCTTTTTGGTTCCTAGCCAGCTTTGTGTGTGTGTGTCTGTGTGTCTGTGTATGTGTGTTATGGTGTGTACAAATTTGTACAAATGTAATGGTTTTAATCTTTTTCCCAGTAACCTGCCCCATCACAGACTGACAGAAGCACTATCTGAACATTTGAGCCTGCGTATCTGATCTTTTAGGTCTAGAGTCAATTCTTTTTTTTTTTCTATCTTCCTGCATTTTTTTTTTCTGAGTGTTTAGCACACGACATAGCACACAGTGGAGCATCTCCCCCCTGACTTTCTTTGGTTGACTGCTGCTGACCTGCGTACAGATTGACTGACTTCTTGGTTGGCAAGCTTCTTCTGAAGTTGGTGGCTTTCTTTACCTAAAAGCCACGTTTGCATGTAGTCTGAAAAATGGTCAGTAGGGGGACATACTGTCTTGTTCAAGTTGCATACCTTCCAGCACAGAGAACACAAAGCGAGAAAACAAACCCAGATCAAGCACTGCTTCTGTAAAAACAGCACCTTTGGAAAAACCATAATTTTAATTTTTGTGGATCACAACCAATAAAATAGGATCTGTCTGTTTCTGATTTTGGTTTTCAGTCACCTATGAGAGTCTCATTTGGGGATCTTTTGCTTCTTATCAGTCAGTGTATCTCTTACGCCGTAAACTCTTTAAGGAGAGGAGCTGGAGGCTTTACTTAGTCCTATAATCCGTGTAGCCTTAATGCACAGTGTCATAAGAAAGGAAGAGTAATACATTTTTTTTTTTAAAGTTGAAGACAGAGTCTCAGCTATCTGAGCCTGGCCTTAATCTTCCTATGCAGCCTGGGGACCTTGAACTTTTGACTCTGCCGTCTGTCTTCTGAGCACTGGGATTACAGGTACAGGCCACCATAGCTGGTTTATGGGAAGCTGGGAATCGAACTCAGAGGCAGAGCCTAACTGTTGTTTGCTAACTGGACACAGTGTCAAACTGCATTCTAAATTCGTTTATATTTACTTGTTAGTGCTGCTCTCAGCCTCCCTCAGAGAGTCTGCCCTCTGCAGTGGGCAGGAGTAATGTCAAGACTCACAAGTGTCAAAGGGCAAAGAATAGGGGGACTGTGGAGTGAACGACCCTAAATGGGATGTTACCCTCTAAAGCTCAAAGAACACAACATGGAAGAAGGAATGCAAGAGCCAGAGGATGGAGAGGGCGCTGTAAAATGCTGTCTTCAGGGACTGGCAAGGCTACAGCATTCATAAACTCCCTCCAGATAGCTGTGGGTACCTGTAGAAAACCTACGTAATATTTAATATTTGGCCATTGTGCAAGGCATAAAGGACTCTGAGGTCGTACCTCTCACTGAGGGGTGACACACAATTATGGGGTTCTAGGGAAGGGTTTATCACTTCCTTCAGTGCTATAGTACAGTTTCTGATAAGTGGTGCATGTTCAGTAAAGAATTCCCCACTGATGTTCATGCAAGCAGCCATAAGTATATTCAGTGGGTCACATTAAAAAAAATCAAAGTAGAAGGGGAAAGGGCTATTAGACATAGAGGAAGGGAGATGAGAAAGGGTAATGAGGACAAAAATGACAAAAATTTAATACACAATGTATGAAACTTAAAAAAGGAAAAAAATAAAATACCAGAAATTAATTTGTTTTAGCATCACAGTAATAGTATCCTACAACTTGTGAATACACTCACTGCCATTGTAGACTGTCTAAGATGCCTAGTTTCTTTTTTGGTGTGTATGTGCACTTACAGTGAGGGTCAAGCAATTTTAACATGCATAGTTTTGTCCAA
This sequence comes from Microtus oregoni, assembly GCF_018167655.1. NCBI lineage: Eukaryota > Metazoa > Chordata > Mammalia > Rodentia > Cricetidae > Microtus > Microtus oregoni. The sequence goes on along the minus strand of NW_024543842.1, from coordinate 109,923 downwards.
TATGCACTTTCCTCATCTAATAAAGCTTTATGAGGACAGTCTGAGTCACCTTGCTCTGTCTCACTCCTATCTGCAGCACAGACTCAATCCTGGGGTGGAGAAGCTGCCCTGCTCACCTAAGCTGGTGTCCTGTCCCATCCTGTCCCCTCCCCTGCAACCCATACCCCCCTACCCCATCCTCAGAAAGCCACTCTCTCTGATAGGGTGCTAATCTCTTCCACTTCTCATTCCCAGCAGGAATATAATGATAGCATCTATCCCATTCCCAATCCCAGGGCTACACCCCCCTTTCAGGCTTCCATAAGGAAACCCTGTTCTGTAGATGACAAGCAGCCCAGACGCCATGTTTTTGTTTAGAAACTTCCATGCTGGTCCTGATTTTCAGTCCTTGAAAACAGGGCTAGCACACATCCCAGCAATTTCTCCAGTGCTTTAATAGTCATTGGCCTGATCAAAGGAAAACTATGGCTCCCCAATCTGCTAGCCATTCTCACACGAGCTGAAAATAAATGAAGAGAATTTTGTCATTCACAAAAAACAAACGGCTATCACACTACAGCCATGTTCAACTAAGGGTGGGGCAAAAATTGACAGTGACTAAGGAGATCTGATTGACGCAAACTGTGGCGCCCTGTTACTCTGTTCCCATTCTAAAGCACACTGCCTGTGTGTAATGGGGAAGGGAGAGGGACGACCAACGGGCTAATGATCTGTGGCCCTGGATTGCGTTGGAAAGATTGATTGACCTTTGGATTTGCTCTGAGAGCATGGACTTGTTGGCGCCTATCAGCAGCGTGAGCACGAGGCGCGTCAGATTATTCCTGATCTTGACTTTGGCGTTCCAATATCACAGATGCTCAGACACGTTGGATTGAGAAGGCTTCTTCAGACATTCGTTAGAAGCTCCATCGTGGGGGCATTTGAACCTTTGTTAATTAAGTCAATTGAGGGGAAGAGGGAATGAATGCTTGGTTGGTTTTTTTTTTTTTCCTTCAGAGAGGACAGACATGTTGACTTTTGCTTCCGGAATAGACTGCTCTGTTTACTGTACAGAAGCACTCACCCTGTCTTCGCGTCTGTCGCAAGTGGGGGTTGGGGGAGGGGGCAAATCCCCAAGTTAATGCATTCTAATGACTCATGCCAGAGCATGCAAGTTGCTCGCCACCCTTCCATAAATTACTACGGCAGCCCATCTGGAGCAGGGGCTGAGCCAGATGGTGAGCGCTTGACAGCGTACTCCGTCTCAGCAGAAGGGGTCAGCTGACTGCAGTTTCCTTTCCGTGTATGGCAAATGACGCCTGGAAGACGGCGTGGGGAGGGTCTCCTATCTTTAGCTTGCTGCTCCCTTTAACTGAGACCCGATCAGCGTCCTTTCTTATTTGTGACTATCTTCATTTGGGGGAAAAGAGCACCACGTCTATTTTTTATCCCTACTTTCAAGAAGGGCTGTTTGTACTACAAACGTGAAAAGCATATCTTTCAGTATTTCAGATGATTTGTTATATATTTTGATACTTTTTCTCCACAACACACACATACACACTTTGAACATGCATAGTAATGAATACATAGAAGGCAAGCAGGAAGTGAGGCTGGAGTTACAGGACTCTTGAGTTCTGGTCAGATGGATGACAGATTCATTGCTGTAAGATCATAGCGACCAACATATGTGTGCCGTATTGGGGATTCATGTAGATTCTACATGAACTCAGACATAGAGATGATATTTTTTCTCTTTGCAAAAGGAGGTTGAAAAATACTACACTCTCCAGCCACAGGGCTGTGGAGTCAGACAGAGCAGACCAGCCAAGAATTTCACTAAACCATCTGCTAGCTTCCTGATTATCCTTCCTCTGCCACAAATCCTCTGGGAGAGAGCAAAGCAAACAAATAGTCAAAGAACAAATCCCACCCACACCGGGGAAGAGTGTAACCGTTTTCCAAACGAGCAAGGCAAAGCAAGCAAGGCTAAGACCCTCAGCCGTGATCAGAGAAACACACTCACACTCCGGTTCAAATAAGGCGATCTGAAAATAAACCCACCCAAAGCCAAGAGAGGTAAAGGGAAAACCACCCCTCAAAATGAAAGAGCAGGAGACCCCGTGACACACAAGCACCCTAGAGAAAAAGTTCTTTGCAACCAGTGGCTGTGGAGAGAGGGATAAGCCCCCTCATAGGTTCTCCAGTCCCAACTGGGCATCCCTAAATACATGTACATATATGTACAACACTGAATGGAGTCAGTAGGCTGTTTGTATGAGTGTCTGTCTGTCCCTGTGTGTATATGTCTATATACATGTAACAGTGATTATAGAAGAATAGGTCATGAACTTGATAGGCAGTGGTGGGGTATAAGGAAGGAGCTGGGAGGGAGTAGGAAGACTTGTGTGGGTGGAGATGACATAGATACAGTACTCATGAAAGAAATTCTCAAAAAAAGTTAAATAAAAGGAAACTCCCAAACAAAATATTCAGAAATAAAACAAAATGGGATTCAAAAAGAATTGATCAGAAACCCCAGAAATGGGAGTAACAGTTACTACTACTAAAAAAAAAAAAAAAATCAATGACTGGAAACAAAGGGGGAAACTAACAAAGGAGAAAGGCGGCCGGAGGGATCACCGAGAACACAATACAGAGCATCAGAGGCGTGGGAGAGGCGAGGGCAGACCTACAGACAGACTGATAGACCCTGGCGGACCGCCAACAGGAGCCGGAGAGAGGGAACAAGAATGATATGAAAGCCACATTCAAAAGGATGATTGTCGAAATTGATTATAACTTAGGATGACAAAGCAAGAGATAATTGGATAAATACAGATATTTGGGATCATTTGAAAAATACCAAGCTGCACTCTGATGTACTTCTTTCCAGTAAGCTTTCGTTTTGTATTTCCCCACCAATACAGTGAGTGTTGCACTGTGCATGAAACCCGAGGCTTGACTTTACCTGTTTACGGGACTCTATCATTACACAATCTTCCCCGCATTCATTCTTATATGGTTGAGATTGTGCTGTTACATGCTTGCCCTGATACTGGCCAACTGTTTTCCTACTCAAGGGAAATACTGGGGTTATCTTTGGGTTGGCATTATTCTTGCCAGCACTGCGCTGAACATCTCATTTCTTAGTGTGTTTTTTTAATTTTATTTATTTATTTATTAAAGATTTCTGTCTTCTCCCCGCCACCGCCTCCCATTTCCCTTGCTCTTAAATTGGGAAGATCAACACAGTAAAAATGGCAATTCTACCAAAAGCAATCTATAGATTCAATGCAATCCCCATTAAAATCCCATCAAAATTCTTCACAGATCTGGAGAAGACAATAATCAACTTTATATGGAAAAACAAAAAACCCAGGATAGCCAAAACAATCTTATACAATAAAGGATCGTCTGGAGGCATTACCATCCCTGACTTCAAACTCTATTACAGAGCTACAGTATTGAAAACAGCTTGGTATTGGCATAAAAACAGAGAAGTCGACCAATGGAATCGAATAGAAGATCCTGACTTTAATTCTTTAGTGTGTTTACTCATAATCCCTTCTCTACCTTTTCTTCCGGAACCCCCTAAGCTAAGAGAGCTCCTCAACCAAGCTGAGCAGAATTCCCGACCTCAATTCAGCCTTTCCTCTGTTGTCTCTGCTCTTCCCAAGCCTCTTACCCACTGGGATTCAGGCAACTTCACGTCACATCATAAGAAAGTAAATTTGCATTAGAGTGACTAACATAGATATTTGATTAAGAAATAAATTGATAGATACTCCTTTAATGCAGTCTAAGCTTTGTAATATACTCCGTATTAAGAGTTTCATAATGAACAAAAAAAGCCATCCACCTTACCAGTGTTTGCTGAGTGTTAGCAGGGTTGAGACTGCAAAGGTACTACTCAGTCCGCATCTGAAACAAGCAGCTGATTTCAGACACGAGGGTATCTGAAGAGCAGCGAAGTTCAAACTGACCTAAGAACTCAACTGTGGATTTCCCGGATTTTAGTGTCTGACTTTTACCGCCTAACTGTGCCATCCAACTCCATTAAAACCAGCTCCCTTGTTGATGCTGTCTTTTTTGTTTGGTTGGGTTTTTTTTGTTTTTGTTTTTTGAGACAGGGTTTCTCTGTGCAGCCCTGGTTGTCCTGGCACTTGTTCTTTAGGTCAGGCTGCCTTCGAACTCAGAAAGATCCACCTGCTTCTGCCTCCTGAGTGCTGGGATTAAAGGTGTGCCACCACATCCAGCCCCCAACAAGTTATTTTTAAATTCTGAAGTGTTTGGTGGAACTGTTACAGGATGCAACCACAAACGAATCTCTTAGGCACCAGAAAGTGGCTCCTATTTTCTTGGGGAGCTGGCATGTCGTTTGTTTTCCCATTTAAGGTTAAACAAATATTTTTTTACAACGATGCAGCTTTTCTCTGATGTCATACCTGCTCCAGATAGCTCAAGCTCCCTACTGTGTCAGTGTCAAGAGAGGAAGCTGAGAGCCTTCCCAGGTGGGTTGTCAGCCTGCGACTAGGTGACCAGACACACGAGAGGACTAAGGAGAGATGGGGTGCAGGAAGGTGAGGAGGGAACGAGAACTGCAAAGGGGTACACAGTACTGTGCCGTGGATGTGCCATAGCTGTGCCATGATGTGCCCTGGCTGTGCCATGATGTGCCCTGGCTGTGCCCTGGCTGTGCCATGATGTGCCCTGGCTGTGCCGTGGCTGTGCCCTGGCTGTGCCCTGGCTGTGCCCTGGCTGTGCCGTGGCTGTGCCCTGGCTGTGCCGTGGCTGTGCCCTGGCTGTGCCCTGGCTGTGCCCTGGCTGTGCCATGATGTGCCCTGGCTGTGCCGTGGCTGTGCCCTGGCTGTGCCCTGGCTGTGCCGTGGCTGTGCCCTGGCTGTGCCATGATGTGCCCTGGCTGTGCCATGGCTGTGCCATGATGTGCCCTGGCTGTGCCCTGGCTGTGCCATGGCTGTGCCCTGGCTGTGCCCTGGCTGTGCCCTGGCTGTGCCATGATGTGCCCTGGCTGTGCCATGATGTGCCCTGGCTGTGCCCTGGCTGTGCCATGATGTGCCCTGGCTGTGCCGTGGCTGTGCCCTGGCTGTGCCCTGGCTGTGCCGTGGCTGTGCCCTGGCTGTGCCCTGGCTGTGCCCTGGCTGTGCCCTGGCTGTGCCATGATGTGCCCTGGCTGTGCCCTGGCTGTGCCCTGGCTGTACCATGGCTGTGCGGGGCTGTGCCGGGGCCGTGCCCTGGCTGTGCCATGGCTGTGCCGTGGATGTGCCGTGGCTGTGCTGTAGCTGTGCAGTGCCTGTGCTGTAACTGTGCCGTGGCTGTATAGCTATGCCATAGCTATGCCGTGGCTGTGCCATAGCTATGCCGTGGCTGTGCTGTGGCTGTGCCGTAGCTTTATCAAAGCTATGCCATAGCTGACCGTTCTGGTCATCTTGGCCTGAAGATAAACTCTTCCCATGGTTCCTTCTTTTGGACTCCTTCACTCAGCCTGCCCTGATCTCTGTTCAAAATTATGTCTGCCTTCTCTGAAGCACTGTGTACAATGGCCTCTGTCCCCAGGGGTCCCGTTTTGGTAACGCACATATACTTCATGTGTGTCTTCTTGACTGGATGCCAATAGGTTTTTGCAGTTCTGTGACAGGTTGATGTGTCTCTGTCGAGCCTTGAGGTCATGGCCATTTTCCATACATTCAATCAGTTAAAAAAAAAAAACAAAGAAAACTACAGGGAAAGTGAAGCCTGATTGAAGAGGGGGGGGGAGGGAGGGAGAGAGAGAGAGAGAGAGAGAGGAAATTCCTCTTGAACATACTGGAACAAAAGAAAGTCCATGACATGAAGTCACCCGCTTCCTCACCACCAATGCAAGTTGAGCTGAAAGAGGAGAAGAACCAATAGCTAGCCATCTAACAGAACAACTCAGACAAGCAACCCAGCCCTCCACCTCCTACAGCTATAGCAAGCTGTTGAACATCTCTGTGCCCAGGTTTTATTCTGCAAAATGGGGGCAATGATAGATCAGTGTACACCCTAGAGGGTGATCCCTAAGTCCATCAAGAGCTATGTAAAGGAGAGTGTTTCCTCCGATTCCTAAGGAGCCTGTAATATAGCTCCACTCCAGCCATGTTTCCTGCTCTCCTCCCCCTCTGGCCCACCTCTCCTCCAGCCACACTGTCCTCTCCTGTTCAGCACTGTGTTTTTTGTAGGGTCCATTTAGCTCCCCGGGAATGCATGGGAGCTCTTCTTAGTCAGTCCTCCCTTGACCCCAGAGCCTGAAAGAGTTCCAGCCACACAGCCTTTCTCTACCATATCCCACACAGTAGCTCCTGCTCCAAAGGACAGCTCACTTGCAGATTGATTTCTTGGTTGGCTCTCCCCACCAGAATGCAAACAGCATGGGGCCAGACATGACATTAGATGCTTGGGATCTCCTGCTTAACAAAACATTGAGCATGATTTTGGAATGGACAAATGAAGAAAAGGCCCGAGTTCTGTCCACAGTTCATTAACATCTGTAGCACCAACCAAGATAGCGCTAGCCAGTGTAAACAAAAACTGTGGGGAGGATAAGCATAATCTTGATTAACGCTTAGTTTCCCCCCCCCCACTCTGAGAAATATGAAGAATGAAAATTTATGTGAAGAATTTATATGAAGGAAGTCATATGCATTGGATTGAAGCAGATAATAAAGTTACACAGAAGCAAAATATTCAGCTAAGATGAAACTAATATGTTTAGCCATGATAAGATAGAATGAAAAGTGGTACCCTCCTTCATGCAGGGCTAGAAACGGAGCTAATAGATGCTTGCAGCATACAGCTCCTAAATGGAATTTTAACAAGCAAGAAAGGCAAATGAATATTTCACAAGGTAGCCTGGTTCCTGCTGTGCGTTTCATGTCTTGAGCTCTGAAGTTGGAGCCGTGCTTGGAAAAAGAGATGGCGATCGTTGCTTTTACTCATCATTGCCACTTAGATTTCAGACCTGGCACTTCCAACCACTGCAGCATCCTGTGCCTTAATACCAAACAGTGTGTGGTAGCAGGCCACCTTTGGTTAAGAATGATGCCAAGCAAAACCCAGAAAGAGAAAAGGGGCCCAGAAGTCAAGGCTTTCAGCCTGACTGTGATTCTCAAACTGGTTACTATCACACTCTATTGAGGGAAACTTATTGTATCATAATCGCATGCAAAGGAATGCATGAAAATATCATAATACAAGGTCCCTTGCTCATGTGACAGATGCTACCATCTGGAAAGATAAAAAGCTACTCAATGATCAGAATTATCGTTAGGTTGTAGATCAGATTTAAAAGAAGCAAGGAAATATAGGCATTACTATGATTTATTCTGTGAGGTGGCTTGAAGTTCAAGCCTATTTGATGCCAGGATAGAAAAACAGTGTGACTCTGTCCCCCATCCCTTATAGAAGAGTAATGACAAACATCTCAATTCACCCCGCACACTTAATTTCAAATAAACATTGACAGGACCAAAAGAAACTCAGCACAAATGGCTCACAGAGGTGTCCCTTAGCACATCAAGGCACATGTTGGCCTCCGGGCTCACAGGGTACCTGAGGCTCCTCAGCTCCTCTCACCCCACCCCTGCCCTAAACCTCTCCAGCTCAGGGCTTCCCTTCACCCAGCCTCTGATTCCTGTATCACCTATCATTTCAGCCGCGGGCTCTCTTGCTCCTCCCTCCCTCTTCTTTGCTTCCTCTCTCTTCCTCTCTCGCTCTCCTATCTCTCCCTCTCATGGCCCAGTCCAGTTTGCTGATCATGTTTAGTTTGCTGCTTCTCTCCTTGCTCTGGACTCTTCCGGATGCCGCTGGCTGTGCTCTTCCTCATGTCTACAATAAAAACTTTCTCCTCAACCATGCTTGGAGTTGTCATGGTCTCATTTCATTCAAATGTAAGTTTCCGAGTTTGGGTTTTTTTTTCTATTATTAACAGTAAAAATATTAACTAATAGAGACTTTTAAAGCCCTACCTGCTAATAATCCAATTCTAAATTCCACCTTTGTTATCGGAATAGAAATACTTAACTCCTCTAATTCACCCATAGCCTTCCTGTTTAATCAAAATGAGTACCACTATTTGGAATGTCTCACCCTGCTGTGATCATTTGACACAATCGCGTGGTTCTTCGTATAGATTTTTAACCCTAAAGTAATTAGGTATTGGGTGTTTTCTATGTGCAAGGAGTGGTGTTGCATTATTTAATCACAAATATTAAATGAGAATTTCAATTTGATGGAGGAGGACAGAGAACCAGATTTAGGATTAAAAGTCACAGCACTATTCTGGAACTCTCAGTGCACACAGTCAAACTCCTTGGATGTGGAATCAAATGTCGTCCGATCAATGACATTTTGGGATGTCTGCTAACAGGAACCTTGGTGTTTTGTGACCTGGCGGCACAGCTGGCATCTCACAGTCTAGGAACCACTGTGGACAGTCCATATAGACACTTAGAGAAGTCAAATGGCTCTTTGCTGTCCTGGCTGCCACGCTAAACTCTACCTTCACTGCAGCTAGCTGTGGCAGGAAAGTTCCTTCTTGGAAAACTTCTCTTTAGCGTTTGGAGATGGATCAGATGAAGAAACAGGAACAAGTTCCAGATAGAATATATGGGATTGGGGTCAGCAGCCACGCTGTCCTCTGACTTGCAAGGGAAATTCTAATATGTTTGTAATTTTTTTCTTAATGGATTTCTACTTTGCATCAACTTTCTGAATCAAAAATAATTTGCCAAGAAACAATTTCCCTTTTCTTTCAGTTCCCCCCACCACATGGAAGTGGCATTGATTTGTACAATTATGAAATCTTGGGGCAAGCAGTACCTTGATACTATTATAAAGCAAACTGATACTTCTGAGATGCTGACAGACACATACTCTAATTTTTTAAAATCTAATTGCTTAGTTATTAATTTAATTTTCTTGCAACAGTTCTAATTAGTGTTTTATTTTATTTTATTTTTTTCCATTAAGAGCCAAATTGCCTCTTGAAAAGACAAAATGATAGACTCCTCTTTGGAAAATGGGGTGAGTATAAAAATCATGACAAGAAAGAACATAGAGACAAAAGAATTGGACTAGATGAACAAAGAAATATGCAAGCTTACAAAAACATGACCCAAAACAGAAGGGGGAGAAGAAGGGAGAGGAGTGGGGGAGAAAGAGAAAATAAAAGCACTTCAATCGAAACTCTCGCTATCAAAATCAAAGCATTTCACATAGAGCAAACAGGACACAGTTTACCAGTAAAAACTTGTGACCACATTTCTGTCTCTACGAGTAGAGCCTGAAGCTGAACCAAAAAACTCAGTTTCTGGGTAAGACACAGGAATTAAACTTCTCACTGGGCCTTAAGTGGCTGAGAGAAGACAAATGTGTGACCGGGAGAAGGGAAGCCAAAACAAAAGGCTTGCGATGGCACCAGCTAAATAAGAGAAGCCAGCATCTAGGATTTGTGAGCCCGAGTACCTGGTAGGAAGCAGCAACCTAAACCAGAACTCCAGGGATCAGAGAGTGGGTGGGGGCTTTGGCTGCATCCTCATTTGCACACACATGGGGACTCTCCCTTTGGCCAGAGAGAACAACACAGTCAGACTGACCAGGAGAATGACACTGGCCAGGGCTGTGAGATCCAGTGATAATAACAGGCCTCACCACGTACACCAGTCATCGTACGACTGCCCCAGTCCAACATCTAAGTGTCTTGTATCTTATAGACAGACAGTCGTCTGCCTGGCTCAAGACATTTGGAAGGAACAGGCATGGATCAGGAGGGGAAAGGGAGGGAGCAGCTGCAGTAGGCACATGGGTCCACGCTGGGTATGCCCGGGCCCTCTAGTCTAACAGAAAACAGTTTCACCTGGCATCTGGCTCAACACCCAAGTCGAGAGCCGCAGCAGCTAGAGTTGTTGGTAGTTGTTCCACAGAGGAGAAGCCTTTGCCCTTGTTGTGGCCTTCGGTTTCTGGCTCTTTCTGGGAGACCTTGGATTATTTCTAATCTCAGTTTTGCATGGTCCCATAGGAACCATCTAAGTACCCGAATCAAATGTCTCTGTCCACTTCAGATCGTCTTCTGGGAAGAAAATTCCCTATACCTAGACATCCACGGTCATACTTTAAAACACACCTAAGAGAGTGAAATGGGGCTCAAGGGAAATGAAACCATGTTTACCACCTTCTACCTACTTCATTCCTCAAACTGTATTTTTTTTTTTTTGAGTTTCAAGGAAATTATAGAAAACTACAGCAAATGAGAACCTGGATTTAACCTTCTTGGACAGATCTATTTCCTCTCTTTCTGTTAAGCGTAAGTGCTGCTGATTAAACGTAGATGCAATCTTCCTGGCTGATACTTGCTCCAGGAAAGGCCGTCATCTCCCTGTCTTCAAGTCCCCCCACTTCCCACACACTCTCTCTCTCTTTCCCACTGCCCCCCTTTCTCCTTCATGCCCAACCAATTCTCAGCCCAGCCTGGTGCGCCCGCTAAGCATGCTCGCGGAAGTCAATGATCCTGGCACCTTGCCCAAGAGCACGGAAACCGGAGCCTGGGCACTTGGATTCCAAAGCTCCCTCTGTCACAAACTGGCTCTGCCATCCCGTTTGCCAGTCACTTAAGCCCTCTGATTCATAGTTCCCGTGTCTGTGGAAGGAAAGCATTCTTAGTATGTGTTTCATGGAGTCACTGTGTGGATTAGTGAGAGAATGTCCCCAAAGCCCTTGGCACAGTGCCAGGCACATAGCAGGCTCTCACTAAATGTGAGCTTTGGTTATTAATAGTTACCTTTTATTTGGGGCTTTGTTCAGTGAAATAGTGAAGTTAAAAGGAAATGAGAATTCTGGTAGATTTTTTGTTGTTATTGTCTGTTTGTTTTTTTGTTTTGTTTTGTTTTCTGGAAAGAGAAAATAGAGAAGGCCACGAACTGAGGGAGGGAGAAGCTGAAGGAGAGGGGAGAGACTGGGGAGGGAGGAGAAGCTGAAGGAAGAAGGAAGAGACTGGGGGAGGGAGGAGAAGCTGAGGGAGGAAGGAAGAGACTGGGGGAGGGAGGAGAAGCTGAGGGAGGAAGGAGAAGCATGGAGAAGGCAGGATGTGGAAAACCTGCAGAGCAAAGCTCCTCTCTGGTGCCTTGCTTCTCCCTCTTCTCATACACGCACAGACACAAAGCTTCAGCATCTTTAAGTCCTCATGCTCTGACCCCTGGCTTCACTTCAGGGGGAGCAACGCTGTGCTCAGAATCACCGTAGGCAGAATTCAATAGAACCTTTTAAGCCACATCATAATGCGGCCAAACATCAGAAGGGGGGGGGGGGGTAAAAAAACTGAAACACAGAAAAACCTTGTGCAACTTATTTTCCTACCAGGTTGTGGAAACTGAAAAAGCTCGTTAGGCTGGGGGATAAAGCAGACTTTCCTCACCTGCAGGAGTCGGCTTGGCTGATTAAGGCCCCTCCCTTCTGCAGAGCAGCGGCGGTGGAGTCTTTAATTTCTCTGTGTAATTCCTCATGCCTCGCTGCCAAGACAGGCAGGCTTAAACCCTCTGATTTAAGGAGCTTAAGGTAAGCTTCGACTTCTCCAAGTACATCAAATGCCTGCCAAAGAAAACATACTTTCATTTTCTGCTTTTCTAGTTTAAAACTCGGCATCAGTGTGCACACGGAACGCTGGCGATTAAAGCAGGCCATTGAACTTAGTAGTTTGAGCGTAGCAACAAAAAATATCTCAGTTCTGGGGAACAGCTGTGCAGTCCCCGCCTAGGGAAACGTACAGTTTAGTTCAACATAAATAAATATCCACACCATAAAAGTACCAAGATAGCTTATACCGAGAAGACACCTGCACGACGCAGGTAGACACGGTTGAAATTCAGAGTCAGACGGATATTTTGCATATTTTACACACATAATGGATGAGCTATTAAAAATGTGTATCCTTTCATGGCCTGAATATCTCAGCAGTGGAGTTGGGATGGATGGAGCACGTGCCCCCGCATTCAGCTTACTGTCTTAGGGAAGTAACGCAAATGGCCAAATTCAAACTGGACAGAACTGGAATCTACAGAAATCTCTCAAATGCTCTTTTATGTTGAGATTCTCTCCTCCCTCCAACGTCCTCATGTCTTCCAGGTTTGCCATCTCTAGTCACTTAAGCCTTGTAGAGAAACCTTGCTATCCAAGGATTCTTTCTTACTTGACCATGTTTCTCTTGAGGTTGGAAACAAAGCAAAATGCAGAAATACGCTGACATTAGTAAAGATGTTGCATGACTTTTTAGGTCTTTCTATGGCTCACTGAAGCATCACTGAGGAACGAGCACTGTTTCTGGGATCTCACTTTTAATTTTAAATGTGGGGTTTCTTATTTAGAATAAAAATGGAGCTTCTTGTCAATTGAGGGTAAGATTTAAAACCAATGCCTAAAGCAAATTTCTGGCATAGCTAAAATTATCTTGAATTCCCTTAAAGCTCACTTAAAGTTTAAGATTGGTGAATTGTTGCATGTTATATTTATACTTTGCACTGACAAACTCCAAGCTCCTTTTTAAAAGAAAAAAAGTCTTAGTGTCCTTCTAAGACTAGAGGAGGATTGGAGAATGGAGAATTCAAGGTATCTTTTCTTGGTTACAAATCTAACTCCATTCTGGTTGAATAATGAGCCATGCCATGTTTGTTGTTGGTTGAAAATTAAAGAGTAACAAAGAAAGTAACTAAGAATGAGGGCGAGTGTTTAGAAAGTACTCACACATGTTTAGCTACTAGTCTAGATCTTGGTCACTCAAGCACATCTTTAAAATGTCTCCTAGAAGGGCACATTCACCTGTCACCTGCCTTTCATCTTAGGGAGATTTCTACACCAGGCCTTGACCATGGCCTCATTTTCATAGGGGTTAGAAGCTGAAACTGCGAGGCTATTATAGATACATGTGTAATGTCACTGTTCCCTAGTCTTGATGCTATAATAAAGGCATGACATCCCAAAATAATGAAGATAAATTGAAGGGCCAAACATACACAAGAAGTAGGAGTTATATAGGCAAAGATATGATATATATTATATAAACATAATATTTAAATATTCAAACATAATTACATATACTATATAACATTATATATAATATAGTAAGAGTCATATATGGGCAAAGGCAACTCATGAACTTGGAAACAAGTGAGCCAAATTTTCTCCCATATTCTTTTCTCAAACAGATCAAATAATAGGGATACACTTTATGATTTTCTCTGCATAATAAAGCAAGTAATAAAATGATGACAATATAAAGGGATGGCAGGCTTCCTTCTTTCATTAGCTTATCACAAACCCGTGCAGAACACCCGTGAGTGAGGTGAGAGGGATCTCATAGTGGAGTTCATTAGGGTTTGAGTTCGCTTTTTGTTCTCCTAGTAAAACACCAAGACCAAAAGCAAACTCGGGAGGAAAGGGTTTACAGCATCTTAGAGATTCAAGTCCATCATTGACAGAAGCCAGAACAGGCGCTCAAGGCAGGGACAGAATCAGAGACCATGGAAGAGCATAGCTATTGGCTTTCCTTGTTATACAACCCAGGGTCACCTGCCCATGGACAGAACTGCCCACAGTGGCCTTGGCCCTCCACAACAACCGTTATCCGAGAAAATGTCCCACAGACACGCGTGCAGGCTGCTCTGACGGAGGCGATTCTTCCACGCAGGCTCTCTCTTTCCAGATGTCTCTAACTGTGTCAAGTTGATAAAAAACCAACCAGCGCACTTTGTTTTAAGCATCACTGGGGGATAGTTGGATAGTTCTGTAGACACAAACAGAAGAACTAAACCTTTGGGCTTTCAAAGAATTCCTCCTTCAAAAGTATACTCTCTGTGATTAGAATTCGATGAGGAATCCATGTGCCACTTCCAGAAATGACCTAAGCACCACCGCTCTCATCCCACTCATCCCAGTCTAGAAGAGATTCCTTTGCTATGTGCCCTATCCGTAGGGAACTTGATATCCTGGATCTCTTTACTGCAATCACAGCACAGAGGTCTGCCCGGCAGTGAGAACACTGTGAGCCTCACACAGACAACTGGAATTCAAGTGTCCTCTCCCTTCTCTTTTCTTTCCACAGCCCCCTGCTTCTTCAAGCCTTATATGTCCAGGGTTAATCAAGATTTTATGACTAGACAGGGAGGAAAAGATAAAAGCGCAAGGGCCGTTATTTTCTCCTGCTGGATCCTAGCTCATCTGAACCATCTCGGTCCCCCACATTCAGAGGAGACAGGTCAGCTCCTTGGAGCCCTAATTTGGGAAAAATGAAGGAACTGCTTGGCTTTTGTTCTTAAAGGGGCCAATAGAAAAAAACCTTTCCTGTTCCTTTTGTTAAGAGCAGATCCAGGGTCAATCAACCGCACCAAATCAAACATAGATGGTATCAGAGAATGGCGTGTTTTATTTGTTTAAAAAGACTCATGAGTCATCCAGCATAATTCTGCTTCCATGCTGGTTCACAAAGATGCTGGATAAATAACAGTGCCTGATTTTTGACTAATAAATTCGGAAAGAGTCAATATTGGATAACAACAAAATGTCACACCCCGGACAATGACCAAGGACACAAAACTCAACATGGCTTCTGAGCAGGACCTCTGCTCCCACCTCCTTTGGAGGGTCAGGAACCCTCTGGATTGCTTAAAAAAGGACACAGGTCTTCCCTTTCTGATCTTAAGCATCACCAAAGACAACTGCTGGTGGCTAAGGCTGGACAACCGATTCGTCGTTCAGGACGCGGCTGAAGGCGCTCCAGCTTGCAAAGCTATGAAGACCAGGAGCTGGAGGAGGATGAATTTCAGGTTCTTCTTTCCCATGTCTCCCACTACCCCATCCGTTCCTTGTTTCTCAAAATTATTTTGCTGCCCCACTCCACCTCTTCCAGTCACAGGGTAGATGAGTGCTCCTAAAAAGCTGTGTTTAAGCCATCTGTTGCTCGGAAGGTTTTCCTCACAAGTTAAAAAATGCTGGAAAAGCAGCTTTGGCTTGATTGCAGGCATCAGCAGCGTTTTATCAATAAGGGAATGGAGGAAGTGTACATACTAACACCTCAGTCTTCCCGAGGCAAATTCACCTCACAAAGGAAATGAGACTCACGAAGCAGAACTTTAGGCTTCTCAGGTCTGTTCATCATTTTTTTCTTTTATCTTAACTGACTTAAGAGATTTTTAAGATGATCTTTGTACTATTAATATGGAAAATCATGTATGAATCATTTCTGCTTTCATCCCCTGAAGGAATATCCAGTGACATCTGTGAACCGTAGGCTCAACTGTGTGCTGAGGATAAGACTGACCACATTAGGGGGCCAAAGCAATATGAAACACTTATGGATTGGGAGAACAGTGGCTGGCTCTCAGCAAGCCCTTAGCCATGCGGTGCACTAACTTATTTAGGTGGCCTGGTGATCCTGTAAGGACACAGAATCAGGATTTCTATTTTACAAATAAAGATGTCAGGTGCAGGGGGACGGTAAGTACATGTCCAGGCCATGCGGTTAAAAAACGTGTCAGGACAGAATCATGCCCAGCCTGACTCCAAAACCCAGGATATCACTGTCTCAGTCATGCTAACAAAGATTTCTCAATTTCTCCTTGAGGCCCTCCAGTCGACTTTATATTCCAGCTATACCCTTAAAAGCCTATACGATTTATTACCAACCCTAAAAAATTATGGAAAGATATTCCCTGAAGTAAATGGAGATCGTCAGACTTATTTTTGAAGCAAAAACTCAAGTTCAAAAACTGGACCCATGTACCAGAGAACCAGCTGTTAATTCATGCAACATAAACATTTTCAACACTAGGTGGCATACCAAGATGATTAAGAGGACCTCTCTCTTGAACCGCAGGTTAATAAACAGTGAACGCTGCCTGGAGACTTTGGAGGAGGGATACACGCGGCATTCTCTTTTATGAAACCCCACTCAGCTTCTCAGGCATGGCACAGAAGCTGCACTGGGAATTGGTGCTCCTTGGATTTTGCAGTAAGATTTCCCCTTTCAAACTGAGCTTTTCCCAAATATTTTGGATCAATATAATCTCTCATGAACAACACAAGACAGTTTTCTTTGTTGTATGATCTTTTTCCTGGGTGGGGATGGGAACAAATCAGGTGCTATATTAGGACAGACTAAAGTAGAATTCTCTCAAGGCCTAGCATAGGCGACCAATGAATTAGTTGGGCTACTTATAGAACATGGGCTAGGGGTTACTTATAGGAGCGTGGGTGACCACAGAGAAGCCATGCCAATAGCAACGTTCCTGTACCTTCAGAGAGGGAGTCTTTTCCTTCACTTAACTTGCTGCATGTAATATATCCACTCGCTCCCTTCAGACTATGAGGCTGTGTGCATTTAGAGAAAAAAAATAGACAGGAAGGGACAGGAAGCAGTGGTTAGAACCTCAGGTGAGGGGCTAGTGAGGCTTCTCTCCTCTCCTGTGAGAGAGTATCAATCGCCCTGTCTTGAAGGTGTCTTACAAGCAGCCTCAGCTGCTCTACTGAGGGTGAGAGCTATGCTCAGAGAGGCCTGGTCTCCAACAGAGCAGTAGCCCTGAAGTTAGTATTGTGTTCGCAATGATTCAAACCTTTAACTAGAAGGCCCTATTCTTAGTGTTTGGGTAAATACGAAGTGAGGTAGACATATTTCTTAGTTTAATTAGGCAACGAAAAACAAATCTGCCAAGAAGTGACTATACCCACAAGGCTGAATTTGTTCACTGCCAAAAGAGATACATAATAGTATAGACATACACATGGAAGGACACCCATTGAATACAGTCATGACTTTAGGGTCCACTGACCAGTTTCCTGGAAAGTGCTTACTCATGAGCGGGAGTCAAACTGAACGTCTCCTTTTCTGTTTGCAGCACTGGAGGTCAAACCCAGAACCCTACAGACACCAGGCAAACACTCTACTACTGGGCTATATAACCCCAAATTGAACATCTTGACTATCAGACCTTGAAGCCTGATGTAGGTTTAGGCTCTTGCGATGAAGTATACTAAAAACAGCCCATATTTTCCATCATATATTTAATACTTCTGTACTAATAACTTAGCCATCTTTCTTAAGTATTTGCTGAGGTTTAAACAATCTGTCTGATCTCTGAGCTTTAAAGTACAAGGTTCTGAACTGCACAGTAATTATTCTATCGGGGGCAGAAGGAAGGTAGAGTAAATGAAGATGTCCTCATCAGTTTCTGGGGTGAGATTTGATTTATCATAATCTCTTTTCAAGTTCTCAATTATTTCTTCTGTATTATATAGCAAATGATAAATAATAGCAACAACTAGTAGATAATGCATAACATACATAGTAAACACTATATATTGTCAATCACACACACAAACACACACTCCTGACCATGGTGTCCACACGCCTCCCTGTGCCCCTGGCTACCTCTCCTGTATCTCCCTTAATGCTGATCTTCTACCGTGCTCCTCAGGCAATGACTTAGCCGACATTTCCCACGCTGCCTGACTCTGAATCTCTGTGTGTCACCTTCCCAAGCGCACTCAGTGGTATCTCGACACATTTGCCCTGGCCGGGCTCTGCTCAGGGCTCCCCTCAGTACTGGGCTTAACCCCCATGACTTTGCTACAGTATATCACTCTGTCTTATAAACACCCGTGAGAGTCTAGCACCTGGGACCACATCTACCGCTGGCTTTACTCAAGTAACTATCCAACACAGGTCAATAGTAGAAACGCAACATACTATCAGGGTGAAAGAAGTTTGGTGGGAAGCCACCATTCCAGTTGTTTCTTAGAGAAAAGAATGATTTCTAAAAAGAGGAATCCAAGGGAACGGAGACATGGATTGGTGGTTAAGAGCCTGTGCTCTTAACAGAGCCTCCAGGTGCCCATGTCAAAGACACTTGTAACTCCAGCTAAAAGGTATCTGACTGCCCTTTCTGGCCTCCACAGCATGCAGGCACTTGACAGAACATGAGGCAGAACAGCCAATGAGTTTGTTTGCTGAGATAATAATTCTCATATCAGAAGCAGAATTGGTGTCTGTAGGAAAGAGCTGTCCTTAGGCAGGGTCTTCTTTGTGCCCCCGTGACAGTAGCAGCCAATCTTGCACGTGCAATCTCTAACACCTGTCTCTTGTAAGCAAAGAATAGATGACCTGACCTCTTTAGCAGAACACCTATCTCAGTGTGTGTTCTACAGCTAGCAATCTTCCCATTTGAGGTGATGTCACCCCCAGAGACAAAAGAGTAGGCTTGCTGCTTGCTATAAAACAACAGATTCTCTGAGTTGAGAGTTCCTCTCCACGCTGCTAACTCTGTGGGGGAGACGTGTGTCTGTACCCCTCTCCACGCCGCTAACTCTGCGGGGGAGACGTGGGCCTGTACCCCTCTCCACGCCGCTAACTCTGTGGGGGAGATGTGGGCCTGTACCCCTTTCCACCCGCTAACTCTGCGGGGGAGACATGGGCCTACACCCCTCTCCACGCTGCTAACTCTGTGGGGGAGACGTGTGTCTGTACCCCTCTCCACGCCGCTAACTCTGCGGGGGAGACGTGGGCCTGTACCCCTCTCCACGCCGCTAACTCTGCGGGGGAGACGTGGGCCTGTACCCCTCTCCACGCCGCTAACTCTGCGGGGGAGACGTGGGCCTGTACCCCTCTCCACCCGCTAACTCTGCGGGGGAGACATGGGCCTACACCCCTCTCCACGCCGCTAACTCTGCGGGGGAGACGTGGGCCTGCACCCCTCTTCACGTTGTTAAATTTGTGGGGGAGACGTGGGCCTGTACCCCTCTCCACGCCGCTAACTCTGTGGGGGAGACGTGTGTCTGTACCCCTCTCCACCCGCTAACTCTGCGGGGGAGACATGGGCCTACACCCCTCTTCACGTTGTTAAATTTGTGGGGGAGACGTGGGCCTGTATCCCTCTCCACGCCGCTAACTCTGCGGGGGAGACGTGGGCCTGTACCCCTCTCCACGCCGCTAACTCTGCGGGGGAGACGTGGGCCATGTTGGAACTGAGCCATACTGAGCTCGTTTGCCTGCTGCCACCCAGCTAGTGCGTTGCTGCAGTCCTCATTCGGCGCTGACTCAGAAACCATGTGTCTTCTGCCAGCATCCATGAAAGGACAGCAAGTGAGCCTGAAAGTCAGTGAACCCCAAGAGTCCTTGGTATGTGGAGCATGGTGTCATCTACAAATACAAATGCTCACAGCAAGGAAATCCAGCATCCTCCAGACACATCACAGGGAGTTTTCCAAGGGAAAACATGGTGTTTCTCAGAAAAAAATGATGATGTAAATTAAAAACTACCCCACCTACTACTATACACAGAAATTCTAGCCTAGAAAATTGTGATTTTTTTTTTTTGATTTTTCAAGACAGGGTTTCTCCGTTGCTTTTGGTTCCTGTCCTGGAACTAGCTCTTGTAGACCAGGCTGGCCTCGAACTCACAGAGATCCGCCTGCCTCTGCCTCCCGAGTGCTGGGATTAAAGGCGTGCACCACCACCGCCCGGCGAAAATTATGATTATTATTAGCATCATCATCATTATTTAAAAATTTTTGAGACAGGGTTTCTCTGTTTAACAATCTTGGCTGTCCTGGAATTCACTCTGTAGACCAGGTTGGCCTCCAACTCACAGAGATCCACCTGTCTCTGCCTCCCAACTGCTGGGATTAAAGGTGTGTGTTTTACATACCTTTCTAGGCAGAAAATTACTTTAAAGACTTGATACTATAATAATTTTTAAAACCAGCCCTTCAGAGATTTATTTATGGGTTTTCTGGCAAGATTAGATAAAATGGCAAGATTTTTTTTTTAATTTGGGGAATCCAAAATATGAGTCAAAAGGAAAAATGTCACTGATAAGTCGTAGGAGGGGCTTGACTCTCGGCCTACACAGATTTGCTCTCTATATGAATTTGTCATTTATTTTTACCTTACTAACACGGACACAATGCACTGGTGATAATTCACCTTCCACTCTACGAACTCTGGCATCTGCCCTGCCCCCATATCCATCATCTTTCACGTTGGGTTATTAGTTTTTAATTTGGAAATAATTTCCTTAAAAAGAACAAACTCTAAACCTTTCTGAGAACCACTGGCCACAAGTCAGAGCACAGGCAAACGCCAGCCAACTTTATACTGGGACTAGTTAGCACGCTGTGGGATGAGAGAGGGAATCTAGGAATCTACTCTTTGGGGTTCTCTTCTCTAGACTAGATTTGTATTATTATATGAGATTCAGAAAGTATCCACTCTTGTCTTTTCCCTCTCCTTCCTCCTTCCTATCTTCCTCCTCCATCAGTTCATCTATTTTAACTTTTACAAGTTTCCCCAGGGTCTGAGAATAAAGTCAGATGACAAACAACCAAGGGAAGGTATCAAATAATGAATGCAGAGAAACCCAAATAATGAAGAACAAGGAAGAGTGGGGGGGGGAGGGAGAGAACAAAAGAGGAAGAAAGGGAGGGAAGGGGAGAAGGAGGGAGGAAGGAAGGAGAGAGGGAGGGTGGAAGGGAGAGAGAGAATTGTCTACATTTTGCAAGGCTGTGAGCTCCGCAGCTTCTATTAGAAGCACTGCTTTATAGAAACTCATTCTATTACTCTTTCCCTGAGCTGCATTCACAGTTGACTTGGCAACAGCTCACTCGGTGTGTAGATCAAAGGTGTGATGGAAATTTTACAACCTCAAAACAACTTCAAAATTGGGCTGCTAAGGAAAAAAGTAACTAGCAATTGACGTCTACTTTGTTCATTATCTCCAGCTATATGTTGTATCTGTTTCCTATGTTAAAACAGTGAGACCCCCAAAGCACACAGCTAATCAAGAGTACTTAATAGGCTTACCAGAATGCAATCTTCTCTGTGTTAGAATTTCACTACTCACCTTTTCAAAAGATTTTTGTAAGTAAACAGTTTCACAATGAAGTAACCATGTAGCTGACAACACTCAGCACCAGTGTTGCGATTTTAAAGCTCTTTGTATGAAGCTTCCCTTGTCCTGTGCTTGTTACTTTGTCTACCTTTAATTGCTGGAATCTGACTGTTTAAATAATTCCAGTGCAGACATCTGGAGGTCTATGCTACTGTGGCAAAGGTCAGAAACATTTCAAGTAACAGCAGCAGCCACACACACTGAACCTCACCTGTGTGTATGAACAGTAGCAAGGTATTACTTAGGATTCTGGAGGTTGGAAGCCTGAGCTCCTGAAGGGACCAGGCTTCTGTTGTGATGAAGGCTCTCTCCTGGGGTGCAGATGAACTTCTTATTTCTCATGTAGCAGAAGGTGAGATGGAAACCTATTCCAGAGGCGCTAGAGTACTCGTTTAGTGTGCGCAAGTCTCCAGCACTATATTAACTGGTTTGGTAATGCATGACAGCAACCCCAGCCCTAGGGAGGTGGACACAGGGAGGTCAGATCAGGGCCATCCTTAGCTAAATGGGAGGAGGAGGCCAGCCTGAACTACTCTTTAAAGTGAAAACAAAAGGTGTTTTGGTAACACTGTTAAGGTTTCTTTTCAACCTGATATATTT
This sequence comes from Microtus oregoni, assembly GCF_018167655.1. Lineage (NCBI taxonomy): Eukaryota > Metazoa > Chordata > Mammalia > Rodentia > Cricetidae > Microtus > Microtus oregoni. The sequence goes on along the minus strand of NW_024543842.1, from coordinate 88,378 downwards.
TATATTTCCTTATCTCTTGGAGAAACAATTTAACATGGAGAATAGTGTCTCCTACAAACAGACCAATGACAGCTCCAAAGGGAAACCTTTTAAAAGTTGCTTTGTTGTTGGTTATTTTTATTTGTGGTTTTTGTTTGTTTGTTTTTACGACAGGATCCCACTATATAACTGGCCTGGAACATGCAGACCAGGCTGGCCTCAAGCTCACAGCCACCCAAGTGTGTGTCATGAAACCTAGCTTTGGAGTGATTTTAAAAGTAACTCTATGTACATCAAAACATAATCCCTTAGTGTTAAAAAACAACCAATAGCCACAACAAGAATAGGATCTTATAATTCTTTTCTACTTCTATCAGTTTGATATTCTACATGGAATTTAGCCTTTTGCAATGTGCTCTGACCAGCTAACACAATGGGTCTCTTATCAGATAGCCCAAGTACCTATGATGATCATCTTGACCTCACACTGACCTTATTGGCACTGGTGAAAAAGTCATTTGCCAGAGTTAACCAGGTCTTTCTATCCACCATAAGTCGACCAAACTCTTCTTGAAGCCGATTCAGTTTCTGGTTAGAGAGCTGGAGGTGTTCTTTGTCTGTGAAGTCCTTCGACAGAAGAATCTCCAGGGCCTGGCTCTTCAGCTTCTCTATGGTCGAATTCCACTCCTGTAAGAGAACATCCTTTTTAGTGATTGCACACAGATCCTGTCATGAATTGAATGTATGTGCCTCCTTCCCCAAACCCAAAGTTGACATGGAATCCTTGAATGTGATGGTTTGGGGAGGTGGAGGTCAGGACAGAGGGCAGAGCCTCCAAGTAGGATACCCACCTCTCCTTCTGCAACACAGCACACAATGGGAAGTTCATCTGCATCCCAGGAGGAGCCCTCATCACAACAGAACCCTTGTCCCTCCCTGACTTCCAGAATTGTGAGAAATGAGTTATTCTTGCTTATCAGTCTTTGTCTATGATACTTCACACTACAGCAACCAGAATTAAGACACTCACTCTGCCATACCTCAGAGATTTGGGAGACATAAATCAGGAATCTGTTATTATATTTTCTGATCCATAAAGTCCAATACATCATGTAGAAGCAAATGCTACATTGTGGGTTTGAGTACCAACGTGTAGTCAGAATAGAAAAGGATACAGAAAACAGGCTCCAGAAGAAAAGAATGGCAGAGGGACTTGACTGATCGCCCTAAAGCAGATCACATCCATTTCTGCTACCTCTACTCCAAAACACACTCAACATCCCCCACTCGTTTTGTCTGATGTGCATTCATCTAAGTGTAGAAAAAGTATCTCTCCCACAATCGGTCTCCTTGTCAATGGAACAAACATGTACAAGAAAGAGAGAGGAATCCCATGTCCATGGCTATTGTTTTTGTGTTTGCCTGCACAGAAAGACTGAAGTTCATTACTCCTCATAAAATAAACACCCATCAGAATGCACCGCTTTCTTCTTGATCCTGGTCTCATCTATTAATGCTTCACACTTAGTGATATGTCAGGAAAAAACAAAGCCTAGCTTTCTACTTTATGTGGCATGAGGGTTAAAAACACAAGCAACAGAGGAAAAAAAAATACGAGTTAGAATAAACCAGTATTTATGTTAATTTCTTGAGCAGGTTCAAGTTTCTTGAGTGATACCAGATTGGTCTGCATAAAACAATGACTGCCACTAAGATGGCTGTCTTGTCAGTGTGTTTTCCGATGTCATCTCAGCTGACGTTAAATAAAGCACAGGGCAATTCATGAAGCATAAGAAATTTAACATCAGACTTGAAACATCTCAGCCTGACTCTGTCCTGGCATGTCTGCTATGCAAAACTGTCCTGTTAATAAATCACATTGGCTATATTATGTTGCATAAAACAAGCCTGAGTTTAGGTCATGTGTCATGACGGTTTCCATTAATTTCATAAGACACACTGCATACAACACACCTGGTACAGCTGGGGACTTCAAAGAAAGAATAAAACGTAACTTCATTCTCTAGCAATATGCAGATTGCTATTTCATACAACTATCCTATATTACATTGTAAAATATATTAAATATGCATACACAATATGAGAGTGTTTTTCAGTGATAATGAGTTAGTCTTGAATGTAGAAATGACAGATATTCTTTTGTAATTCCATGGAACCTGTCCCAGTATGTATTCAAGTGGGAACTCTTTTGATCGAGGGATATGAAAATAAGGGAGGCAGGCTAAGGGGTGGAGGAGGAGTGGGAGGAGCCTTCTGTAAGTGTGGCTTGTAACTATAATCTTTGAAAATCGTTGGATTTGGGTATGGTTTTTTCTGTCATGTTTCACAGACTCAGAAGACTTTGTTACACACAGTGACATTGCCCATAAGAGGACCAGTGAGGCTAGTGCCCGGGTCTCTGTACCATGCTACCGTCCAGAGACCTGAGGGTCAGATACCAAACCCTCTACATTCCTCACCGAGGAGAAGAGCTCCTCATCGGCATGGGCTTTGTCACATGCCTTCTCAAGATCACCCACTTTCTCAAAGAGCATTGTGTCCCTACTTGAACAAAACTAATACATTTATTTCATGACATTCTTCTCCAAAGCATGGTAAATAACCCTCCCACTTCAAAACCAGCAAAGACCTGTTGGGAAAGAACAAATGTTCTCGAAGTGGCACAGCCCGCAGTATACACACCTGGCCTCACTGAGGATCAACCCTACTTTCTTCCGTGAGTTCTCTCATCCCCGCCCCCCCCCCCCATTACCTAATATTTGATCTTCATGTACGGGTATTTCTTTTTCCCAGTTCTGAGCTAAGGGTAGTGGTATGTTCCCCAAGGGTTACTGATTAGCATGGTACTTAGTGTTAAGGGGAACAGGGTTCTGTGTCCCAGAAATTCTCAAATCTCTGCTATGCTGGTGTGTGCCAATCCCCTCTAGGAGGCCTTGAACTGTCTGCTTGTCTTCCTGCTAACCCCACTCTTCCTGTTTCCTTGTTTATTTTTCCTCATTTCTTTCCATATTTTATGTATGCATGTGTGCTGTGCTGTGCATGAGTATGCACTGACATCCCTCGGCATGGATGGATGGATACTCGTGTGTGGGCACACATCGGTGAGTGTATGTCCTCAAACACTCTTCTGCCTTATTCACTGGGGTAGGAATTCTCAATCAAACTCAGAGCTCACTGATGTGGTCGGTGCTAACTAGTCTGCTCTCTGGATCTACTGTCTGTTCCTACTAAGGTTGGAACTACAGGCCATTTACATGCAGTCCAGGGACCCAAATTCCAGCCCTGACACTTGTATAAAATGTACTTTAGCCACTGAGCCATCTCTTCACTCTTTTTTCTTTGTACATTTAGCTACCCATGAGATCCACCTCAAGACTTTGGGCCATTATTCTATAATCCGTTAATATCTATGGGACAAGTAATCTTGACCTCATGTGAAGAAATACTTAATAAGTGAAGATGCAGCCGGTAATCTTTTTTTTAATTGGCACTGACTAGAAACTTATGCATTGATTAGTGAGGAAGGACCCTTAATAAAGGCAAAGCAGGGGGGATTGCTCAGTGTGCTATGTGTAAGGAAGATGCAGACACAATCAGAATATGGAGAAATGGTTCATAGCCACGGTGCGTTCTACTGGATGACTTGAAGCTTTAGGACGCTGCACTAGCTGCCAGCAAGGGGGTAACCATAGCTTCTCCTTCCTGCATGGGAGCACTGAGCCATGTCCTCTTCATGTATCACCTCACGTCATCCTAACCCACCCCTCGAAGGCCCACTCCATCATTCACGTTTTTAACCACACGGCAACTACGGCTCAGAGGAATTGCACCCTTGCCAAAGGTCTCAGCACCGGCAAGAAGAGGAATCAAAACCGAAGCACAGGTTCTTTCTCCATCATCTCCATCCCCAGCTCACCCTGGAGGAGGATACAACAGGTTTTCACCTTCGCAGGTGGGTTTACCCTATCAGCCGAGAGAGCCGCTGTGTTTAAACTTCCCTAGGGCCTTGATAAGGCCTCCCTGATGATAAAAGTCATACACCACCCTAGGATTTTCGGATTTCAAATCAGAAATCTCACTACAGCAAAACAAATGTCGTGTTTATATCTATTATAGATATGATAAAAAATTTCCTGCCCAAGCGCAGGCTTAATTTTGCTTTGCCAATTGAACAGACTAATAAATCTCTCTACCAAAAAGGAGAGGAAGGCCTTTTCTTTAAGAACACGCATCAATCTGCCTTGAGGGTAAAAAATGAAAATCCACACGAGAGAATGTTCTGGTACAGAGTCAAGTGTGTGGGACACCCCCCCCAACAACCCTCCCCCCACGCACACACACGCACACACACACACACACACACACACACTGTCACTTGCTATTTTGAATCCAGGTAAAAGGAGTAGACCTCGACCTTCTGAGGAAACGACAAAGAACCGGGTTCAGCCTCTCATCTCTTCCCATTCTTAATTACATTCTCACATGAACTCATGGGCATTAAATAAAGCTGGGTGCATTCACTTTTCCTATTCAATCTTCTCAGAAAATTGGCTCTGTTTTCTTTGGGCAATCTGCAGGCAGTTTCTGATGCGTTTCTATACCACGGCAGTGATGTATTTCCCCAGGCATTTTTCTGAGGAGACACTTTTACTGCTTTATTATTGTTTTTTTTTTTTTTAAGATAAAACTTTCGGAAGTCATCTGAATCCATCACACTTCTTAAAAAATACAGTTGTCAACCTTGTCAAGGCTGGGGGAGCCCAATGGCGAGAATCTTAGTTCTTTTTCTCTGAGCCATTCCCGCTGTCTCTTCCGTGTTAAACGTTTTACAGGGTTACAGTCACTTTGCAGTAAAGCATTTCCAGTGTGTGTCCCCACCAGCAAAGCCAAGGTCTGCCATTTCCCTGGCTTTCCAATTAGACAGAGGTGCGTGCATATCCCTGACCCAATAAAGTCGAGCGGCCGCGTCTACTCCTGGGCTCTGGCTGTCTCTCTGGGTCATTCCATCATTTCCATGTTTGTCACTCCCAGTAGTGACCCTTTTTAAACGGCACCACTCAGTATTCCATTTGTTAGAGAAATCGAGCTTGCTCTAAGTTCCCCTGGAGGATTAGTGTGGCTAGACAAGAAAGGGGGAAAGATTTCTTTCTCTTATTTTTGTTACAGTCTTGGGCAATATTTCAAATGAAGTTATGGATCGCCATTAAGTGGGTTCAAAAGGTAAAATATGTCCACTACTCCAATTTGAAAAGCAAAAGAAATAACAATTGCAGTATGTTTAATAAGCTTTGCTTCACACAAAACTTCCCCACAGAGGAGAAGACATCGTAATTCAGTACCTTATGATACATTGTCACTCCATGCTTGATTTCACGATGTAATTCTGAGGTGAGGGGAGATGGACAAAATGAGATGGGGACGTGTGTTTAAGAGGCTGAGGAGGGCTGACAGGCTATTACTGCCCAAACCAGATGGGGCAGAGGCCCATGTTGACTTCACAGACTACTCCCAAAGCACGGCCGATTCCAAGACTGCCTCACTGAATGCAGACCATTTCTTCCTCAGTCTTAAATCTCTGATCCCATTTGGTTCAGTACCAGGACGATTAACTCATTGACAGAAAAATCCGAATTTCACATGATTGCATTAGCAGATGGTACAAACAAACCTGGCAATTTTAATCAGGGAACATTTGAAAGTCTGCGTTGAGCAGGCATGTTTTTGAAAGAAATGTTTACGCTCCGGAAGAATGGCAGCGAGCGGGCAGGAAGCACAAATTCTGATTATGTCAAGTGAACTGTTGCGCAGGTCCTCCTCATTATGCTCCCTTCCAGGCATTTCCAGGCTGACCTGTCCGACTGTAGGGTCATCCTAGAGAAAGAGGGCTCCCTCATGGGCCTTGTGTTCAGAGTGCACTGCCCGCGGGCCTTGTGAACTATGCCCTCCCGCGGTACATCCCTGCAAGGGCACAGGCTGCCGGCAGAAAGAACCCTGTCTCATCTATGGATGAAAGAAACGTGCATTTTAGCCTCCCTGTAGAGAATTCTGGAAAGGAGCAGGACGTGGGTCTGGAAGAAAGCTTTATATTCCTAACTTGCTAAGTCGCTCCAGGCTAAACTTTTGCAATTGAGTCCGACTTTCCAGGCAGACCAGTGTTGGCACCACCACTTGGTGGTGCTCCTGCTTCTGTGGCGGCTTCCTTCAATGACTCATCAGCTGTACTCCACAGTCTGGTATTTGAAGTGCTCCCAGATTTGATTTATTAGCCTAATTATTCATAAATAACCCTGCTGGGATTAGGACTGATCAGCTATGCTAGAAACAACAGATATCCCCAAATTAATTTCTAAATATGAGTTAGGCTATTTTCTTCTCATTGCAAGGAAAACAAAGCAAGCAGCACCCCCAAACCATGGCTAGAGCATTTTGTGGGTTCTTTTATTCTCTCCACTGTTTGGCCACTGAGTGCAGCCCATTCAGCAGTGCAGGACAGGTGCTTGTGGCTGTTACTGAACAAATGGCTGTGGCATAATAAAGTTTGGAAGCAAAATATAAAATCAGTAAAGGACATGATAAACAAAGCCCCACACCAGTGACTAGAATACGGGGGAATCTTCTTATTCTTCCTTAGTTTTAAGTAGATATCAAGCATGTGGGAAGCTGAGCAGCAGTGGCACACGCCTTTAATCCCAGCACTCGGGAGGCAGAGGCAGGCGGATCTCTGTGAGTTCGAGGTCAGCTTGGTCTAACAAGAGCTAGTTCCAGGGTGGGCTCCAAAGCTACAGAGAAACCCTGTCTCAAAAAACAAAACAAACAAAAAAGTACGTGGGAAACTGCAGAGGATATTTTCCCAAGATTTATATTTTCTGAGAACCACTGTGTTTTCTTCTTACATCTTTGCTGTCTGTTTTCTTTAGCTTTCTTGCTCCCCTAAGACTTTTCTTTTCCTAGTTGGTTATTACTTTATTCAGACTGGTGTTTCTTTTTTTCAATCAAAATTAATAAAAGCCTGACTGACCAAAGCAGTATTAGAGAACACAGTTTATCTACACTCTGATCGGCCTGCAGGTTGGTGAAGTAGTCGCATTAGTGACCTGCCGTGGCTTAGTGTGTCTGTTAGAGGATCTACTGGGCATATTTTGAGGGTCCAAACATATGTAAATCAACTACAGGAGAAATTGTGAGGTTTCAGCCTCATATAGAAATTCCCCTGTGTGAAATAGATTAAATTAACAAAGGGAAGGCTTCTGCTTGTGTTTTACCCACCATGGTCATCGATAAAAACTAGAACAATGGTTGTAAAGATAGTAACATCTTTTAGGAAAGTTTTTAAATCATATTTTGAGAATTATTTCATATTCATTGAATCATAATTTTTATTGGAATGGTGAAAATTATTTTTAAAAAGCTGAATATTTTATTGAAGAAGCAATAGTACTTCTAACCCATGAAATGTTAGGATGACAATGAGAATATTCATAAGGTAGTAATAAACAGGTAACAAGTGGCCTAAAACATGTTGTGATCATTCCAATAAATGGAGTTTAGATTGTATAATCATGGAAGTTTTAGCATTAAAATTAAAGAGACTGGCTTCTTAAAAATTATGCTACTGCCTTGATGACTTGTAAATCTAAAATTTAAATTCTGTTTTATAAATCCATTAAAGTTTGAAACGGGCTACAGAAGATACAATGCCAAGTAAAAGCCTTGTCTTCACACTTGGCAAGAGACTTGTTTGGCAATCCATCATGAGTTTGAAATATCTCTGAAATACTGGGTTCTGTTTCATTCTTTCTTCATGCTATCATTCAGAATAAAAAAGGCATGAATGTGAAGAGAAAATCAAAATAAACATTTTTTAGGTTTTCCTTTCTTAAAATTTTCCAAATACCTGTATAGCTATTTAGACGTTTCCTGTAAAGCTTTCGTAGCTGTATGTAGGATATTCATCCACTCTCTCTTCATTGTAGGAGCAAACCCTTGCCTCTAACGGTATGGAAGACGTCATCTGCCGTCAAACAAAATGCAGTCAGGACTAGAATTTCTTCCGTGTATCTCCCTCTCTGTAGGCTCTGATGCAGCGTGTCACTAAGGAGACCTACAGCACTCTATCTCTGTGCTCAGTAACCTGTGCAGTAGCGGCCAATGGCGCTGGGTGGGGTTTAGCACTCTCACACTGTGTGAGGGACAATCCAAAACGCATTCTTCAGCATCTCTTAAGGACAGCTGACTAACACCAAAGGAATCCCTGTGAGCTCGAGTGGGAACCAAACAAATGCTTAATGGAAAGCACCTGTCCCTTCCCGTTAGCGAACCTGAGATGCCCTCTCTCAGGCTTTAGCTTGGATGGGAGTTCTAGCTGGGAAGCTTGGAGCTGGGACTGGGTAGAAGGCAGGGGTTGGTGCTTATGGAACAGCCCTGGCCAGAGTAGTTAAGTCAAGGCAAGGAAAGGTAGGGGTGGGTGTGGGAGGGGTGGGAGTGGGGGTGAGAGGGTTCGTGATCATAAGAGAAATGCAGCTGACCAGAGCAAGACTTTTCCAAGCATTTCCAATGGGCGGAGACGTCTAAAACAAGCCTTAAAATCAAGGTGGGCACGGACAAGGGAGGTGAAGATGACAAGTGGGGGGAAGTGAAAATGACCAAGAAACAAGGGAGGGGTCAAGAACGAAGAGTGGAACTGGAGAGATGGCTCTATAGTTAAGAGCACTGGCTGCTCCTCCAGGGGACCTGGCCTTGATTCCCAGCACCCACGTGGCCCCTTAGAAGATGTCTGGGACTCCATCAGTATACAACACCCTCTTCTGGCCTCCACGAGGTACCAGGCAGACATGTGGTACACAGACACACAAACACGCAGACACACAGACAGGCAAAACACCCATGCACAAAATAATAATAATAATAAATGAATATAGGATGAAACAGGGAATTAACCTATGCTAACTAAATGAATTTTCATGGCCGATATAAATATATTCTAATGTATCCAATTAAAAGTTATGCCAATTGTCTCAGAATCATCCAGAATGAGGAAGCAGCAGAGACAAGGTGACAGAACGGATACAGAACAGTCCCTGTTGCGCAGACTTGGCTGATAAACAAAGGAACGGGATGGAGATTGTGAGTCGGCAGCTCTGAGTGAGACCGTGAGACAAGAACATGGAATCTGAGAGCATAGTAAACCAAGGAAATCAGGCCAGGACCTGAGGAATCACCAGCCGGATTCTACAGCAGCACTAGGAGGTTGCAGGACTCAGGACTCCAGCCCACTGTTACCATCTGATTAGGCTTCATTAAAAGAGGAACTAGACAAAGCCAGACGTTGAGGGAATTTCCATTTTAGGATTGACTAATAAAGAATCAGGAGACAAGAAGGAAAACCAGGACTCAAAACAAAAGCAATCTAATCTTCTTTGAGGCATTTACACAGAGTGAGCCGAGGGCACCATAACAGCGAGAGCAGGTGCCTCCAACCTAGCGATTACAGACCGCAGCCTTCTGTTTCTGTGGAACTTAGCTCCTTCTAAAACAGATATATTGCTTTAAAATGCAAATTTCCCTTGGAAATTAAAAGGATATGGCTTGCTGAGCTTGAAACTAGCCCTAAGTAAGAGACAAGAATTGGGTTACCAATTTAAAAAACAAAAACAGCCTTTTATGGATTTTCCCAAGGCTCACTGGCAAACTCAATACTATTTATACAGATTTGTGACTGTTAGTGATGGAATTGTTTCTAATTTATGTTCTGTGAAAAATGACATCTGCTTATAATTGGGAAGTTCATTTAAAAATCAGGCAAGTAAAACAAATTATTCACCAAAATGAAGACAGAGGAATTGAGATATGCGGATACAGGTGTCCTAGTGTTGGGAGAGCACGGTTAGTTTTTGCCTTGAGACATTTCATGTTTGATTTACAATCTATACAAAGTAGTACAAAAGCAGCAGATTCACAGATTTTTTCTTACAGTCATCAGATAGGATGTAGACTGACTTAAGGAAGGAGGATGCTTTATTTTAACTTTTTAAATTTTGTACCTGTCTTCAGGGAAGGAAGTCAGGGAAGGACGAAAGACGGAACAGCAAAGTACTGAGTTTCTCTGTGTAAATTAACATATGCAGGAATGAGAAGAAAACACTCCAATGCTTGTGAAATACTAAGAAAATATTTGGATAACCTGAAAACTGGTTATTTGAACTCTGTATTGCCCCACACCTCCTGAAGCATCAAAGAAATATACAAGTAGTTCCTTTATACTAAATATTCCATTTCAGTGGTAGTTACAGAGAGTAGTAATCATATGCTTTCACTCAAAAAATATATTCTGATCATGCTTCTCCCTCCTCCAACTCCTTCCAGGTCATCCCCACTCCTCATCTACATATTTTTTAAAGAAACAATCAGAAATCTCACATACTTACCTTTTGATTTTCAATCACCTGTTTAATGGGTCCAAGATGGGGGAGGGGACAAGAAGCCAAAGGAAATCAAGTCCTACACATGGGCAATCTTGTCCATACTAGAGATCTATTTAGATTTATATAGTCATGGCTGGGGAGATGGCTTGGTAGTTAGGAGGACTTGTTGCTCTTGCGGAGGGCTGAATTTAGTCCCCACCACCCACACAGTGGCTCACGGCTATCTGTAACTCCAACTCTGAGGGATGTGATGCCACCTTCTGTTATTTGCAGGCATCAACTACACACAAGGGGTACATATATACATCCAAGCAAACATTCATACACATATCTATCAATCTAAGATGGATGGATAGATGGATGGGTGGATGGGTGGGTGGATGGATAGATGGGTGGGTGCGTGGATGGATGAGGAGAGAGAGAGAGAGAGAGAGAGAGAGAGAGATTAATTTACACCTAGGTTTTAACCATGACTACAACTTATAATGTATAATGTCTTTGGGACTCTACAACTTACATTGTCTTTGATTCCACTCTTTGTTTGCTTGGTTGTATTTGTTTTGTTATTGTTATTGTTTTGTTTTTCTTTATATCTTTAACTTCCAACGTATGGTTCAAAGGCCAACATCACAGCATTACATAGGAGCTTGCTACACATGAAAGCACTGTTGGGACCACATCCTAAGCCTGATACATCAAATCCTACTGTAGCTGGAGAATCTCTGGTCTACAGTACTCTGAAAAAAAACAATCTCTCTCTCCTCTCTCTCTCTCTCTCTCTCTCTCTCTCTCTCTCTGTCTCTCTGTGGAGACAGATGTCTTAGTTAAGATTTCTATTGCTGTGAAGAGACATCATGACTACAGAAACCCTTATAAAGAAAACATTTAACTGGGGTAGCTTGCTAACAGTTTCAGAAGTTCATTCCCTTATTCATCATGGTGGATAGCAAGGCAGTGTGCAGGTAGATGTGCTGGAGCAGTAACTGAGAGTCCTACATCTTGCAGGCAACAGGAAGTCAACTGAGCATAGGACACCTCAAGCTCTCTCCCACAGTGACATACTTCCTCCAACAAGACTACACCCACTCCAACAAAACCACACCTCCTAATAGTGTCACTCCCTGTGAGATTTTGGGGCCAATTACATTCAAACTACCATGACAGATGAGTAAGAAACAAATAACAAAGACTGTAAAAGAGGTTTGTGTATGACATAATCATACATGTAGAAAATCCAGTCGGGTACCTACAGCCTCTCAGAGCTAATCCACTACCACCCCCACATCTTCTTTGTTTCTATAGACTAACAATGGCCAATATGAACAGGAAATTAGAAGACAGTTTGATTTATTGTAATATAAGGAATAATAAAATAGGAAGAAATTTAATGAAAAGGGTACAAGATTAGGGCACTGAACATTATCACTGCTGAAAATGGGGGAGAAATCCAGGAAAAGCCTAAATAAATGGAAAGACATTCTACGAATATGAACCAGAAAATTAAACAGTGTTAAGATGGCAACACTAGAGGCTGGAGAGATGACCCAGTGGTTAAGAGCACTGGCTGTTCTTCCAGAGGATTGGGGTTTGGTTCCCAGCACCCACATGGTGGTAAACAATGATCTGTAACTCCGGTTCCAGGGGAGTCGATACCCTCTTTTGGTACTGTGGACATTGCATCCACGGTACATAGATATACATGCAGGTAAACACCCATACACATAACATAAAATTTTTAAAAAGAAAGAAATTAGGAGAGTAATAATCCTCCAAATATCTAGAGATTCAAAGTAAAAATACTTGTCAGGATCTTCAGGGCCCTATCTGAAGAAATGGAAGGCCATTCCTAATGTTCACGTAAAATTGTAGGACAATCTAAACACCCAAAATGGCCAGGGCTTGTGATGGCTTGAAATAGGAACAAAGTAAGAGAGTTTACACTTCCAAATTTCAATTTTTTCTTTCAAATTAAAATAGTGTGGTACGTCAGCATATAGTGGCTGTATAGCTGGTAATCACTCACACAAATTATTCAAATAAACCTGCAGGAAGTTCTCCTGTACTTCCTTTTCCCATACTAGAAAGCTTCGCCGTTGCCTTTTTCCTTTAAATAGTGTTTCTGTGGGACCACAGCACTGCTGCTTTTCACAAGATATTCTAATAATATTATTTATAGGAACCCGGGGCCAAGATCACAAACCTAGTTTATGAAGTCAACCACAAGTGGAAAATATTTTCAATGGCTTGGAAAATCAGATTAGATGACTCATGGAAGACGAGTTGGGTCCTGAAGCTGGTGGATGCGAACACTACTGGACCCAAATACAGGAGGTAACGTTTTTACACATCACTCTCAGTTTGCTCCTCAGAACTGTAGAGACCACTGCTGATAAAGGCCTTCATAACGACTGTACTCTCATCTGAAAAAACCAGGGCGAGCATGGGCGTGCATGACTAACACTTCTAAGTCCCTTGTAAATTTCAGCACGCATACAAATTCTCATAGGGGAATTGTAAAACAGACTCCGGCTCTAGGTTTGATGGGGAAGCTGAGGGGGACGCTTGCATAGCATGGCTGTAAATCTCCCTGGAAGATGCAGATTAATAACCTCCATCTCTAAAGAGACTATGACCCACCTCTAAAGTCACCAAGGTTACCGGAAGCGTTTTCTTCAGCCTCATTTCTCTTGTGTTCTGAGGTAGAGTTTGCAATGCACTCTCAACTGCAGAGAAGGCTCTTCTGTTCAAGAGCATCTCACTGCTCATTGGCTCTCAACTGCAGAGAAGGCTCTCCTGTTCAAGGGCATCTCACTGCTCATTGGCTCTCAACTGCAGAGAAGGCTCTCCTGTTCAAGGGCATCTCACTGCTCATTGGCTCCTGTTCAAGGGCATCTCACTGTTCATTGGCTCGGGATAACAAGTTGATTTATGATGCCATCTAAGGATGACTTAAAACAATCCATGTTCGCTATTCCCTTCTCAGTTATATATGTGATAGGAAAATCATTTCCATATTAAATAAAAATGGCATAGCTAAAACAATGACTCATGCTCCAAGGTTCTATTTAAACACCCTCAACTATTTCAGCACACTCTGGAACCTCATTGAAAGCTGTAAAAGCTACTCCACTTCTCAATTTAAATGTACTCCAGCAGGAAACAATGGAGCTATTTCTGCGGCTTACTTAGAAGAAACTGACAAGACTGACAACCACAGTCCGTGCCATCCAGCTCCCTGCTGGCCAGCCTCACTGCGGGAAGCACCGACGCCTGCCTTCCCTGTGAACCTGGTTACTTCCATGAGGTTCAGAAATGACCCCCACTAGATGCCTTATTTCCAATCAATTCTCTCTGAAAATGACATCCCCTGTCCCCTCTCATGGCTGCACACAAACATGAGTCCAGAAGGCAATGTGCTGCTTCCTATTTGGGACATGTAAAAAATTGAATCGTTTCTCAAAGAATAAGATTATTGAAAACTCACATATGAAAACTGTCTGACTTAGGGTTTTTATGACTGTGAAGAGACCATGGCAGCTCTTAGAAAGGAAAGCATTTAATTGGGGCTGGCTTAACAGCTCAGAGGTTTAGTCCATTATCATCATGGTGGCAAGCAAGGCAGCGTGCAGGCAGACATGGTGCTGGAGGAGCTGAGAGTTCTTACACCTTGATCCCACAGGAAGTGGCCGGAGACACTGAGCATATCTTGAGCATGGGAGACCTCAAAGCCCACCCCCATGGTAATATATTTGAACAAGGCCACACCTACTCCAGTAAGGCCACACCTCCTCACAGTGCCACTCCTACAGACTTATGAGGGCAAATAACATTCAAACTACCATAAAAAACCATCTGAAAGTTTGCCTGATGGATGGAAACATTTGGGGACTACTACTTACAGGTAAGTGCTTACACACATATATTCCCCAGGAATTCCTAAGATTCTTTTTTAGAGGTGCCCATGAAAATGTGGTACAGAGGAGTAAAGTGTGTCCAATGTTCTGAGTGAGGATACAGCAAGAACTTAGTGTATCCAATGTTCTGGGTGATGATTCAGTAGGAACTTAGTGTATCCAATATTCTGAATGATTATACAGCTGGAACTTAGTGTATCCAATGTTCTGAATGATATAGCAAGAACTTAGGGTATCCAATATTCTGAGTGATGATACAGCTGGAACTTAGTGTATCCAATGTTCTGACTGATACAGCTGGAACTTAGTGTATCCAATATTTTGCGTGGTGAGAAATCAGAAACTTAAAACTGCTTTTGTTGTAGTTTGGTTTTAGTGTTTCATATAGAGAGATATAACCCATCATAGCATGATAGTCATGACAGTATTTATGATTTGTGTATGTGTGTGCACACACACAAGAACAAGAAGGATAAGAAAAGAAGAGGAGGAAGAGGAAGAAGAAGAAAAAGAAGTCTTACTGTTATTCTAGAAGTCAGTGGGCAGTGGTACCTAATTCTCTAATGATTAGTTCCATGAAATCAGTAGATTATTCAAAGCAAATAGTTCTTTCTCTTGATACCCAGTATAAATGGCTGATTCAAACCATATTTGAAGAGAAGTTCTATTTGCATTTCCCACTTATTCAACTGTGTCTTACCTTAGCTCTGACTTCCAGGTCCTCATGCTTACAGATTAGCTCCTTGTTTTCAGAAAGTGACAAGCCTAGACTCTGTTCCTGTAGATCTCTTATTGTTTTCTGGAACCAACAAGTGACCTGGGAGAGGTGAGAAGAAAGCGTCAGTGCTTACATGATCGGGATAAATGATTAAAACTCAGAGATAATTCCAAAATACTTCAAAACCAAGTATTTCAGTTTCTTTCTACAGAGACGAATATATACATATGAAGTTAATATCATCTAGGTTTTTAATGTTCTCTTTACTTCAGCCTACAAATGCTGAAGAGAAAAAGAGACAAAACAATCCCAGAAAAGCACAGGGATCACTTAGCAGCTCCATGGATTATGGAGCAAGGGAAATGATCAGAATTATCTCCAAAGCAGCAGCCGGGCATTCCCATGCGGTCCAGAAACCTTGCTTTGTTTTCAAAGATAACTTTCTTTCTATATATAAACGTGAATCTGAATATAGTTACATAAAACCCAGTTAAAAATATTGAACAGCATATGTGGAATTATTTTTCCTACCATAAAAAAAGAAAATGCATAAGTATTTAGTTTGCTGTCACTGGTAGAAATCTGCCTTGAAAACCAAATGGGAACAGTGTTAAATTTCCACTGACTTTATAAGAGCACAGTTCAGTTTCATGTGTAGCTGATTCACGACACATGCCATACAACGTCTAAACAACAAATATTACGGAACTTGAAGAAAGCAATGTGTATTTTTTCTTGCTTTAATTTTTTTCTGTTAATTAACTTTGGGGTACTGTTGATGCTGAACCCAGGGTTCCCACAAACCGAACAAACATTCTACCACTAAGTCCCTGAGGTGCTCGTTTCCAGAGATGCCAGTTTTTAAGAGACACCATAATTTGAGTTGAGACTTCTGACTTGCAGCTCCTGAACACATATAAAGGCCTTGAATCCATGAAACGGATTGCAGCTAGATTTGTAGTATCTGCTTCTGTATAGTATTATTCCCTGAATATTCCCACAATGACTAGTGTTTAAGAGACCGTACTATAAATTAGATATTTTGCTAGTTGGGTTGAGAGCATCATCTTTGTTTGTCCCAATAAGTCCATAACAGGAACAATTTAATCAAATGTAATCAATATCAATAACAAGAGCAATATAATCAATAATCAAATGTAATCAATAACAAGAGCAATACAGTCAAATATAAACAAATGTAGAGGAAAAAGTAAATGGGTTTGGAGAGGCGCAGCAGTTTATCCGGAGACAGGGAAGAGACCTGTCCCAAGTGGACACAAAACTGATGCTCCTAATGCTGTGCCCATCACCATGGCTCGTGCAACCCACAGCCTTTCACCCTTGCTGTCTGGAAACACTGTTGCCAAACCTCCAGAACGAAAAATGGCAGCCTGTTCAAAATGGTGGGTACAACCAAAATTCACACTGTGTCTTTCTGCAACCTGCTATCTCTGCAGCCATGGACTTTCCCCCAGCTCCTGCCACAGGAAGGAAGCCATGAAGCAGGAGGCTGAGGAAAAGGCTCTGACATTCTGAACTGAAAATGTCCCTCACACTGCAGATGGCAGGGGTAGAGGCTCACCTGATCTCAGGTTCCCAGGACCACCAGTGAGCGGATGTGGCAAAGCTGATCTCAAGAGAAGGTTCGGACCAACTTAGCGTTTTCCCAGGGAAGACTAGACAATAAGTTATGGGGCAATGGAGATTCTGCAGCTGGTCAACTTTTAGCCCTTTATCAGTGCAAACAAAATACACTGATCCTGTAGCTACTTTTATGTGAAATACACCTTCTTCATAAATCGATAAATTATGTTATATATATTTCACGTGATCTGTATATTTAAAATAAAAAACTGTAAATATATTTATATTGTAAGATACATATGAATATGTTTACAATTCCTTAAAGCCATTTTTTTTCTGCTATCCAATTAGAATCTGATAAAGCACAGTGTCACTTGCAGAGGTCACTTAATTAAGAGCAATAAAATTTATTTTACTTTTTTATAAAATAATTTCTTATGACAGGACCAGTGACACGTGGGGCGATCTGAGGATTGTCCCCAAAGAGTTCATGGCTATCACTAACTCTTAGGAATTATTGAGTTGTGAAGTGAGGGGAGAGAGTCTTTCTATTCCTAGCTAATGTCGGGGTGGAGGCAGACATCTCAAGCATGTGTTATCATGGGGCCGCTAAGATGGAAGATGAGCGAACGGGTGGAAACAGGTGTTTGCTAATCTCCCTGAAACAGGTGAGAAGCTGACGCCTCAGACGGTCCCATTTAATCTGTGAGTCAAGAGCTAGCCATCCCACACATGCCAGGGATGATGACATCTGGGAGGGAGTAGGCTGTTGGGGTTTTCGGTTTTGCTTTTTGCTTTGTTTTGTCTTTTTTTTTTTTTTTTTTTTTTGACAAGGGATCTTACCATATAGTTCTAGTTGGCCCAGAACTTGATATGTAGACCAGGTGAACTTCCAACTCACAGATCTCTGCCTGCCTCTTCTCCCAAGTACTGGGATTAAGGGTATGCAACCACTTATTTTAACTTTTAGATGGCACTGACTGGCTTCCTCCTGTAGATTTGCCTGACGCTATTTCAGCCCTCAAAAGCTATGGTCCCTACTGAGCAATGCCTCGTAGGTAGAAAACTTTGGTGATAATCAGTATCTTTCTTTTATACATTGATGGAGGTGGGTCTTGTATCTTTTCTGTTGCTTTCATTGGTTAACTAATAAAGAAAACTGCTTGGCCCTAATAGGACAGAAAATTAGGTAGGTGGAGTAGACAGAACAGAATTCTGGGAGAAAGAAGCCGAGTCAGTGAGTCGCCATGATTCTCTCACTCCAGACAGATACAGGTTAAGATCTTTCCTGGTAAGCCAGCTCGTGGGCTACACAGATTATTAGAAATGGGTTAGATCAATATGTAAGAGCTAGCCAATAAGAGGCTGGAACTAATGGGCCAAGCAGTGTTTAAAAGAATACAGTTCCTGTGTAATTATTTTGGGTAAAGCTAGCCAGGTGGGGGGAACACAGCCTGCTGCTCCTTTGACAATACATATATTCGCCTTTCAAAACATGTGGTCCTCTAGATCTATGCTTTTTTTTTCCTGACCAGATGCATTTCAGGAAGAAACAGAAACAAGTTGTTATGAATATTTGGAGTAGCTCATTGTTAGCGTGTTACTCTTCATCATGAGGCATTCAGACACCAGAACAGCCTTCTAGATCAGGTTTGCCTCCTGTGTTGTGGGGTACACACAAATGGGCTAAAATAAAATGCCCTAATATTCTGATACTTAGTCATTCGTTACATCCCACAAGCCATTACTGCAGACAGCTGCGTGGCTATTCCAAGGGTTCTTTTTATAAGCTTTTCAATTGCACCAGTTGCTGTCCAGAGAGGATGAGTGAGGAGTCGAGCCAAGAGGCACTTCTGCAGAACAGTGCCACAAAAGAGGCATGAGGGAAGGAAGGAAGAATAAAACATTCAGAAACACAATGGAAACTGGTTCTGAGTATCGATCAGTAGGATACAGAAAGAAACAAAAACTTTTCCTCCCCTTCTCAGTCCCGACCATCTAGCCTGACTTAACTGATGGGCTTATGATCCGCCAGATTGGTTGTCCTGGCTTCTATGTCTTTAGAGGAGGCAGGGCTAAATCAGAGAATATATAAATGGATCTTTTGGGTGGCTGAGACAATCAGCAGAAGGTGAAGAGAGACAGAAGCAGGTCAACGCAGATACAGAAGAGAAGAGAACTGAGATGTTAATGAAAATCAAGAATTATCCAGAAAGTTAGAGTCAGAAAAATTTGGTCAAGTAGCTTTGCACTGCCCAGGAGAGCAGCCTCCACTGGCACAGAAGCTGGACTATGAATAGTCTAACCTGGAAAGTACTGTGACTATTAACTCTGTATCAGAAATTGTGGTCTTTGTGTACTTTAAAAAGTGCAAATATCTCTTTAGAATTTTGTGTTCACTATCTATCAAAATTATATTTGGATTTTTTGAGCTAATCTTGTTATGTGGCTTCTTAAATACTTCTTTATTTAACTTCTATAATGGCCACTGGGATATTTAAAATCATATGTATCCATTGCATTATATTTTCTTTGGCTGGCAATGCTAGTCAAGGAGTTTGAAATATCATTTGTTGTTAAATGTAAATTTGAAGATTGACTCAGATTTAGCTAAGGAGAATTTAAATAGCAGAGCCAGGAGTTGGGTGGAGTGAGGTGTCGATCAGTAAACATTTAGGGACTTCCGGGTGGGGGAGAGGAGGACGATCTAAGGAGCCTTCTGCAGAAGCTGAGCTCATTCACTAAGCATTGGAAGGTGAGGGTAAGGACAGCAGAAGCAGCAGAGAGGGGCATTGACTTAAAAACACTCCTTTCTTTGACTAGAGGAGATACAGTTCTTTACAGTGGGGGGACTGGGTGGTGCATAAGACTGGAAGGAAGGAGCTAACCAGACTAAAAGGGAAGTTGAGGAACGCTTTAAGTGTCACTAGCCTTGAACAAGGGAGGGCTAGCTTTATGAACTGAACATTCTCCTAACCACTCCTACTGAAAGAAACAAATGAAGAAAGTCAGAGTAGAGGGTGGCGGGCTTCCCAGAGGCAGCAGGGACCCTCTATGCACCCTGTAATGTTACCTCAGTAATGTTACTGCCCACCCTCTTCCTTGATTGAGGCAACAAATGATGACACAGACATGAGACCAGAAGGTATTTGCCCAAGTCCATGCGGCCGGTAAAGAAGAAAGTCAGTCTGGAGCAGTTAAGACCACGGTCAGAGTCCGTGCATTCTGATCCAGCCCAATCTCTTCCTTCTCCACTCTGGAGAAGCCTGTGTCTATGAACACTTTCAAAACAAAACTTGTAAGGCAAGGCCGGAGCCAAAGGGTCGGATCTGAACATGGAGGTATCATCAGGGGGCTCCATCGAAGCTGCAGTTAGAGAAGAGAATCGAAGCCTGAGTCCAGCTGTCAGAATGACATGAGGAAGAGACAGCCCGGGCAGAGCTGACAGACAGAGCGCAGACAGGATTCTATCTTGCAAATGAATCACGGCCTATGACTTGGAAGACACAGCAGCAGGAAATGTTCTGTGAAAGTCAAAGGAGAAAAACAGCGAAAGGCTGTGAAGGCCGAGGCGCTGCACCAGACCACCGTGAGCCACGTTTCTCTCCTCAGCAATTTGCTCGGCAAACTGAGATGAGGTTTTAATTTTTATCTTTATTTAAAACTCTTCAAGGAGAGATGAGCTAGCAAAAAGAAATTCCAACCATCTTCGCAGAAACGCATTTTTGAATAATAATGTCTTCAAATAACTTTGATTTTTCTCTTCCTTGTACAGAACAGTTCTTGGCACAGAACCAACTACTGTTAAGACAAAAAAATTTTAAAAATTGACAAGGAATAAAAAGGCATCAATTGTTTTTATCTTCCCCAGCCCAAGGATTTTTGACAGTCTTCCTATCCAATTACCAGAAGCACCATGTCTGCAATTAGAGTTGGTGTCACAGTTCTAATGTTTACTTAGATTTTTCTTTCCTTTGCTTATAGCAGAGGAAGCAATTGTCTTTATCTTGTATTAGGCAATCTGGTCAAATGTGTTCTGAGCTTAATGAGACAATAATGAGAATAGAAAAACATGCCTGTCCCATCAGGTGTGATGTGCGTTAGAAGAGGTGATAGAGCCAGAGAAACACACCTGCCCCATCAGGTGTGATGTGTGTTAGAAGAGGTGACAGAACCAGAAACACACCTGACCCGTCAGGTGTAATGTGTGTTAGAAGAGGTGACAGAGCCAAAGAAACACACCTGCCCCATCAGGTGTGATGTGTGTTAGAAGAGGTGATAGAGCCAGAGAAACACACCTGTCCTGTCAGGTGTGATGTGTGTTAGAAAAGGTGACAGAGCCAGAAACACACCTGCCCTGTCAGGTGTGATGTGTGTTAGAAGAGGTGACAGAGCCTGAAACACACCTGCCCTATCAGGTGTGATGTGTGTTAGAAGAGGTGACAGAGCCAGAAACACACCTACCCTATCAGGTGTGATGTGTGTTAGAAGAGGTGACAGAGCCAGAGAAACACACCTGCCCCATCAGGTGTGATGTGTGTTAGAAGAGGTGACAGAGCCAGAAACACACCTGCCCTATCAGGTGTGATGTGTGTTAGAAGAGGTGACAGAGCCAGAAACACACCTGCCCTATCAGGTGTGATGTGTGTTAGAAGAGGTGACAGAGCCAGAGAAACACATCTGTCCTGTCAGGTGTGATGTGTGTTAGAAAAGGTGACAGAGCCAGAAACACACCTGCCCTGTCAGGTGTGATGTGTGTTAGAAGAGGTGACAGAGCCAGAGAAACACATCTGTCCTGTCAGGTGTGATGTGTGTTAGAAGAGATGACAGAGCCAGAGAAACACACCTGCCCTGTCAGGTGTGATGTATGCTAGAAGAGATGACAGAGCCAGAGAAACACACCTGCCCTGTCAGGTGTGATGTGTGTTAGAAGAGGTGACAGAGCCAGAGAAACACACCTGCCCCATCAGGTGTGATGTGTGTTAGAAGAGGTGACAGAACCAGAAACACACCTGCCCCGTCAGGTGTAATGTGTGTTAGAAGAGGTGACAGAGCCAAAGAAACACACCTGCCCCATCAGGTGTGATGTGTGTTAGAAGAGGTGATAGAGCCAGAGAAACACACCTGCCCCATCAGGTGTGATGTATGCTAGAAGAGATGACAGAGCCAGAGAAACACACCTGCCCTGTCAGGTGTAATGTGTGTTAGAAGAGGTGACAGAGCCAGAGAAACACACCTGCCCTGTCAGGTGTGATGTGTGTTAGAAGAGGTGACAGAGCCAGAGAAACACACCTGCCCTGTCAGGTGTGATGTGTGTTAGAAGAGGTGACAGAGCCAGAGAAACACACCTGCCCTGTCAGGTGTGATGTATGCTAGAAGAGATGACAGAGCCAGAGAAACACACCTGCCCCATCAGGTGTGATGTATGCTAGAAGAGATGACAGAGCCAGAGAAACACACCTGCCCCATCAGGTGTGATGTATGCTAGAAGAGATGACAGAGCCAGAGAAACACACCTGCCCCATCAGGTGTGATGTGTGTTAGAAGAGATGACAGAGCCAGAGAAACACACCTGCCCTGTCAGGTGTGATGTGTGTTAGAAGAGGTGACAGAGCCAGAGAAACACATCTGTCCTGTCAGGTGTGATGTATGCTAGAAGAGATGACAGAGCCAGAAACACACCTGCCCTGTCAGGTGTGATGTATGCTAGAAGAGGTGACAGAGCCAGAGAAACACACCTGCCCTATCAGGTGTGATGTATGCTAGAAGAGATGACAGAGCCAGAGAAACACACCTGCCCTGTCAGGTGTGATGTGTGCTAGAAGAGATGACAGAGCCAGAGAAACACACCTGCCCTGTCAGGTGTGATGTGTGTTAGAAGAGGTGACAGAGCCAGAGAAACACACCTGCCCTGTCAGGTGTGATGTGTGTTAGAAGAGGTGACAGAGCCAGAGAAACACACCTGCCCTGTCAGGTGTGATGTGTGTTAGAAGAGATGACAGAGCCAGAGAAACACACCTGCCCTGTCAGGTGTGATGTGTGTTAGAAGAGGTGACAGAGCCAGAGAAACACACCTGCCCCATCAGGTGTGATGTGTGTTAGAAGAGGTGACAGAGCCAGAGAAACACACCTGCCCCATCAGGTGTGATGTGTGTTAGAAGAGATGACAGAGCCAGAAACACACCTGCCCAATCAGGTGTGATGTGTGTTAGAAGAGATGACAGAGCCAGAGAAACACACCTGCCCTGTCAGGTGTGATGTGTGTTAGAAGAGGTGACAGAGCCAGAGAAACACACCTGCCCCATCAGGTGTGATGTGTGTTAGAAGAGGTGACAGAGCCAGAGAAACACACCTGCCCCATCAGGTGTAATGTGTGTTAGAAGAGATGACAGAGCCAGAAACACACCTGCCCTATCAGGTGTGATGTGTGTTAGAAGAGATGACAGAGCCAGAACACTGATTCTGCCCTCAAATTGTGTTTTTGTTTTGTTTTGCTTTGTTTTCAGGTAAATCCTTTAATCCCACCTACCTGATAGAAGAAAGCAACGATGATCAGCATGCATTCTACTTAGCAAACATGTCTAATACTTTCCGCATTGCAAGAATCTCCTACAAACATTAAGAGGCCCTGCATTTTCTGCTGGCATGTCTGAGAAAGACGTCTAGACATAGCTCATGTGCCAAGATAAAATTCCACCATAAGTTTCGAACTACATATGGGTCGTTATTTATGTCTGCTATTGGAACAGGCTCCCAGATTCCAGTATCCTCAAGCTAATCATAACCCTCTCCGATTCCCCAACCCATTTTTACCTTAGAGCAGACAGCATCCAACAGCTACATGTAAAGGAGGACTTTTTAAAAAGCTTCTTAACCCCTCTTATGCTGTCTCATTTAATTTAAGCTGGTCATTCATCCAAACTACAAAGTAAATAAGAGAGTGGCAACGTGTACCAGAAAACACACACAAGCAGGAGCACATGTTCACACACAAAGAAGTTTGGCGGATGCCTTGCAGGCACACATCTGTATGCATTGAAGGGACACTTCTCTAGGTCACCTCTGATGCCCTCATAAGTGCAGGTGACAGGGAATATAGTGTTTGATGACGGTGTGCACTCTACTCAACCATAAAACCTCCCCTGTGGATGCTGTTATTCCCCCCTCCTCGTGAAGGTATGCACATACATACATACGTGAAACCTGGGTAGTAAAAGTAGAGGGCCTGCCCCAGTCTTAATTCTTCCAGATGTCCTTGACATTGCCTTGCATAAACAGGCCATGAATAACTTAGTTTTAATATATTTGTTTGCCTCACTTATGCCTGATTGGAACAATTGAGAAGAATTACATTCATAAATCTTCTTGCCGAGATAATTAATTATGCACAAAATACTCCAAGCTGCTTCTGATTTTCATTAATGAAGCGTATTATCTGCAAGCTAAGATGCAGCTATGGCTGAAAAGAAGGGGCAGCTTGCTCGTCTGTCCGTGCGGAACACATGCACACTGGTTTACATATGAAAAATGGCAATAAAGGAAGAAAACTCTGGGAATGTGCTTGCTTCCCAGACGATCACATCCCAAACCAGACAGAAAAATAGTTCATTTTCATCTACTGTTCTCTGTAAGCAATGCAGACCTTTAGCTCCTAACATGCCGGCCATTTAACTTCTTTCCCCAAAGAGAGTTAACTGATCTCTTCAGAAGCGCCAGGCCATGAGCACAGAGAGTCACAGAAAGACCAACTGTCTACACTAATCCTCGGGGAGAAGATGCATCAGATATGCAGAAGTCCACATTAGTATTTACCCATGGTCTTTGTTCTGATTCCTCATTTCCTTTCTCAAGTGGTTAGAATGACTGACAATGGCACTGTTTTATGGATGTGCCTGTCCACAGTCCTTACGCTCCATAAAACAAACACAGAAAACACAGACTGCTCAGGCCTTCTCCCCCTGTGAAGCGTGTCCACCATGACCTAGGATTGTCAGGTAGACTGTACAGGAGTTATCACCATCCTAGCCCACAACTCCCTAGTAATCGCTCTCGATCTGGTGTCTCTGCTGTGAATGTTATCAACTGCATCACCCACAAAACTGTGAACAGAACATCTAGAAAGTGTAAAATCTCCTAAGAGAATTATGCTACGTTAATGTCTAGTTAGAGTGAAAATATTCTCTTGTGTATATAACAATCAATGCTGCATTCTTAATTACTGCTTACAGCGTGGGAAACTGAAGAAGCCCCACTTCCTCACCAATAAGATACTGTTCAAACTGCGCTACAATCGCTATCATAGTTTCATCAAATTTCTTATTCTACTTCTGACCCAAGGATATGTCTGTCTATTCTTTCAAAGTCATAAAAACCATTGTCACAATATACTATGTATAGGTGATGTCCTTTGGTTTTGCTTATATTTTTTTTTTTTTGATTTGTCGAGACAGGGTTTCTCCGTAGCTTTTGGTTCCTGTCCTGGAACTAGCTCTTGTAGACCAGGCTGGCCTCGAACTCACAGAGATCCGCCTGCCTCTGCCTCCCGAGTGCTGGGATTAAAGGCATGCGCCACCACTGCCTGGCTAGTTTTGCTTATATTTTTTATATTTAATAATAATAATAAAAAGTCCTTCTGCTCCTCATTGGGACCTTGGGAGCTCAGTCCAGTGCTCCAGTGTGGGTCTCTGTCTCTATCTCCATCCATCACCAGATGAAAGTTCTATGATGATATGCAAGATATTCGTCAGTATTGATCTAGGATAGGGTCATTTCAGGTTCCCTATCCTCAACTGCCCAAGGAACTAACTGGGGATCTCGGCTTGGGCACCTGGGAGCCCCTCTAGGGTCAGGTCTCTTGCCAACCCTAAAGTGGCTCCCTTAACTAAGAATTGTGGTTCAGTGTTCCCCTGTCCAACCTTCCTTTATCCCAACCCTCCTGTTTTCCCAAGGCTCGAGCTCCTTCCCTTCTAACTTTTCTCTCCCCATCTCCCCTTACCCCCATCCCACCCCACCCCCAAGATCCCAATTTTCTCCCCGGCAATTTTGTCTACTTCCCTTAGTCAAGAGGATAACTATATGTTTTTCCTTGGGTTCCCCTTCTTACTTAGCTTCTTTAGATTCACCTATTGTAGACTCCGTGGCCCTTATTTATGGCTAGAAACCAATTATGAGTGAGTACATCCCATGTTCATCTTTTTGGGTCTGGGATACCTCACTCAGGATAGTGTTTTCTATTTCCATCCATTTGCATGATGTCGGGACCACGAGGGATGCACCCACCCACTGAGATAGTGGAGCTGATCTATTGGGAGCTCACCAAGACCAGCTGGACTGTGACTGAAAAAGCATGGAATAAAACTGGACTCTCTGAACATGGCGAACAATGAGGGCTGATGAGACGCAAAGGACAATGGCACAGGGTTTTGATCCTACTACATGTTCTGGCTTTGTGGGAGCCTAGCCAGTTTGGATGTTCACCTTCCTAGATATGGGCGGAGGGGGGAGGTCCTAGGTCTTACCACAGGGCAGAAAACCCTGACTGCTCTTTAGACTGGGGAGGGAGGGGGAAAGGAGTGGGAGGAGGGGGAGAAAGGTGGGAGGAGGGGGAGAAGGGTGGGAGGAGGGGGAGGGAAATGGGAGGCTGGGAGGAGGTGGAAACTTGGTTTTTTTTTCTCCTTTTCTCAATAAAAAAAATAAATAAAATAAAATAAATAAATAAATTTAAATAATAATAATAATAATAATAATAATAAAAAGTCCTGTCATGGCTGTGACCATACCTGTGCTAGAATCAAAGCCAAAAGTGCTTTGATTCAAAATGCTGCCAGTAACCATCTGAAAGAGCAGCAGTCCCACACCTCCCCCAGATGAGAATTATTAGTCATAAGCTAAGAAAAAACTGCCTTAAAAAATGGAATTGAGTGCCCATGAATGAGTATGGCCACTCAGATACTAAAAGTAGATTACTTTACTGTACCTTATGAACCCAAAATAAGCAACAAGTTTGGCCTTCAATCTAAGACCAATCCTTACTTGCTCTGGGTCATGGAGGTAGTATGTTGGACAAACACTCTCCTCCTTGGGTACAATGACACAAAGAGTTGTTCTGATATGGTAGTCACTGTGTGCCTGGCACCGTCCTAAGCATTTAACCTAGAAGAACTCACTTGGCCATCCTTATACGACTTGAGGCAATTACTGTTATTACACACATTTCCAGAGATAACAGAACTTCAGAGAATTTGAATAACTGCTCAGTGACAAGGTTGATAAATGGTGGAGCTATAATTTAAATCCATCCAGAAGTCTGGCCCTAGGATGTGTGTTCTTATGAGCACAAAGAATGGTTATTATTAATTGCTCTTGCTACTGTCCTGCAGTTAGCGAGAGAAAATGCACCACGGACCATTTTCAGAGTACAAGTCTAAATTTTATATTCAAGGCAAAGACTGTCTTACTCATCAATGAGTTATATTTAAACAGTGTTTACTTTATACAATAATCATATGTTAATTTGTTTCAGGACTGTTAGGAATGGGGTACAAATGAAGATCCATCATCGTCTCCATGAACGTACATGGATGCATATGCAATGGCTACACCTATAGGGCATCCAACAATTGTACCATGTGGGGTCCCAGCGTGTGTAGCATCACTAACACTAGACCTGGGGAAGGAATTCATGTTAGTTTAACCAAGTGGAGAAAGCAAAGAAAGTGGTACGTGTTAATCATCTCTGAAGATGCTGGGTCTTGTACTATATATATATATATATATATATATATATATATATATATGTTTATGCACGCTGATGCATTTCGTTATTAGAATCACTCACTAGATTTGTATTATTCTCAGTTTGAAGATAAGGTCCCACAATGAAATACTACTATACACTGACTGAAAAGGCCAGAACCCAAAATATGTATAGAATCCACCGCAGGCAGGCAGAGATGTGGAACATAGCAATCGTGTTCACTGCTGGTGGGATCCACAGCTAACTTTGGAAGACAGTTAAACACATTCCAAGCGCACTGTCCAACACATGTTCCTCGTTATCTAGTCAAATGAAATGAAATCTAAGTTGACGCTAAAACCTACACACGGCTGTTTATTCACACTTGCTAAAACCTGGAAGCAAGTGAAATGATCTTCAACAAGTGAGCTGATGGGTAGCCAGGTTTATATGCAGACAATGGGATGCTAGTCAGCCCTAGATAGACATGAACTAGCAAGCCATGCAAAGACAGGGAAGAAACTTAATTGCTTATGACTGAGTTGAAGGGCAAATTAGTGTGAAAAACTACGTAATGTATGGTTCCAACAAGGCAATCTAAGTAAAACAGATCAGTATACATGGCTGGGGAGGGAGGGATAAATGAGCAGAGCACAAAGGACTTGAGGGTAGTCAAGTTATTCTTCATGGACTTATAATGACAGAGGCCCCCCCCCATTATACATCTGTCCACGCTCGCGCAATACACATCACTGAGACTGGACCCCAGTGGATAGAGTACCGTGGATGATAATGATGTCTTAATGTAAGACCATCAATGGAACTAAGGTCCTCTTCGGGTGAAAATGCTGATGATACGGTTGCTGGGATACCGTGCATGGGGAATCTCTACTTTACGCTCCATTTCCCCATCAACTGAAAACCTCTCTGAAAAATGAATGGCATCTTTCCAAAAACAATCTCCAAAAGCACCTCCCTCTTTTAAAGAAGAAAGGAAGGAGGGAGGGAAATAGGGAAGGACAGAAAGGTTCCATTAAGTCAGAATTCATCAAGTCAAAAACATTTTATAAAACCTGACTTTAGCTATCACCAAACACCTTAGTTTCTCAAGGCTGTCAAGATCTCTCAATTTTCCTTCAGCATGTAGATAAGCTAGAATATTTTTATCTAGAATTTTTCTGAATTCTGATATATTTTTATACTGTAAGGAATTCGAATGGCTCATTAGTTTTGCAGTTGGGAAGGCAAAAATAAATAAATAAATAAACAAACAAACAAATAAATAAAATAAGCAACCTACTTTAGCCAGGCAGTGGTGGCACACACCTTTGATCCCAGCACTCCTGAGACAGAGGCAGGCGGATCTCTGTGCGTTCAGCCTGGTCTACAAAGTGAGTTTCAGAACAGTCAGAGCTGTTACACAGAGAAACCCTGTCTGAAAAAAACAGAAATAAAAAAGACCTACTTTGACTATGCTTTCATTATCAGGGTAATTGTTCGGTGCTTGGGAAAATCCTCTCAGATGAGCATTTTCCCTGGAGAGAACGGGTCTCTGTGTTAAGTAGAATGAGCAACAACCCCCTATATCTGAGAACTGGAAGAGTTTTGAGTCTGTTCTCAGAAGCACCAGAGTCAGGGGTTTAAACTGTGAACCTAGGAAGAAAAATATCAGTGAGAAACTCCCTTACTGGAAACATGCTGCCAGAATCGGAATTAGGAGAGAATTGGATGCCAGAGAAGGTAAGTTGAGAACGAGGAAGAGGGACAAAGAGAGAAGATAGAGCGTGCTCTATAATGGACCTGCTTGTGGTGGGAAGACAAAGAACCTAGGAACACTCATTTAATAAATGTTGCGTGGATTCTCATCTGGGCATGAATTCCCTCTTGCTATACCACCATCATCACTGATCGCTGACTTAAGTCATCTTCAGTAACATATGTGAAGGTGGGATGGGGATAAAGATTGGACCTGGGAAAGAGAAGCAAGCAGGTACACCATCAGGAGCAGGTGGGAGACAGCAGAGCCCAGGCAGAAGATGCCAGGCGAGAGAGGATCATGCCTGGAGGAGGTGGCAACAGAACCCAAGCAGCATATATGACTGGAGGGGTCTACACTGGGGTCTCCCATCTCTGCCACCTCCTGCAAGAGGCCTAGCTGATTAATAGAGCAATGCATGCCAACATTCATGTCTCATTGGCTTTTTAAATAGCGCTTGTCACTGCTCACTTCCTTTATGGCTTTCTCATCAAACAGTCTAGTAGTTCTCAAGTGACAATGATTTTGCCTCCTGGGATCCATCTCACAAATTCTGGTGACATTTTGGATATCCTAACTGAGGGTGTTCTACTCAAAATAGGGTGGGAAACGTCAGAGATTCTGCTTCCTAGTGTGCCCACGTGCCCTTCTCCAGAGCAAGAATTGGCTACCCCCAAACATCAGTAGTTCAAACAGAAATACAACAGAAGAAAATGCACAGAGGAAAGAGAGACGAACTTGTGTTGTGTGTATCTGTAACACTTCTAGTAGGACACAGCCCATAGTAGGGGCTCAGGAAGGAAATCAAAATGTTAGCCCTTAAGTCTCCCCCCCCCTTTATTTTTCAGCTCGAAATAAGAATCAGCGTAGGCTTCCAGCTATGTGTCTGTCTTCAAGTTTGCATTAGAGAAATGGAAAAGATGGAAAGGTCTCCCTCCTCCACATCCTGACCAGGTGATCTGCCCTCATATGATTTCCCACTATTTAATCTACACACCTGTGAGGATGGGATTAGGACTAACAGAAATGTTGCATCAGTATAACAACCATTTGATTGCGGTCCTCTCCTCTTTTAGCTGAAATGATTACCATGTGCTTAGAGTCTGAATAATGAGCTCCACTGAGGCTGCAAACCCAAAGGTCCCAAACTGTTGTAACCGAGAACAACCAAACGGCCACCAATGCTCTACCTTTTCCCACAGGTACCCGGCCACTTTTCCAGGAATGCTGTTTCTGTTTTGTGCTCCGGACTGTTTTAAATGACCTTAGCAGCAATATAGCACAACTCAGCACATTTTTCCAGGATCCCAGAAAACCATCATTCATAGTTCAGAATTTAAAGAAAAAACAAGACCCAAAGTAAGGCTCTGGAAGGGAAAAGGCAAATTCAATGACAGAACACAGTTATTATCACATGTCCCCAGGCATTCTCCTACTTACAATGTTAATATCTTTATTTTCATATACACACTTACTTGGGAAAGCCATATGATAGCTAAGAAAAAATGCTTTTAGGTTAACCACTAACAGATTCAACCATGGCAAGCCTGATGCCCTCCCAGAACATCACTTGTCCATATAACCAGCCAAGACCAAGACTTTACCCAATGCCCGTTTGTGTTACCTGGTTTTCTTGTTGGTCCCACAGGCATAACTGTAGAACCTGAGCCAGTTCCTGTCGCTGCTGCTGCAAGTACTTGTCCAGCTGTCGTCTCCTGTCTTGTAAAAGTTCTAGGAGGCTGTCGATCTTCAAACAGCTGCTTTGAGCTCCCTGAACCAGCTCAGCATTCACATCAGATCCGTCACACTTGAATTTTTCTATGAAGTCAGTGAGTTGCTGACTTTTGTTTAAAAGGACTAGCGATCTTTCTAAGAGTTCTAGAAGGTAATCGGGAAGAAAAATAATGTAGCAATGAGCATTTGTGTGGTTGTATTTGCATTCTTCATTTAATTTATATGTATAACATATTAATGATAAGCTACACTGAAAATAATTTAAATGTATAAACACCTAAAATGCGTTGGGATGTGTATGGTTTTTGAACTCCCATGGGATCAAACACATGTGTCTGTCAAATTGATCACCAGTTGTTACCTCTGTAGTGATTGTATTATATATTATAGAATGGGGATTCGAACCCTAAGAGCTGAAGAACCACCAAGAAGAAAGAGTGCTGAGGGGTAGGAGTTGGGAACAGTGCCCTGAGGTCAACACTTCAGCATCAGCTAGAGAAGCAGGAAGAGCATGTGCAGTCCCCACGAGCTAGGAGCTCCGCTTGCCTCCCCTTCAGTTACTTGTCTATCTTACACTCCCTCCCAGTGCCTGGATCTGTCTACTTCTCTCCATCCCATGATGCAAGTGTACCCTGGTGCTCGGACTTGCAGAACCCTCCCTTGACAGCATCCTCTCAAACCCACTCACCCACTCCTCACCTTTACCCACGGAGATCTTTGCACACACACTCTGTGGTATGTGATTTCCCCCAAACTGAAACAGTTATTCCTGAAGGCAAAAGGAAGGCTCCTAAGACTCTGGGAAACTAAAATACTTCAGTAAACTCACCAGACCCGAGAGCTCTAAAGTTATAAGACCCACAACCTCTGACCCACCCAGGATTACATGAAGAGAAAATAATTCCCAAAAGAGAGTCTTCTTGGTACATCTTCCAGCATGCGGCAGAGGCTTGGGAAGGAGGCCCTTAAGAGTCACCGCCCTCGCTGGGGTTGGCTCTTAGGAGACGCTGCTGCTTTTGAGCCATCCAGGCTCCTGTAACTCATTATTCCACCGATCTAAACACAGGGCTATTTAGTCTATCATGACAGCCCTATCTATGAGCAGGCATCTGTCCATGTCTCCCCAGGAGATACACACAGCACTTTGTCCTCCTCTCTCTCACCTTCTACATATTCCTCAACCTATTTCTACCTCCTTCCCATTCCCTTCTTCCCTTCTCTAAATCGCTCCCCCCCCCCCCCCCCCGCTTCCCCTCACTTCCTCTCTCAGCAATGACTTCCTTGCTTCAAAATGATGGGCTAGATTCCTAAAAGTAGATTATCCAATTTGCCATCACCCAATTTCCATCCTCCTTTTCCAAAAGTCTCAATGTAACTCCTTAAACTCTTCAGACATCTATACTTTCTCCTGCATCTCTGGTATCCCCTTCTTCCTCTGTCAAGAACGCCATTCACTTCGGCTCCCTCTATCTCCACCTCTCTCTACTCACATTTCCCCCGTCAATTGTCATTTCCTTAAAGAAGACACTGAACTGAATACTCCTAGTAAGCATCTTCATTGTGCAACATTACTTTCATTCATAACGCTTATCTTGGCTACAATATTACAGTTGTGTATGGTTACCTGGCTAATAGCTGCCCTTGCCACTAACTCCAGTTCAATATAATGACAGGACCATGGGTTCCCTACCAGGAACTGTTTCAGAAACACTGTTTCATGTCATTGAATTCAAACGAAAAGATTGGAAAGTAACCAGAAAACTGTTTTCTGGGCTGGAGAGATGGTTCAAGGGTTAAGAGCACTGATTGCTCTTCCAGAGGACATGAGTTCAATTCCCAGCACCCACATGGCAGCTCACAACTGTCTGTCATTCCAGTTCCAGGGGACCCGATACCCATGGCAAAACACCAATGTGCATAAAATAAAAATAAATTTTAAAAAAAGAAAACTGTTTTCTGGAAGAAGACTAACAAGCCAAGGTTAGTTCAAAAGACTAATAAGTCAAGGTTAGCCTAAAAGACTAACAAGACAAGCTTAGCTCAAAAGGAAAGGAAACAGTTGAGGCTGTGATAGTCTTCAGCTATCCAAAGCATTATACTCTGGTGGAACATTCTAGAAGCCAGAAACTCCAACCAGTCACCCTGTTCTGACCTAAGCCACAGCACAGTGGTCACCCAGGTGAAGTTAAAGAAGAAAAGTTGAGGTGGTTTCCTCATAGCTTCCAGTTACATTTGGCTATCATGGCATTCACTCCTATACCCCTCAACTGCTCACCAACTAAGAACTTTATTGGAACTGTTAACTCACATTTTATTCCTTTAAATCTAACGATGATGATAGATACAAAGCCCTTGACTAGCAATCAGAAATCTCATCCATTAATATGCACTTCAAATCATTCCATCGTGACCACATCCCACTAATTGGCTGATTAGTATAACTCCCATGTTATAAAAACAAAGCTCTTGAAGGCACCGCTGGGCCTTATTCATTAGGAACCAGCTCTTCTGATCACTGTCTCCTACAATCCTTCAAGTGACACGCGGAGGGGCTTAAAAAGATGCCAAGATTTATGCCACCAAAGACAAAGTGTGCTCCCTGTGTCCCGCTAGCATTCTAGCCATCTTGTCAACCCAAGAGCCCGCTCAGTAGACTTGCAAAGATTACTGAAAAGTAAGGCATGGTTTCGTTGTCAGCTGGATGCCAGGACAGTATAGCCTCAGGCTTCCTTAGAAAGACATGTCAGCTTGCTCCTTGTGTTACGTATCCTGTCACATCTGAAGAAGCCAGCAGAAGCAGAAAGGGGAATATAAGTACTGTCTGTCTCCTCTTCCAGCTCCAAAGATTCATGGGAAAGGCCCCACTTCCACAGGGTAAAACTACACGAGTGAAGTTGCTGTGTGATGATCATGTTGGCTGGGGGAGACTGCATTGAGACCACAGGACTGGACTCTCTTCTAGTCTTCTAGCAGGAATATTAGGTGATTCAGCGCTGTCCCAGGGGACCCAGCCACATAACTGCGGTCATGTCAAAACAGCCAACAGCCAGCTGACACTTTAGTGCTGAGTCTGCTCTTTGTATCTTGTAGTGACAGGTGTGGCGGACAAATCACCAGAAAAAAATCCATCCCTGCATTTGGTAGGCCGCCATCAAAATTTACACTGGAGACACTGTTATTAATCACTTTATTTTGGGAAACTTGCAGCAAGCGATAATAATGAAGAACTATTTTATAGAGATTTTGGAGAGCACTATAAAGTATGTGTGTGTGTCTTTAGAAACACACTTTATTACTTTAGTCTTGTTCTATTTTTCTAGCATGATCAAATGTTTTTGGGATCAAAGTCAATTTAAAAGTGACAAAGGCTACAGAGAAAGTCTGTCTATAAAACCAATAAAACAAAACAAACTATCGAAACTTGTGACAAATCTATGAACCATTTAACTCAGATCCAGTTCAGAATTTAAAAAAAAAAAAAAAACGTATTACAAAGAGGCAAAGACACCATCCTCACCCATTTATCTACATTATCTTCACAGGTGACGCATTCCCTACACCAGTCAGGCTAGGTTCAAGATCCCCGGGTGAGGCCCTGGCACATACACTCTGTTTTAACAATTCAACTCTTGCTACTCGAAACTCTGAGAGCAGAAAATATTCTGCATGATGTTTTACTGGACTTTTATCCAGAAAAGGACCCTGTTTGTTTTAACTGTAAGGATGAAAGAGAGTCTTCCTCACTCACAGTTGGTGTCTAAAGGCTGGCTTGCATTTATCGACCTTTAGATGGGACATGGACTGAATTCAGCCAGTGAGTGTAGCTTAAGGATCCATGGGACTGCGCACCTGGTTGGATGCTGGATGCTGGGGATGGAGGTCTGCACAGGAGAGAGGAAGCCTCTGTTCTCAGGGATGGAGATCTACAAGACCCACAGCTAAACTTCCCCTAGTGTCACCTACAGCTAGAACTCTCTTTGAGAAGGTGGCCAAAAGCAAAGCTTTGTTTATCTTTTTTGGAACAAAATAAACAGCAGAAAGATCTCCAAATACTGTCATTCACAAGAACCTATAGCCATTTCTTGCCTTTGGCGTGGCGGTCATGAAGCTGAAGAAGCAACTGTAAGGCCTCCGCGCTCTCAAACTCATGTGGATTCTGCAGAAATGCTTCAGTTTGGTCTATTTTTACAGCAAACTGAAAAAAAATAGAGAGACATTAAAATGATACAAAGCAATGGGACATTTATTATATTTATGGATTTTTGTCATGCATTAATGGCCTAGCTGACTCAATATGATGGGAAGATATATGTTAGCATGTTCTAATCTAGAATAGTATGCATGAATTTTCATGTACTAAATTTACAAAATGCCATGGCTTCTCCTCCATTTTTATTTCTTTTCTAACTAGAAATACATTATATATGCTAAAAAATAAACCACCTTATTTATGTTCAAGTACCTAGTAAGTTTTTCAACTAAAATTATCTTTTCCAGATTCTGTCTTCCCTACAGCCATAAATTCAGTAACTATCAATACTCTAAGGTAAGTTCTCAGTGAATAGCCATAAAACTTGCTGGCAAAAATCAGCAAAAGATTGGCTAACCAATAATCCATAAAATCACAAGTAAATTTAACATAGAGAATATGTAGGTAAATATTGTGTTATTTTTTTCCTCTGTGTGTTTAAACTTAGGCAGAGACTATAGATATTTGCGACTAACAGTCTAATGTCATTAAAGAAAACACACTCGGGCATACATGTGCATGTGTACACACATGTAGAGGAAGAAGAGATGGGAACTAAAAAGAAATGTACCAATTTGGTTAATTTTATAAGAAGGGATGTGACTGGGGAGGAGGGAGAGGAGGCAAGCTTTAGCTTTGGAATCTTTAACTGATAACCTGATTTGAAGTTGTGTCAATAGTATTTGTGCCTCATTTGTATAACTAAAAATGAGACTGGATAAAGCAGAAATGAAAACTGGACTATTTCTCCACTTCAAAGGAGGGTGTATAACAATAAAACACACCAATGGTGACCAATATGAGCAATTTTATTTAAAAACATTTTTAAAAGTAAATTTGAGATGAAAAGATATGTGAAGTTAGGATAAAAGCCCCAGAGAGATAATCTTAAATATAAATTTTAGGTGGGAGCAAAGCATAGTCAAATATTCTATTACAGTTTCCCCATAGTGACCATCAGTTGATGGGTTTCTGCACCTATGTTTGGTAGGTATTATCATTGTTTATAAACAACATGGTAAAACATTCACCTTTGATTTAGAATGAAAAATAAAGGCAAAGGATCCATGAGAAAGACAAAGGAGCCTCCCACTGCACTTGACTCCCTGTTTTGCTTTTCTAAAATATCATCTTTGAATTTGGTGATCGCTAATACTTTAGGAAAGCCCTTGGCTAAAAGGTTGTATCATATTTTGATTACAACAACAGCTGCAGCCCTAAGTGGTGTGGAATGGTGAGAGGGGCTGGTGAGCATGTCCCCTTTGAAAAACACAGAAGGCCTCTGCCATCTTGTAGGACACACTAATGGACACTGGCCACTGTCACTCAGCTGCACTGTTCCCAAACCCCAGCAGTGTTTGAGAAGCCCCTCACGTGACAGTTGAGCCTGTGGGTCAGATTCTATCCTATAATAACCACCATCCAGCCCATCATAACTTCTCTTAGAATTCTACATTCTGGCATGGTTAGTTACAGGGGCTCACACACACAAAGTGTTCACATTGCTCCTTCATCCATGCATGCTCTCATAACTTATTTTTATAAAGAATCTTCAAAAGAGAAAAAAGCTATAGGTTATTTGTTGTTTTCCAGGAGAACATTACAGAAAGTTTACATGGTATAGTTTATATCTCTCTTTCAGATTCTTAGGCAAATTGTTTCAAGTGTAAACAAACGAGGCTCTAACATTCCTTGATTTATGAACTCTTCCCTTGTGGATTTTTTTCCCATCTAAAACTTATACTTTTCTTTTTTCTGTCGTTTGAACAGAGTAGAAATAGCAGTGGGGGATTTCAACAAGAGTTAAAGTTAATTTCATCATCTTTTTTTTCTCATTGCTGAAACTGCTTTGCCACGGAGAAGCAGCCTGCAGATTCCATAGCACTCTGCTTCCACTTAATGCGAGGGGTTCAAGGCGTGGGAAGCAGGCTAACAGGCGTAGTTAGTCATCTTCCTAGAGCCAATAAAAGCTCACTCAAGTGAACGGATAAGAGCACCTAGTTAATCTGCTTTGGCTTAGTATTTCCTTCTACTCCTTGCAATATCTAGAAGCAATTTCCGCATCAGAGAGAAAATTAGCTAGCATTAACACTAAACTACACCAAGAAACAAATATTGAGCCGAATGTAAGGAAGAGATAATCTGCTCTGCTCAGGAGTACTGGGTTTCAAAGGCAGTCCCATTTTTACCCCTCCTACCAGGATGGGATGAATCGGCTAGCGCTGCAATTTGGCTTCTGTGATTATATTTCCGCTGCCTTATTTCTTCTTTCAAGAAAGGAGATCATATAACCCCACACCCAAGATGGCCTGTAAAATGGGGTCAACTGTGACATGTGACTCTTGAAAGCTACAGTAAGGGTTTGGTTCCTCTTCTGAGTGAGTTCACGGTGCATGAGATTGTCGTTGTCAAGTTTTATGGTCATTACTCCAGATTTAACTCCTAAGAATGCCATGGTTTTCAAAGCTAGAGTTCTATCATAGTGAAGTAGCCTTTGGTTGTTAGCAAGAGCAGGCTGTGCCGCTGGACAGGAGTTAAAATGGGAAATTGCCAGGAAGTATTTTACAAAAAATATACATCTTTGGAAAATGTTTGGTCTCATATTTTGAAATCTAAAATCTCCATAAAGAAGAAAATGTAAAATATAAATAAATAGATAAGTAAACTAAAGAAAATTACAGAAGGAATTCAGTGACCATTCATCTACATCGGAACACAGTAAAAGAATGGAGCTGTGTGAGGAGATCGCTGAGTGCTTGGAAGAAAATTCCAAGAAAATAAGACATGAGTGTTGTAACCTCGGTGTCTTCAGAGCACAGAACTGCTCCTGGACAGTGTCCTCTTGCTACTCTCAGGTAGAGCAGATGGGGGGGGGGGTTTGCTTACTTCAGCTGTCAATCATATGGCTCTATGGAAAACCACATGCAGCTTGTTCTTATGAGGCCTTGGTCCACCTCTTTTTAGGCTCTGGGTAAAGCTGGCTATTGTATGAGGCCTTGGTCCACCTCTTTATAGGCCCTACTGTCTCAGGGTCACACTACTAACTACAGAAGTAAACACTCTGAAGTGTAGGGTCTTGTTCTTCCTTTACTACAGTTAGATAGGTTTAAACTTTAGAAATTCACCTATATTCCTTAGGATAATTTGCTATGAAATACTTTGTAATTAATTTCTCAAGTGAGCAGAGGAAATCTTATCCTCTGACTTTTAGCCAATAAAATCCTCCACATCAGCATTGCCTACTAAGTAACCAGATTACTTAATCTGGTTAATAATCTGCAATAAGAGTAACCAGATTCCATGACTACATTACTATCTTCTAAAGAGGGAACTAGATCAAAGGGGCATAGAGTTCCACTTAACTATCTATATTTATACGACTGATGGTTTATATTTAAAATATTAATTTTATTTTCTCAAAATATACTAAATGTGTTGCATACATCTTGGTTATTCTGCCATTTTGAACACTCATATAACATGTGCTTAAGAAGTCAAATATTTTTGAGTGTACTAGTTATTTGCATTGATTTGGAGAAGCAAATGGTTTTTGAAACACCAACCTCCAAAGCACTTTCAAAAAACTCTGAAGTCAGTCCAAGGAGCTCCCTTCTTTTCTCAAGCATGGAGACCAGGGTTGCCCACGCTTCACCCAGAGTCTGGGCCATGGCATCATACACCTGACTTTGAGCCTTGTTAGCTTCCGCTGTCCTGTCTGCTTCTTGTAAAAGTTCCCATACACGATCTTCCAAGGCCTAAGTCCAAGAGAACAAAAGGTACAGTCAGTGTGTCGTCCAGCGTGAAAACAAAGCACCCCATTTTAAACACAAAAATACCTGAATATGTGATCCAGGAGTCTAGAAGTTAATTTTGTTTTGTTTTGTTTTTCGAGACAGGGCTTCTCTGTAGCTTTGGCGCCTGTCCTGGAATGAGCTTTGTAGACCAGGTTGGCCTTGAGCTGTCAGAGAACCATCTGTCTCTGTCTTCTAAGTGCTAGGATTAAAGGCATGCCACAACCACCCAGCTAGAAGATAATTTTGTAATTCATAAACCCAAATCATATTTCCTCTTGCTTCCATGTGAATGTTTCTGCTCTTTTACCTACGAACATGCTCTATAGACTTGTTTCCTGACTTTTAAACTCTTGAAAATCTTCTCCAGCAACTCTCTCTAACTGAACAAACTGAACCTCCTCACACCATCTTCACCAGGTCTACTGCTCACCTGACTACCCAGAACAGCTTTGTCAAAGATCACCTTCATTCCCCCTGCTCCACCTCAGCTCCCTTCAATTCCAAGATCCAGTCATTAGCATAGCCCACTTTTTTAAAGCCTCTCCTTTTGGCTTCCACCTCACACCTTGGTTTGTTTCCTTGTTGGTCCTCATAGCTTCCATCCGTTTTTGGTCATCGTGGCTTCCTGCCTTGTTGGTCATCATTGTTTCCTCCCTTGTTGGTCCTCATGGCTTTCATCCCTTGTTGGTCCTTATAGTTTCCTCCCTTGTTAGTCGTCATGGTTTACTCCCTTGTTAGTAGTCATGGCTCCCATCCCTTGTTGGCCATTATGGCTTCCATCCCTTGTTGGTTGTCATGGCTTCCATCCCTTGTTGGTTGTCATGGCTTCCATCCCTTGTTGGTTGTCATGGCTTCCATCCCTTGTTGGCCATTATGACTTCCAACCCTTGTTGGTTGTCATGGCTTCCTGCCTTGTTGGTCATCATGGCTTTCCCCCGTGTTTTTTGTCATGCTCCTACTCCAGGCT
This sequence comes from Microtus oregoni, assembly GCF_018167655.1. Classification (NCBI taxonomy): domain Eukaryota; kingdom Metazoa; phylum Chordata; class Mammalia; order Rodentia; family Cricetidae; genus Microtus; species Microtus oregoni. Next base: position 48,506 of record NW_024543842.1, on the reverse strand, counting down.
CTTCATCACCCAAGCCTCCTGTGTGGCAATGCCATGTGGATCTTTCTAACTTGAAAGTAGGACTGTGCCACTCAGCAACTTGCAAATCTTTCTGACTGATTTGCAGGCAAAACTCAGTCAGAGCAAATCAGGCCTTGGTACAGAATTTGACTTCCATTCTCACCTCTCTCCACTCCTTCTGTAATACTTTTCTCTATAGACAATAATCCATGAGTCAGCCTGGAATTCTCTCCCTCCTAGTCACACACCTCTCTTTATTTCACCCCCACCCCCGGCTCACTTGTCTACACAGTTTTCCCCATTGGTCAAGACATTGGAGTTGTGGGTCTTACCTGACCCTCAAATTTCTTTCCTGAATGAATTTAGGGCCTTACCCTTTTAAAACCACTTTCAAGTATATAGCAATTATAACTGTTTCTTCTGGGCCGGAGAGATGGTTCAGTCATTAAAGGCTGGGCTTACAACTGAAAATATAACTGTTTCTTCTGATTATAAAAGTAACATACAAATATTCCTCAATAGTGAATACAGATATTCACTTTTTAAAACATATACTAGAACATATTTAGGGAAATTTTTTTCAAAAACATGCCTTAATCACTCACTTTTGTTTTTCAATTTTTTATTAATCCTCTATAATAAAATGATTATTGTATGTATAAATATAAATGTATTCTCCATGAGGAACAGTTATTGATGTTGGATGCCTTTCTGTATGCTGTGAAGATGTTTTATTAACATTGCTTAATGAAGAAGCTTATTTGGCCAAGAGCCAGGCAAAATAAAACCAAGCAGGAAATCCAAGTAAAGATAAAGGGGGAAAGAAGGTGGAGCCTAGGAGATACCAGCAGTCACTGGAGAAGCAAAATGTAAGGTAGCACCATAGGTACGTGGCAATACATAGATGAATAGAAATGGGTTAATTTAAGATGTAAAAGCTAGTTAGTAATAAGCCTGCGCCATCAGTCAAACAGTTTATAATTAATACTTAGCCTCAGAGTGGATATCTGGGAACTGGTGGGCAGGAGAGAAGCCTCCAGTTACAGTCTAGAAACCATCTGATACCCACTGTTGACTGTCAGACTCTAATCCAGTTCCTTCCTTAACCATGAGAGAATCAACAAGCGAGAGAAATGACTCTAAATTCTTGATGTCTTTGATCGCTGGCCAAGAATGAGCTTACGTGTTACTCCAATGCTTGCAAACTTTTATTCAGTGGGAACCATTGGGATCCTGGCTCCAGTCAGAAGAAAAGGCTCAGCTTGATGAAAGAAGGTTAGATGTTGAGTAGACTGAGTTTTCAAATCTGATGATACCTTATCTTTCTAAACTACAGAAGGTGCTAGATGTGATGAAGTTTGAGGAACAGCCCAACTCCTGCTAAACATCAGCTACAAAATTTGTTCCCTGTGTTCTTGCCCACAATTCAAAACAGAATTCATTGTAATTTTAAGTAATATTTTGAGATTTTTTTTTTACATTCATGAACATGGTCTTTCTCTGGAATTTTGCTACATGGTATAAATACTTAATACTTGTAATTATCCATCCTTCAATTTTATCTAGCTTATTTTAAACTCTAAAAATGTGCTGCATTCATTTATTTATTGTGAGTGGACAGATGTGTGGCATGGTGAACTTAGGGAAGTCAGAGGGCAGCTTTTGGGAGTGAGTCGGTTCTCTCTCTCCACAGGGGGTCCCAGGAAGTGAACTCAGGTCATCATCTTATTTGAAAATCCTTTCCCTGCCGAGCCATCTCACTCATCCTGAACTTTTCCCAGCTCTTACTTTCTTGATACTCAGAATAGCTGACTCTCTTCGTAAGCTCAGAACTCACTCTAAGTGCATCTTTTGGCTGTGACACCCTGTGAGGGAACCATACATCCCACTGCACACTGGAGACAACCAAGGACTTCTACTTCCTGATTATAACTCCCCTTGCAAGTATATCTTCTTTGTATGGTCACTTTTCCTGAGTCCCTTGGGAATTATATACCCTGGGTGCCCCCTCTGGAGCCTTCTCTGTGGTCTTCCCAGACCCTCATTCCTTCTTCCTTATATGTGATTTACTAGAAAAGCTCTTTCTTAGCTTTGGTGTCACCTTTAAGTCAACAAAAATGATACAAGGTCGCATGAAATACCACATGGAAAAAGCAGACACTGTCTAAGGTGACAACATTTTCTCGTCCATTTTCAAAGTCTACAGGGAAAAAACACAAATCCTGTCCTTACTTTGGAAAACAAGTGTCAGGGTCCAGCCCTCATGGGGCCTGCATGTTTCAGGGTAGGGCTTGTGGATTAGAAATGCCCGGCAGACAGACTAGAGATCCAGAAGAAAAAGTCAGAGACAGACTAGAACCGGGAGGGTAAATTGGTGAATACTGAACTTGCCCACATTTATTTTCTATATGCTTATATACCCCAATCCAAAAAGTGGGGGGTGTCTGCTTTAACATGATACAAAGAACAAACAAAGCAATTACCTCTTCAGTACCTGAAGCATCAAGCAGATATTCCCTAAGTTAAGCATTCTGTTGTTTAAGCAGGACATGCATCAATCACATAGGCCAAGCCTCCTGTAGGCAGCCACTCCCTGGGTCAAACCTCCTGTCATCTCCTTGAAGGAGCAGGAAATATACCTGAACTCTCTGACCATTGGTCAAGGTGGAATGGATCCACCTTTATGGGCCATTTAATACCCCAAACACCAAGTTACCACAGCCTAGGTCAAGATATCTTGTTAGTAGCCACACCTTAAGTCAGACCTCTTGTCAATAACCCTGAAGGAGCAAGAACAGGCCCAAACTCTGTGACCTCCAGCCAAGGTGGAACGGACCCACAGAGAAGCCACAGATACGAAGAATCCATTCTCAAGTTGACGAAGCCTCAGGGTAGTCACTAAATGAAATACTCAGATTAATCGACAGCAGCAGCAATATGATTTTTTAGGCTAGTTGTTTCACAGAACAAATGGGGTGTCCGGTTTACAGCATAAGCAGACTTTGTGTTGACAATGAGCTATGGCACTTTTAAGACGAGCAACTCATGAAAAATGAGTTGCCTCAGGACTCGGTCAAGGCCAGCTTAATTTAAGTTTTCCTTTCCCACTTGGCTGGCCATTAAACTCGGGGAAAGTATCTTGGAATTGGATCAGAGAAAGACATTCTGGCCAACATCATAAAGCTTGTTATTTAAAGAGTCGCTGAAAGGAACTACTTTCCCTTTAGGTTGCAGAAGCTTGGAAAACCAAGGCTATTCCGCGTGTCTCCAAAAAGGCACTCTATCTCTTTAAGTGTGGCTTCGCAATAGTCAGCTTTAAGTAGAGCATATTTTATGGTCATTGAACCACCTGAGCTGCCACACGGAGCACAGAAAAGATTACAGACTTCCTTTTCAGCGGAGCATTAAATGGTACCCTGAATAGCAATTCACTAAAAGATCAAATACATGTGGTGCATCACGAATATGTAACCTGACAGGGTAGTCTACCTGGAACAGAGACAGGCAATCTTTTTGTTTATAGAAATCACCTTAGTTTTACCAAGGGAACTGGAAGTAATTAGTTTAGGACCTTTGGAAGCAAAGAATAATGAACATTCTCGGAACTGTAAGTAGTTAAGTTTAATTATTTTTTTGTCAATCTCTGGCATGCAGCATTGGGGATCCACTGGCTTTGCCGTCCCTTTTAACTAGAACATTCCCCATGTTTGCTGTTGCTTATTTAAAACTCCATTTGCCTTCCAGTCTAATGTCAATTCTGCTCCCTCCATGAGGCCCTCTTCCCACATTAGCCAATAGTAATTCCTCTTTCTTGTGGCTGCCTTTGTCTCTTCCCACCTTCCTTTCTTGGATGTAGCATCGCACCGTGCACACACTCAGGAGTGAGCGCCTCACGCTTTCTGTAGATTGCTGAGTGAAAATGAGGCCTGCCTTGTTCATTTTGTGCTGCTCCTCTGACAGTATAATCTTTCAACGTCAAGAAGAAGCTGCCTCAAGGGATAAACAGCAAAACCAAGTGAAATCAGTGTTTCGAAATTCATCTTTTAAAGACAGGTCATTTCAATGTTTTTGGTTACCGATTCCTTAGAAGGGAAATCTTTAAAATACAAATGTGGTTGAGGAGATGGTGCATGTGGGTAAGCGTGCTTGCTCTGCATGCATGAAGACCTGAGTTCTCATCCCCAGCACTGTATGTGCCTGTAACTCCAGTAAGGGTGGGGTGAGGCAGGCGGATCTAGAGAGCGTATTGATCAGCCAGCCTATAGAAGAACCAGCTTCTGATTCACTGAAAGACCCTGTCTCTTGGCAACAAGGCAGAGAGCAAGAGAAGACATTCAACATGCTGCTCTGGGCCTTACATGTGCACACACAGGAGCACATACTCACAACCCTCATGTTTGTATCATACACCCCCCCTTCATACATACACAAGAAGATCATTGTGCCCACCAAGCCGATTCAACTTTCTATAACAAAAGTCCCACTTGAGCCAAATGTTTAATACAAACCTCAATAAAATATTTAATGTATGTTCCAAATATTTCTACCTAAATATTCTGAATATTTGATGAATCACCCAGGGATTCCAGAATATGTTCACGGCCTATACTACTGATAAGCAAAGCATCTTTTGTCTTAAAAAGTAAATGTCCTTGTAGCCTTTAATTCTCCTATACAGAACACTGGCAATGAGAGAGCAGCTTCTCAGCCCTAAGGATGTCTATCTTTCCTGGAAGCAATGCTGCTTTACAAACTCTTCCTACAGAAAGTATTTACCACCAGGCGGTGGTGGTACACACCTTTAGTCCCAGCACTCAGGAAGCAGAGGCAGGTGGATCTTTGTGAGTTTTGAGGCCAGCCTGGTCTACAGAGAGAGAGTTCCAGGACAGCCAGAGTGGTTACACAGAGAAACCCTTTCTGGAAAAAAAAAAAATGAGGAAGGAAGGAAGGAAATAAGGAAGGAAGGGAGGGAGGGAGGGAGGGAGGGAGGGAGAGAGGAAGGGAAAAAGGAATGGAGGGAGGGAGGGAGGGAGGAAGGAAGGAAGAAAAGCATTTAGCAGTACATATGAAAGCAAGGTTATTTATAAGCCATTATGTGTTTTCTTTCCTGTTCTCTTATTTATACCTTGCCTCACAAAAGTAGAATAGCAGAATGAACATTCTGCAGCAGGCAATTATACTTTAACAATCAATACTGATTATAATGAAAATTCAAGTAGCATCAGGACAGTGCTTGGCTATTCCACAGTGCCTGGAGAATCATTTACATAGGAACAATACGAGAAAATGGCCTCATATTGATTAGCAATGATGACTGCCTTCCTCATCACTTAGAATCCAGAGTTCCTTAGACCACATTTCCATAGTACAAATGCAAGTATGGATTTTTGGCCTCCTCAACAATCCAAGAAGCTTGAGAGCTAAGATCTGAAAGCATCGCTTTTATATAATTTAGTTGTTAAAATGATGGTCTCACACATGTACAGTCCCCATCTGGGTCAAATATACCTCAGGCCCTAAGGACCAGAATACACTATGCTAGGGCAGATGTCCATGCTGGAAATCAAGAATCTCTGTTGCTACCTGCAATGGGCCATGGCTCTCTTTCCATAGTCTAAGTGCCTTATCTAGACAGAATGAGACCTCTGAGTCCAGTGTGTGCAGAAAACTCTGGGCCATGCACAGAGGAAAATCATGACAAACCTAGGTTGGATTCCCAGCTCCACCGACTTCTAGAGGCTAGAAAGCCCCCTAACTTTTCTGAGATTCAGTTTCCCCACTGACAAAGATTCTACACCACATTGCGCCTTAGTATCTAACCAAAATGAGACAACGTTCAAGAAAGCAGCCTGGGCAATGAGTCTGGCTGCTTCATCTGTACTCAGTCTTCATGACTCCCTGGTAGCTAAAGGTAAAGACTTCAGGGTACTGTCCGGGAATGTGCAATGTTTGCTTAAGGGTCAAGGTTTCAGTGTGTCCTGATGGCAGCCGCAAAAGCATTAACTGCTGGAGATTAAAGAAGCAAACGTGTGGTGTGATCCAGGGAGTTGAAGCAGAGCCCAACATTCACGGAGGATCCTTCCTGCGTGCTGGCAAAGGCCAAAAAGGCTACTGCAGGGAAGGTTTGAGTTTGAGGGCTTTCTTTAAGTATTCAGATTACTATCCCCACACTTTGGAAAATAATCCAGCGTGGGTACAAATTGAACTGCAAGAACAGGGCATGCCCAGCCTGCCACAGAAGGGTATTAAAGAGAAGTATACTCTTCTCCCTTAAACTGTCAAATTACTGAAACACAAGGACCCTCAAAGAATGAAAAGTTCCCCAGAAGGTTCATGCTCTGGGAAGGAAAAGCAAAGGAAGAGATTGCAGAGTTCAGGAGACACTAGAGGCTGGACAGTATGATAGGGAGAAGCAACCCCATCCAGGCTGCTTAGTCATGTGTACTCTGCCTCTCTATTCAAATCTGAATCTATGTCAGTGCTCTGAAGACAGCTATGGGGGTCACTGTCCCCTTAATGTTCATCTTCTCAACATGGCCACACTGAATATACCATTTTTCTCTGATTTTCGCTATTACAATTTTTTTTTTTTTAATTTTGATATTGGGAACTGTGGCTAAGTCTAGCTTGTTGGGGCTGCCAGGGTGACCAGGTTTTTCCCTTAAAGAGTCGGGTGACAAGGAAGGCGCAAAGTTCACAAGGGTGAACTGTAACAGGACTGTTTGTTCCTCGACTCAAAGGCAAACAAGAGCACTTTGGTGATAACCCAAAGGAATGAGAGCGGAATGTGTGACTCATATGGGCCTGGACAGGAAACACATGAGCAGGTAAGCATAGGGGGGCCTCTGGCCATCACCCCACATCTGTACTTCACCAAGCCTCTGTTTTTACAGGTAGGAAACAGGCGTGAAGACTGCCTTCCTCATAATGCTGTTAAAATGGGATTCTGCATTACAGGCTGCATGAGACGGCCAAGCACAGCTCAGCCAACTCAGTGCTATCACTGGGAAGAACAGTGACAAAAGTATATTAAAACGGAGTAAACACCGTGGAAATAACAGACTTCCTTTTACAGGAATTGTATTTTTTCCTTCACCCTTTCTGCCCGTTTGGCCTTCATGTGTAAGCCGTACTGACATGGAGGGCATGCGCGTTGTGTGCAGACAACTGTCTGACTTCAAAATCCTTTTCTGGTCAAAGAGAAATAACATACCATCTCTTAGTTCTGGTCAGAAAAGCCTAGCACCCGTGAGCTCGGGGTATCAAGCCACGCCCTGTTTGTAAGGCTGCCCCTCATTGGATTGGCACAAGACTCAAAGGTCTGACTCTGATTTTGGTCTCACCTCCAGTCTGAGAGCTGTGTTGCTCTGACCAGGCCGCTGGGAGAGCCCTGAGTACCAAGCCCAGGGTGGAAGCCTCCAGTAGCACTCACCTGAAAGCCTGGGGGTAATTCAGAATGTGCGGCCACACTTTCGTTACAGGCCTTCCTGTGCCAGAGTCAAGTCAGTAAAATATCAAATTGTTCTGTTGTCAGCAGGAAGTGTCAGCCACAAAGCAGTGACAGACAGACAAGACCCTGGGAAATTCTAACACTGCCCGACTGGAACAGTCCATTTGGATTTAAAAGCAAATAGGGACTTTTTTTTTTTTTTGCATCATTTTTCAAACCAGAACTGCTAAAAGAACTACAAACAATTCAATTATAATGACAGCGCGGCAACTTTTATCTTTCAAAGCTTAGACCTTATATAATTAAATGTAAATAAAATCAGGTATTTTTCCTCTCCATTTGCTGCACTGTAATTGTTATTCAAAATCATTTCTTTTGAGCAGTAAAAGCCGGTATTTTAGAAACATTTCAAATGAACCCCAAACCTCTCCACCGTTATTTTTCATAAATGCATTTTCTTAATTTTTTTTCTGCCCTGGCATTTGCATATAAATGACTCTCCCAGGCCCGCTCTGTGAATTGAAGTAAATAATGTAATTAGGAATCATCTACAGGTGTAGCACCGAGATTCTTAATGGTGTTTTTGCTGTCTGAGGGAGCTTTCCCTACCCTTGGGTTTGTTTAGGCTTTCCTACCTTGCCTCCGGTTCTATGCTCTTTTGTGGGACTGGAAACAACAGACCCCTGGAGACTTATCAGGGACACCATTGTGTGTTATTCTGGGTAACTTGAACCCTTCAGGCTTGATCAAAAACAAAAACAATCAAGAGAATGACACATTCTCTGAGACATGATGCAAGCTAGAACATCAGGAAGTTTTTGTAGCAAGCGGAAGAGTAAATAAACATAAGTAATAAGCTAGCCTCTGTTCTCGGGAAGAAACACAGCAAAACGGAAGCAGCCACTTCGGACCTGAGTGCGGCCTCCTTCCCTCCCGGGAACTTTTCTCTTTTATCCACTTACCCTGACAACCCCATTGTTTCAAAGCTGTCCTTAAAATGCCACCAAGCTCCCTGAAACCATTCCAGCTAAATTCACTTCTTTTCTCCCCCAAACTCAACTATGTTGCCTTCGCTATCAACATCCTTCATCTGGGGAGTTAATTAATCATCTAGAGCCTTGATGTTGTGATTGCAGTTCCTTAATTGCTCCATGGGCCTAACAGGGTCATTTTGTCCTCTATGCATTATACATTACAAACTCCTAGCAGCCCAGAGTGTCTGTTACATTTCTTTCATGTCCTTGGCAATGCCAAGCACAGAGCAGGCAGACAGAACGGACTCTGGCCTGCTAGAATGCGGCCATTCTTTTGCTACAGCAACTTGGTTCCTCTTCATCATACGAAGACCCATAGCTGTGACATTGCTATTACTGAGTGGTCCTATCAAATCAGGAGAGGAGAAAGTCATGTCGCTGTTACACATTGCCTCAGTGAGTGGGTTCTCATACTCAAGGCAACGACTGAAGGGCTTGCGTCTGAGCCCTGTATGGCACAAAGGCAACCATAACAGGCTGGGCTTCCAGGACAGGTGCTTCTTAACCCGGAGAACTGGACTAATAACTCATCTGGAGCATGCATTAGTTTAATCTAAGCAGGATTAAAATACTGATAGTGTAAGGGACTAGAGAGGTAGCTCAGACAGTAAGAGCATTGACTGCATTGCCAGGAGATCTGTGTTCAATCTCCAGCACCTAATGATGGCTCAATCATCTGTAACTCGTAACTGCAGTCCCAAAGGATATGACATCCTCTTCTGTCATCTGTGGGCACCAGATACACATGTGAGACACATACATATATGCAGGCAAGACACTCTACATCATATAAAAATTGATGAACTAATAATTTTAAAATGCTGATGGGGCTATAGGGATAACTCAGTGTTTTGTTTGCTGAAGCAGGTATGAGGACCATAGCTTGGATCCCCAGAACTCCCCTAAAGTCAGCTATACGTAGTTTCCTGTCTGTAATTCCAGCCTCTGAAAGTGGAGTCGGAGCATCCCTAGAGCAAGCTGGCAAGCTAGAAAGAGCTGTATCAGCGAGCTCTAGGTTTGCCTGAGAGTCTGCCTCATTGGAAAAGGTAGAAGAGCAATTGATGGTTCTGCTCATTGGCGGTCTCCATATGCACCTGTACCACACATATGTGCCCCACACATACAAAGATACATATCCATACATGCACACTACATACGCACATACACCACATAACACATGAAACTAGAAGAAAATGAGTAAAGTAGTGATAGTTGCAAGTATTCAACACTTATTGTATGTAACCTTTGTCTTAGATGCTTTAAATCCTTCAGCTCCTAGAATCCTCACATCTACCTTCTGAAAACTTACAGGCCTGGAAACTGAGGCAGTGTGGGACTAGGAACTTCCCAAAGGTGGTATCGTAATACAACAACACTGATCCGTGTCTGGGCAGGAAAATCTAACAGGCTCCCTCACTAAGGTGCTGTCTCTTATAGACTTAACCTCGGGCGGCTATTTTAAAGATGAACAAATCATGCATTAAAAATTATAAATACATTTCATCTTTGAATTTAATTTTAACGTATGAAAGGCAGTTGACACAGAACAATCAATAAATGCTCACTGAGTTAACTTCATCCATAAGTCATGATGCAGATTCAAAGTTCATACAACTGACTTAGATAAAAGGTCACCAGATAATAACTTAGTATCACCTCTACCCAGAGGAAAACTTGCCGTATTCCGAGAAGTATATACATCCATAAATATTCAAGTAACTCTAAATGTGAGAGCCAAGGGTACCAACTGCAGAAAACCTTTCTTTAACCAGCGTCTTACCCCACATGGGATAAGGAAGGGGCATTCTTCAGGCGCACAGGGTGGCGGGGGTGCAAACACTGTGTAAGCCAGGCTTGCCTCTTCTTACACAGCCACGGCTTACACGAACCCAGCATCTGGGTGAGAGGCACTGCATACAAGTATGTGTTGAGAAGCTCCAGCAGAGCACTGTGGGAAAAGGCGGGCAGAGAGCGGGCCAGAGCTCAGCCAAGACTTCACAAGGGAGGCCGCTTTGGCATTCTGAAATGAGGGTATCAATAATTCACTTGGAAAGCCATCCTCCAGCTCGGTTAGAAGAATAATGATACAAATCAGAAACACTAATAGTATTAATAATTAATCAGTCCCACCATGTGTTTTAGGAACTAGAATGTTCCATACATTAATAATTGATTCTTCCAACCCCGGGACTGGGGAGTTCAAGAAGAGCAGGTCTGTGAACTCCATTCCAGCCGTCTCTAGTGTATTTCTTTACCCGGATTTGATTGTTTCGTATGTCTCTTTTGCCTAGCTATAGAGTGGATATGTGTTCATTCAGTCCTTCACTCATTTCTTTAACATATAATGCAAACACAGGGCTAGGACTCAGAGACGGAGCTGCGTTCACAGTCCCACAACCAAGGCAACATGAAACAAGTCTGGCTCTCAAGAAACAGATACTGAAGCGGACTGTAGGGAGATGACCAGCTATAAAAGGCACTTGGAGGAGAACATGGTCGATAGCAGAAGAAAGGAATATTCTAGAGAGTTCCAGGAGAGCAATCATTTTCTGACTTTCAAATCTAACACTAGGCACCTCCGATGTGCTACTGTTTTTAATGTTAGTTCATATCTTTATCTAGGAATTTCCTTTCCCTCACACTCGGATGCTTTGCCTAGGATTTCCCATAGTCTCATCTCTTGTCTTTCCTAAATTTATTGTTAAAGAGCATGAACTGCTTTGGCTGACCCTCTCCAACCAAACCCCTGCTCTCCCTATCTCACCCCCCCCCCAAAATCTCCCACTCCACTTTCAGGTCACATGTGTCTACTAGCCTACCCGTCCCCCTCCTCGATACCTCTCTTCCCTTCTCATGGGCTCATCCACACATAACTAAGCACATATTTTACAGAGTTCCAAGCTGGGCCAAGGGAGATAGCTCCACTGATAAAGTGCTTGCTGCATAAGCATGAGGTCCTGGGTTTGATCCCCAGAACCGATATAAAACAGCCAAGTATGGGTGGTGTGGTTGTAATCCTTGGGTTGGATAGGAAGAAACAGGCAGGTATCTCTCGGGGTCTTATGGGAAAGCGGGCCTACCCTACTTGGAGAAGCTCCAGGCCAACGAAAACAATCTCAAAAAGCAAGGACGACAATATCAGAGTAATGACATCTGGGGTCAATCGCATACACATGTGCACCCATGCACAGACATGCAAAACAGAAGCTAGGATCTACACATGGCAGAGAACACATAGCAATTGTGTTTCAGAGCCCGAGTTACCGCAATAGAATACTTTCCAGTTCCATCCTTTTTTTCTCTACAAATTTCACGAGAGCATTTTTCTTTAGAGTGGAATGAAATTCCATTGTGTCTATGCACCACATTTTAGGTACCCACTCATCTATGGATGGCTGTCTAGGCTATTTCTATTCCCTCGCTATTGTGAATAGAGCAGTCAGACATCAGGAAATGGCTCATTCTATTCGCTCGGCACTTGCAGCTGTGGGTTTGATTACGCCCGAGACCATCCCAACCGGTAGCACTGCTCTCTAGAGCACCACGCATATCAGCTATTCTGATGTTAAATGAACAGCGATGTAATGGTGTCAGTGGGGTATTTTTTCTTCTTATCCTACAGGCTTAAGGTGTGAGATAATCCTTGACCATGCTCTTGCTCTTTATGTAAAATAAATTGATACCAAAATATCTTGTCTATAATTCACTGGCAAAAACATCATTTCTACTATCCAAACATACTGTGCTAACGACACTCGCAAAGACTTTTAAATTTGATCCATGTTGCTATCTCCCTCAGAGCGGGAGTGTAAATTCCCAATGTTAACTCTACCTACATATTTAAGTCTAGCAATTTTCCATTCAAGTGCACCCTGTAAATAATTGCAAAGCAAACTGTCGTGAAACCATGCTGTCCAATCTGTGCCCTGCTTGACTAGCAGTAAATCCGATCTGTAGCCCACTGCACGCTGTCTTCTGGCTCTAGCACACCTCTTCTGCACCGGTGGAATCTCATCTTTGGTTGCTCGCAACAGGGCTTTTCTGAGCCTTTGTGCGTCTTGTTTATATTTATTTCCACAGCGCTGTTGATCTTGTAGCTGATCAGTGTTTGCTGACCTGCTAACCTGCAATGTTATTTTGACTCAAAATTATTTTTAATTTTAAAATATATAAAAGACTTTACCAAATACCTACCAAATACCAAATTATTCATACAAGTAATATTCATAAAAATTAGCATACAAAGAATTTGGGTTTGCTCTTCCTCTTCTGCCACTCATCTGCCCCTCCCCCTCTCCTATCTTTCCCACCTCTAGTAGAACTTTCAATTTTTAATATCCTATGTGACCTTTGGACCTCCCAACCTTTTCCAATACCTCCTGTTTTCCTGCTCCCCGGTCTCCTACCTTGCTAAGTATTCTATGCCTACCCTCATGCTTCCTTATTTACATAAACTTAAACATTAAAGTTATTACCTTCACCTAGAGATAACATGTGATTCTTGCTTTTCTGGGTCTGGGTCACCTAATTTAATATACTATTACTGCAAATTTCATAATTTCATTTTTTTCAGTCACTGACTCTCAGCTCTCATCCCTGTCTTCCACATCCAAGCACTGTTAAATACTCTCTGCTCTTGAGCTGCCATCCCTTCTATGGAGCCACCCGTCCGCACTTTGTAACATATGGCTTTTCATATATTACCTTGCAGTTCCTACATTTTGGATATTAATAATATCCCCTTACATAAAATGGGGTAGCAACAGTCTGGTATAACCTGTTTAGGCATCTTATACGTGTGAATAATTCCTACCATATAAGATTGGTTTAAGTATTGAATACTCAGTGCCGGATCTCTAGGATGATTGGTACACATCGCATGAATATAGGAAGCAGTCATTCCTACCTCTTAGGCTTTTTAAAAGAGAAGGAACCTTTTTATTAGTGATTTTTATTGAGCTCTACATTTTTCTCTGCTCCTCTCCCTGACTCTCCCCTCCCCTTCAACCCTCCCCCAAGGTCCCCACGCTCCCAATTTACTCAGGAGATCTTGTCTTTTTCTACTTCCCATGTAGATTAGATCTATGTAAGTCTCACTTAGTGTCCTCATTGTTGTCTAAGTTCTCTGGGATTGTGGTTTGTAGGCTGGTTTTCTTTGCTTTATAATTAAAAACCACCTATGAGTGAGAACATGTGATAATAGTCTTTTTGTGTCTGGGTTACCTCACTCAAAATAATGTTTTCTAGCTCCATCCATTTTCCTGCAAAATTCAAAATGTCATTTTTTTTTTTTTTTTACTGAACGCTTTGCATTCATAACCCTCTGTGCAGCAACCCTGAGTCACGTACACACAGGTTATCTCACAATACACAAAGGACTACAATCTGGTAGAAATTCTAGCAGCTATGGAAAGACATTATTTCAAGGATTAGGTAGGGTCTGTTTTGTTTTAATTATTTGCTTGCTTGCTTTGCTGTAGTTGAACCAAACCTCCACTATTGGAAGGAATGGCTCCTGCTGACGAATGACTGCAGAGGATGGGAGAGTTGAAAATGGTCCATCCCTCCATCCTTTGCCAAGGACATCCTTCTGTAGACCAGCTGTAAGTCTCAGGTGATGCAGAAAGCACCTTTTCTTCCAAGAAAAAGAAACCCAGCTTAGCTCCTGACTTCCTAATCATTTTCTCAGGTACACAGCTTGGGGCCTGGATCTGAGGACCAACTCACTTCTGAAGCCTCCAGGTGATACTATTGCCAGCCAGGTTGAGAGACTTCACCAAATACTTCAGTTTTTACCCTATTTTTATGTGCGATACCCAGAAGGCTGATCTCTTCTTTCCCAAGCCCAAAATATTAAATGAAAAGAAAAAATAGATGGAACACGCCAGTTATTAGACACCATATTTTTCAGCAATATTTGTACTACTCCCTATTGTTCAGAATTTAGACCATTATATATGGTATGAATGAAAACCAGTCAGATGGGAAATATTTATAAACGAATTAAGCGATACAAAACACTCCGAGGACATCCTTAGTAGGTATTAAATACTCATCACTCATGTAGCAGAATCGTTAATGACCTGTTAACCATCATTAAGCATAATATATTTAAGAAATTCTTCCAGTTATTTTTAGTGTCTGAATTACATTTAGTCTCTAATGTCATCATCATTACATAATAGAACCATGAGAAATCCACTGAGCAGTATCTGAGCCATGAACGATCAACAGACAACAAATTAATTACATGTAAAAGCATTAATGAAAAGTGTAGCGATGCTTCCAGAAGCTGGAACCAGACAACACACCACTCCATTGCTGTCTGCTGCTGCGGGCTTTTCAAACTAGAGCAATGCAGTTTTCTCCTCACTATTTCAAACTCTCGTTGTATTTGCTTTACAATTTATAATTTAAATTGTGTGTCTAGGAGATACCTGAGCAGGTCTAGGAGTCTGTGCAGGTGAGTGCGGGTGCCCACAGAGGCACCATATCCCTTGGATCTAGAGCAAGCGGCATAGATGTTGAGTGCTAGAAACCTAACCTAGCCTCTGAAGGAGCAGCGCTGCTTAACCACCGAGCCATCTCTCCAGTTCTAAAGAAATTACCGTTTAAAGCAAAAATCGGTTTCCAAACACATGCACAAACACATTCACACACACACAGTCTCGAAATATTACATTAGAAAAATAGTTTTATTCCTCCTATGACCTCATTTGACAACACTGCTTAAATGATAATAAAAATTGACCATTGGAGATAATCTACCATTTTTTAAACTAATGTCCCCGGCAGAGCTATCCAGTCACTATTGTCCTCTTCGGAACTTCCATGCCCTGACCCATTCTCTTCCCCTCGAGCTAGAAAACAAGGTGAAGACCTCACCAGAGGTAGACTCCTCTATTCTCCAAACCTACCAATGGGCACGGGGTAGCCACTAATCATTTGCATGGGTAGGTTAGAACTCCCGTATCCCACTGGACTTTGATAGAATATTTCATCTGTAATCTTACCATGATTACTGGCTAAATGATAATATTTTGTGTATATTGGAGGAAATTAAGCATATTATTAAATTACTTTCACTTGTTTCTTTTTACTTTGCTTTTTGATTAGGTTTGGTAATTTATGCTCTCGAGGACTCGGTTCATTTCCTCTGAGCTGCTGGATTCATGTACATACAGATGTTCTTGGCGCTTTCTCATTATACATTTAATGACTATGAGATTTACAGTAAGACCTACTTTTCATGTCTAATATTGGTAATTTTTGTCTTCTCTCTTTTTCCTTCTTAGTCTGGCTAGAGAGGTTCATCAATTTAATTGACCTTTCCAGAGAGCTGGCTTTTGGCTTATCGATTTTTCTATTGTTTCTGTTTTCAATTGCATCGATCACTGTTCTTTGTAGTTCCTTCCATTCTGCTTGCTTTGGTTTTAATTTGCTTTTATTTCTCTAGTCTCTTAAGCTGAGATCAATTTAGGATATTTATTCTTTACTAGATAAGCATTTAACATACTAAAATTTACACATGCCCCCTCAACATGTTGAATTACAAATGAAGCTTGCCCTTGCAGTTCCCATTATATATTCCCATTTATCTCTGCTCTAGGAAGTGTGCCGCTCTAGCAAAGCATTTTCTCTTCAACACATTAATAAAAGTTTAATGGCTGATGGGACCACTGGACCAAAAACACTCAGGCACTCAGAGAGCAGTGAGCAATAGCCTTGGGTCGTTTGCATTCCTCAGTTCCAATTACGGAAAACTCAGGGTGTGTTTGAGTTGACTCGAGGGAAAACATACATTCTATGAAATTGAATTTGAGGTATCCGATTCTTCTGTTCCCTGTCTAAGGACAGGGCATTCGACTTTCTTCTGAGACAGTTCAATTCCCATCCATATGATATGAGTCACCGAGTCACCTTCTTTGATGTCTACCTTTCCTAGCTCAGCTTAGTGGCAGAGGTGGATAGTGGGGGCTGAAAAGCCAGGGTTCTGCTTTCCCCATTGGGCCATGCTCTCCCAACCACTGTCTCCCCCCAGGAGGTGGAGAGGTCAGAGGGAGGGGAGGAGGAAAACGTGATAAAACAACTACTTTTTTATTTGTTTGGTTCGTTTGTTTTTGGTTTGGGGGTTTTGTTTGTTTGTTTGTTTATGTTTGTCTTTTCAAGACAGGGTTTCTCTGTGTAAAAATAGTCCTGGCTGTCCTGGAACTCACTCTGTAGACCAGGCTGACCTTAAACTCACTGAGATCCACCTGCCTTGCCTCCCAAGTGCTGGGATTAGTGTGCACCACCAACACCTGGCCACTTACTTGATTTTTAACTGTTTCCAAGTTCCAGCAAGTAAGAAAGAACACCCTCCATATTGTTTCCACTAACATGTTTTTTAATTTCCTGATGAATGAACTTTTGCCAGGAATTCTGAGGAGTGAGCAGGTAGGCCGCTTTGGGAAAGAGATTAGAATTTCACACACCACCATGCTACAGTACAGAGACTGGGAGGTAGGGGTCACAGTTCACCTTAGTCTCCTAATGACTGACAAGACAGATTTCTTATATAATGAGAAAGCAAGTCCCTTTAAGAAACCTTGAGCTTTGTACGTTTAGACATTATTACATAATTGCACTACATAAAGGCAAAGACGCATCTGGGCTAACACAAACTAGGCATGCACTGTAAGGGACTTAAAATAGAGAAAAGAATTTCTTCATTTTCAGTTAAGTAGAATGCATAGCGATGTCTTCTAACCAGAAGGACCTGTCAGCTTCTAGCTAGAGTTTGACAGGCACATTGCTAACTGTCATCTACGCTGCAAATACTTTTTTTGCCCACTCCATGGTTTGCCCTTAAATTTGCATCTGGATCACTCATATTTACTTCTTAGGCAGTATCAACCACCTTCTCCATCACAGTTATGTGATTTATCAGACAGCATTAATCCTTCTTCCTCATACAGTATCTTGTACATATCTCTGTATGTGAAGTTATGATATAACTCTCCTTCTCCTGATCCAGAAGCTGTAGTGGGATGTACATCAAACAGCTGAGAATCATCACAGATATTGTCTTTGGATGCCTGTTCACTCATCCAATTTTTAAGAAATGAGTGACACACCTCAGAAGTGCCATTTACCCCATTACTTATGCCAGCTTCCCTTTTAGAGAGATCCAGTTCTATTTCTCAACACCTTCCCCATAAAAGTTCTCATTTTTCTCTGTTGTAATTATTCACGCATGAGTGCTCCCTTCATTGTCCTTAGAGGATGTGACAGTTGCTGGTGGCCTCTGCCCTCATTCTCTGTGGCTCTACCACAAGTCACCCCATCTTCAGGTTGCCTGAAGCAGTCATTTCTTTTGCCCAGCGAGGGAAGGAGGTGAGGAAGGCATTCTGGACTCCACACGGGCAAGATGGGGTCTCTACTGAGGCTGGAGGGTCTCCTCCCAAAGTAGTTCCCTCACAGACTGGCAAGCTGCTTACCCGTCAGCTGGGATATCAGCAGACCTGATGCCCAGGAACCCAGGGCATCTCCATTTGGGGCCTCTACTGCTGCTGGGATTTCTCACCTGTGGCAAATGTCACAGTTCTAAGTCATGGAGCCAAGGCCAAGAGTAGCCAGTCTCTTGAAGCTGGGACCCACACAACAATCCAGCTTCATTCTGTTTGCCAAAGCAGGGAGGAAGTCTGGGTCCTCTGGAGAGGAGGGACATAGACCTTCATTCTTCATCAGAGGAGGGCCAAAGACTCGAAAGCACCTGTAATCTCCCAGAATCATGCTGTGCTCTAGATCTTTCCAGATTCTCAGAAGGGATGCCAGTATCCGCTACACCCTGTCACAGTCTGTCCCCTGCAGAAATGAGGATGCCTTTCTGTCTTACTGAGTCAGGGGCCGCTTGATTTCCCAGGATACGCAGGTGTAGAGATACACATGTCATGTGACTCGTGATCCCCACAGGAACTTCAGCTTTGCCCAAGGAGCCCAGCAGTTACTCCTGAACCAAGAGCTAAGAATCTTCCATCTCTGTGCCCACATAATTGTCTCCATCTGTTGTGGAAAATCATTTTAAGATGTGCTACATTTGTTTGTGCTGTGGAATGTTTGTTTAGTTGATGCAAAGGTCTGTTGCACTATTTTTTTTGTAGCATCTGTTTAACTCTGTGAAGCTGTGTTACTTTGCCTGTCTAAAATACCTGATTGGTCTAATAAAGAGCTGAATGGCCAAGAGCAAGGTAGGAGGAAGGATGAGTGAGGCTGGCAGAGAGTAAACAGCAGAAGAAATCTGGGGAGAGACAGGGGAGTGAGAAGAGAACTCCAGGGGCCAGCCACCCAGCTACACAGCCAGCCACGGGAAGTAAAGAACGGTATATAGAATAGAGAAAGATAAAAGTCCAGAGGCAAAAGGCAGATGGGATCATTTAAGTTAAGAAAGGTTGACGAGAAACAAGCCAAGCTATGGCTTGACATTCATAAGTAAGAATAAGCCTCTATATGATTTATTTGGGAACTGGGAGGCAGCCCCCCCCCAAAGAGTATGCACCAAAGAGCCAAATGAGTGAGAGTAAAAAACAACCAACAACACCCATCTATGCTTTATGTGCCTTTAAAAATGAGCTTGCGTGAATATTTCATCAATAATGGACACTTTTTGTTGTTGTTGTTTTTCAAGACAGGATTTCTCTGTAGCTTTGAAGCCTGTCCTGGAACTAGCTCTTGTAGACCAGGCTGGCCTTGAACTCACAGAGACCCGCTTGCCTCTGCCTCCCGAGTGCTGGGATTAAAGGCGTGCGCCACCACCGCCTGGCTTAATAGACACTTTCAAAGTCTGTTTCATGGGAACAAATCGTGGACTTTCTGGAATCCACTAAATTAACGTTTCTGCTATGGCTTGATTGTGTTCCCTCAGATTCACCTATTAGCACAAACCTCCATGCAGTGGTATTAGGAACTGGGCCCTTTTAGAAAAGGCTAGGTCATAGGATCTCTGCTCTACACATGAATTAATACCAGTACCTGTAAGGGAGCTTGAAGGGGAGACAATTTATTGCTATCTGCCTTCTTTCCATCTCTCCATGAAGACACCATACTCTTGTCCCTCGCATGGGGCTGCCATAAGGCACAATATAGGAAACAGAACTCAGGCTCCCTTCAGCTGTGACACATAAGTGTCTGCTCTTTCTAAACTACTCTGTCCATGGTCACAAATGGGCAAAGATAACCTCTCACTTCCACTTATAAGAGGGCGATGGTGGCGCACGCCTTTAATCCCAGCACTCGGGAGGCAGAGGCAGGCGGATCTCTGTGAGTTCGAGACCAGTCTGGTCTACAAGAGCTAGTTCCAAGACAGGCTCCAAAGCCACAGAGAAACCCTGTCTCGAAAAAAAAAAAAAAAAAAAAAAGAGCATCTTTTTCCCAGATTATCCACGCACTTTCTAGCTCAAAAGAGCGCCATTCAAAACGAGCCTCCTACGTCACTCTGCCGCACACGCTGGTCACTGGAACAGACTATCTAGAAGAGGAAACAACCTGCCAACTAGAATACTGTCGATGACACATGAAAATTTAAATGTTCCATGGTTGCCAGAATTTTTGTTGGTGTATTTTAGTAGAGAAGTTTCTCAACAGCAAAGCTTAAAAGAAGTTCTCCATAATTTCTGCTCGGCCCCTACCTTATCTCAGCGGCCTCATTCAAAATGATCACTAAAAAAATTCATCAGATGATTTCCATGACTGGCACTCCAAGGCACAAATCCACTTACCCTCTCCCTGTAATGCTCCATATTGATCGGGAAGCTGACAGTAAGACTGGGGACAGATTAGGGTGTTTACTCTCATTAATGGTAAAGAGGAATCCAAAGTTCTGGAACCATAGAAACCAGACTGTTCCGGCTTTCTTCCCCCATTTCCAGAATCTGGTCCCCACCTTGGTGCCTGCCTGAAAGAAGAACTAGATTTGGGGACATGGCTGTCACGGAGAGAACTGTGGTCTGCATCTACCAGGTGGGGATATCTGGCTCGCTCAGCAGAAGCAGAGAGAGGAGAGAGCTTGCAGTCCACAGAGGGCACCACAAAGAACCCTTCATTCCCCAATGGTGGCCACTCCTCGCTCCCAGTCTCTCCAGTCAGGCCACACATTATCCTCACTTCTGCTAGAACATGAGGTAGAAAGATGGAGGGAAGTTTTCCTAACCTTAGAAGCTGCTTTTCAGGATTCCAGACTGGATAGGGGACCAGCCATGATCCAGGAACTTTGGCAGAAGACTAGGACTGGTGAACTCCTGGGAAGGCTGGTTCTAACACTAGCCAAGGAAGTAGAAACAGCAGCGACAGGGTACATGGATTAAATGAGAGGTAAAGTCAACCGAACCAAAAGCAAACACTCTTCTTACTTACATGTCTTTTTATCTGGGCTACTAGGAGACACCATCCACATTTAAGGTGGGCCTTCCTACATCCACATTGATTAAGGCAATCAAGGCAGTGCCCCACAAACACCCCCCACCCCCACACACCCACCTGATGGAGACAATCCTTGAGGTTTGGTTCGCTGCTCAGGTCGTTCTGCGTTGTGGCAAGCTGACATTGAAAACCATTGCGCCACCCAAACTTACTATTTCCTACCAGGGAAATATTTTAGTGCTTCCTCAAAAAACTAAGCGTGGAAATGCCAAAAAATCCAGTAACTGCGCTGCATCACGTGGACCAGAAAGATCTAGAGTTAGATGTCCACGCAGATACTTCCGTGCCAGTCTTGATAGCAGCACAATTTACAAAAGCCAGAGTGGAAACAATCCAAGCGCCCAGAGACAGGTGACTGAACAAAATGCTCTCCAAGCTGAGCATCTTTCATCCAAAAATCTGAAATCAAAAGTACTCCAAAACTTGGGGTTCGAGGAGGAGCTCAGTGAGCGAAGTGCCTGCTTGAAGATCTGAGTCCAAAGCTCCAGGACCCGTATGAAAGCCAAGCACAGTGACCCATGTTTGTACCTCCAGTGCCAGGAGGCAGACACAGGTGGGCCCCTAGACTCACTGGCCCATCATCCTTGGCAAATCTGAGCTCCCGGGCGAGTGAGAGACCCTGTTTGAAAACTAACACAGAGAGCACTGGCAGAAGACGCTTGATCTCAACCTCGGGCTTCCACGTGCACGCAGAATGTATGAGTATACACACACAGGTGCGCGCACATACACGCACGCACGCACACATGCATGCACTCACCCACACACGCGCATGTGCGTGCGCGCACACACACACATACACAGAGTACTAGTTTGCTTTCTGTCACTGTGATAAACACCATTAAGCAGCTTTGGGGAGGAAAGGTTTATTTGGCTTATTGGTCACCGTCTGCAATTGAAGGAAGCCATGGCAAGTAATCAAGGCACGAGCTGGAGGCATGAAGTAATTGAGAGACCACAGAGAAGCCTTGCTTAGCAACTGGCTCCTCTTACCAACTGGCTCTTCGTGGTTTGCTCATCCTGCTTTTCTTAGAGTCCAAGAACCACCTTCCCAGGAAAGGGCCCCGCCCACATGCTAGGCCCTTCCATGTCAGTCATTAATCAAGACAAAGGCCCACAGACGTGCCTACGTGTCATTGTGATTGAGGCGGTTTCCTGGTTGAACTTCTCTCTTTCCAGATGATTCTAGTTTGTGTCAAGTTGACAACAAAACCAAGCAGTACACACACTATTCCAGAATCTAAAACCTGTGCACACAACCATGTCACAATGGATGGAAAATTCCATACCTGAACTCAGGCCATAGGCTACTGTCAAAATGCAGGCATAATGAAAACAACAAACTTATCTTTATTCTCTATGTATAAGGTGTATCTGAAATAAATGGATTTTGTATATTTACTAGGGTTCAATGCTCAAGATATCTTATTGTACATATACAAATATTCCAAAATTCAAAAAATTGAAAAGCTGTAATATTTCTGGTCCAAGCATTTCAGATAAGGGATATGCAACCATTACAATTTGTGTTATCATACATTCATTCTTTGTTATCCATTATTCAAAAAGTGAGATTCTTGTACAAAATACAAACAAATACTATATAAGAAAACAAGCAGGGCATTAAAAAGTCAAATATATTATTCCATTTATATGTGGGGTCTAGAGCAGGCAAATATATAGAGAAAAGCAGACAACACTGTAAGTAGAGATAATAATGGGAGTTCTTAGGAACTATAGAGTTTCTGTTTGGTGTGATTAATTTTTTAAAAACATACACAGTTGATGGTTATATGATGTGAATGTAATCAGTGCTGCTGAATTGTACACAGATAAGTGGCTAAGACAGTAAACTTTATGGTACTTATATTTTGATACATAAAACATGATTTTAAATGCATTTTGAGCAAATACTGCAGCTTAATTGAAATCATTCACACTTTCCCTTGTTTATGACAAATTTTGATGTGAGAATTTTGACATTACTATTCATACGTTCTACACACAGCATGCCTGTCTCTAAGTCAGTCATCAGAAATAGGATAAACATTAGCCACACTGGGTCAGACATGGCATCTGAAGCAGGAAACCACTAGACTTCAGAGAGTCAAGTAAGAGGTAAAGTAGGTCCGTGAAGGCTAATGTCACATGCCAGTAACCAGGGGCGAATGCCCAAGGGTATCTTGGCACATAGCCAACTCCTTTGGTCGCTAGAGATGCAGTTAAAAGACAGACTCTGAGGACAGAAACACCATAAGCAGCATCTCAAAGATTCCTCCACGTCTTTATTTCTGTCTCCAACTACTCTGTGCCTACCTGGGGGCACACAGTCAAGGGCAGCCGCAGGCAGGTCTTGGCCTGGGTGAAGTCCTCCCTTCCTCCTTCCTGGGTCTCTTCTTTCTCATTGGAAAGAAGTTAGCACAGTGTGGGAACCCAGAAGCCTCTGGGACTTAAACCTATTTCCACATGATTGTTTTCACCATTGAAACTGGAATGATTTTTTCCCTCTGGATGCTCTAGTGGGATGGATAAGTACATAGCTGAAGGCGAAATCAAATCCCTAGGGGCACAGACATCGCCAGCATTAGGAACACTTAGGAAAACCATGTGTTCCCAGCATTTCCCCCTTATTCTTCATTTTGAGGGTTGGAGATTTGTTCAGGGGAAGGCACAAAATGGCTTTCGTATTAAATGTTCGTTCACATTAGTCTGATCTATTCATCATTAGCATAATAATCAGGCCACTTTCTCCCTTAAAGACAGCACGTACTTCTGGATGGCATTACATTTGTCTTCTCAGATTTTGTTTCTGCCAGTGAAGGTAACTGTTATTACCTTACTTCTCCAAACATATACCCTTATCCTAGCAAGGGCGAGTATCACAATCAACCAGAAAGTCGTCCACTTTTGACTCCAAGAACCCCCTTCCAGAATATTTTTCTCTCTAATTGGAACACACCACAGGGTTCTATACACTGAGAAAGGCCTAGAATGAACACTAGATATTAAATATGATTGGCTTCCTAAACTACCAACATCCTTTTCCTTTGAAAACCTCATATTACAATTAACTTGAGACCAACAATTTTCTGCCCCAGGTTAAGTTGTGACAACCCTGATAGGGAAGGAAGTGGCAAATTAGTTGGGATCCTGTTGAGAGATTCAATTACCATTATTTCTAAGTTGGCACATTTGAGACAGACTCCAAATTCCTTGATTACTCCCCACCCCCATCTCTTTTATACAAACATTAAATAAAAATTTTAAATCCCAGTACAGTTTGAAGGACAGACCTGATAATTAAACCCCTTGGGGGCCGAGCTGATTAGGTTAATAGCAGACAACAGAAGGTTAAGGAAGGCTATGAGATGGGGCTGGATAGATCCAGAGGCTGTGACTAGAAGCGTAGGTGAAGCCAGGGTGTGTTTTCACCCACGAGCCTGTGTTTTAGATCCATTTGCAGGGAGGTTGAAAATGACTCCCAGTTCCGTGGCACACAACGGTAAAATCCAGCGGACCTGAGTCTCTGATCTCCTCTCTCTTTACCATGCAGATAAAAAAGCCTGAAGTCCAGAAGACTTAAATAGCTTATGACAGCCTGAAGTCTGGCTTAAAAGAACCAGACATTTAGAATCCAGAGCCCTAAGTGTCTTGTAAGCAGATAGAGCCTGTTAAACGGAAGCCCCTTTTCCAGCAGAGCCCCAGGATAGACTCAGATACAGAAGTAAGAGCATGGAGCTGGGGAGGGCCACATTGTTCCACCTGAGAAACAGTGCCTTCTAGTGTTTTCTCAAAGATATGCGAGAAGAAAAGCCCACAGCCACAGAGGCCCCATCTGCTGAGAGCCACCGTCTGTGATTCATCAGAGAGCAGAAAATACCAGGCAGTGTGAGTTAGTGGGAACTGAGAAAGGAATGTGGTTTTAGGTCCAGATCAGCTCCCACAAAAGTTGACAGGTGCATAGAAAGGAGAGGGGGGACCCACAGACCACAAGAAAGCAAATCTCAGGAGTGGCCCGGGAACAGTATTTGGTTTCTGTGGTTCACAGAGCAATAGGTTCAAGAATGTGTTGAAGGGTTTCTTTGGCAACAGGAAGACTTTGAATTGTCTGCTGAGTTACATTAGACTGGGACATAAGGAAAAGCCAGGTCTTTGGGTTCCTGGTCCAGCGTTCTTTCCCATCACAATGGCGCTTTGTTTCGGGGATGTTGCTTTTCAATACACACAAGACTTCCTGATGGCCAGGGCTTGCTACCTTCAGTGACAACTCAGATCCCAGACACCAGAGCAAGGGGCTGTCACACAAGGGAGTGAGCATCAGCGTTTCAAGGCTGTCTTCTTCAGGACTGACTTGTCCCTCGCCCTCTCAGTCAGTTTTTTCCTAGTCTGTAAACTAGACGCAGGTTAGACCTGCCTCTGAATTAGACACCAAGTGTGTGCTGCGGCCCTAGAGACACGAAAAAGCCAGTCTAACGTCACAGAACATCCTGACCATCTCAGCACTCAGAGCCTTCACCAAGCCTCTTTGATCCTCACAAAGGCATCTATTCGCTTGCCTGTGAGGCTCACGATGCAGAGTGGCTGCATCATACTGCCCAGTTCAGAGGAGGCCAGCGTGGGATCCCACCGCTCTGCCTGTCGTTGCCATGGCAATGTTATGGATGTTTCTCTTTCAGTGTGGGTCCTCTAAGAGCTCCCCCAGATCATGAAGGAAACGCCGAGATCTGGAACCTCGTGGTACATGACGTCTGCCATCCAGAGAAGGGGCGCCATCTACTCTCTGTCTACTCTCTCTCTCTCTCTCATGGAGTTGGCTCCTTGTACATACGCTGCCTGAGTTTAGAGTGTTGTGGGGCTGCCCTCACCCCTGTGCCTGCTACCACCCAAGGCAGCCAGATGTTACACAGAATGAAAACCACAGGGTGAGCTTTTTGAACGAGGGGCTGCACGTTTTCATTTTGCACTGAACTTCACAAATTATTGCCCTGACTTGGCAATCTCAGATCAGTGTTAATTTTTATATTCTTCACTAACTACAATGTGTCGGGTCTGATTTTATTAACTATGTCATCTGGTTTCAAGAACTCCTAATACTAAGCATAAAATCAAGTGGGTTTTTTTTTTTTATGATTTCTCTAAATGATTCTTACCAGAAAGTTACATTAGTAACAGAAAGCTCTGATGTATACGGGGAACTTAATGCAATGAATACTAAGGTAGGAATTTGTTTTCATTGAGGCAGTTAATGTAGGGGATATCACTAAATTCTTCACAGTGAAAATACTGTCCCTCTCAATTTTCTATTACATCAGGACAAGTTAAAAAAAAATATAACTTGTTTTTTATTTTGTTGTAAATGTCTGCCTGCCTGTCTATGCGTGTGTTCTTGCGGAGGCCAGGGAACAACACAGGTGCCATCATCAGGAGCACCTCCCACCTCTTTTGAGACAGCATCTCCCAATGGCAAGTAGTTTACCAATTGGGCTGGGCTGGCTGATCAGCAAACTTTGGGGATCCTCCCATTTCCTGTGCTACCATGCCGGGAATTTTTCCATGAGCTCCAGGGATCCCACCCAGGCCCTCATGTTTGCAAAGCAACCACTGGACCAACTGAGCTGTTTTTTTCCAGCCCTTGTTGCCTCTTCCCTGTGCCTATGCCGATCCTTAGCAACAGCAGCGTCCTTGCCATTATCTATCAGCATTGGATTAAAACCATCGAAGCCGGTCACAGCAGTGGGATCCGGAGCAAGGTGAGGCTTGGCATCACCTTCCTGTGTAGGTTTGGTTACCTTTGCTTCACACCCGAGACTCTTACCTTAAGCTTAGCCAGGAGAAGCTCATGGTCACGAAGCAGTTTCTTGGTTTCATCTTGACTGCTCCCTATTTCTAGAAGATTGGGCTGTGACTCAGTCAGCTGGAGTTGTACCCATTCACCACACTAAAATAAAATTAAAAAAGTGAAATGGATGTTTATCCTTTCTTGCCCTTCTCCTTTTTCCATTTTTTAAAATTTTAATTTCTAGTTACACCAAGCATATTTCCTCCTCCCACAGACATGGGCTAACACGTTGGACACAATAGCTCTAACACAAGCCCATGCTCTGTCTTCTTTCACTTTTAGAACAAATTCTCTCAGGGAGTGTGGGTCTGAATTCCTCAAGTTCTCGAGTGAGAAATGTGTGCCTTAGATGATGTCCTCTTCACCATCTCTCCGCCACTGAATACATTCACACAAAGCAACTCTCGACAGTTGACAATTAGTGACACTTCAGGCAGGCAAAGTGAGGTAGGACCTTCACCGGCCTCAGCATTTCTCCTCCGTCAACACGGTCTTTGCTCCCTGAAGAGGCTAAAGCTCATTTCATTTGGAGATGGCTGTAGGGTAAGGGAGCCGGAGAGAGGACCATGAATGGCCATTCTGAGAGACAGAAGCTGGGTAAAAAGACTTTCCCATACAATTTATAAAGTTTGTATTCTTTGTACCTCTGACTACCCTGCAGGTTATTCCCTAAATACCATGACTCCTTTACTCAAAGAGTGTCTTAAGCTTGAGGAAAAGTGATGTTGACTTAGAAAAAACATCATAGATTTGTTTCCTGTTCCTCCCTGCTGGAATCTGTGAGTTGCCCAAAGCATCATTAAATCGTGTGCAATCAATCAGTTTTCATTGGTACAGCTTTGATGCCCTGGCATTCCCACCCACACCTCTGTAGAGGAGAGGGCAGGGAGTCACACCTCTGCAGAGGAGAGGGTGGGGAGTCACACCTCTGCAGAGGAGAGGGAGGGGAGTCACTCTGTAAAAGAGAGGGTGGGGAGTCACACCTCTGCAGAGAGAAGTCACACCTCTGCAGAGAAGAGAGTGGGGAGTCCCTGAGGTCTTGCATTTTGTGCAGGAAGCTCCCAGCACTGGGAATTTGGCCTTAAGCAGAACCCTGCATTCCACTGCTCAACATCAAATTTTGTTTTCCTCCTACAAATTTTTCATACTACTATAAAATTTGCAGCAATTAAATTAAATGGGCCTTGTCGCCAGTTTTTCTCCCCTTTTTGGCCAGGTTAGCATCCATTAAACATGAATTCTTTAGGTGGCAAATTGTCTAAAGAGCAAACTTATATTTCAGAGGCTCTTGCATGATTTCAGTCAAAGGGGACAAAATGATAGAAGTCTTCCACACCCCAAAGATGTGTGGCTATCTTGCAAACAGCTAAACACAAAACATAGAGTTAAGCCCCAAGTGGCTGCATGTTCCTGATCTCAAGAGTCAGTTTGATATACAGCCTGTGGCAGGGTCTCCATCACCCTACAGTGGAGAAGTATTTAAGGCTGCCTGTACCAGTGGGAACAGTTCTGGGAGGCACTGGTAAGAGCCTCTTAGTGTTTCCATTTCTCTGTCCTGCCAAGGCAGTGCCCCCCTCTGACCTGTCCCCTCCATCACATCCACGCAAAAATAACACACTGCCCTGGCCCACCCGACTCTTCACCTGAAGTTCCAGAGCCTGTGTGACATGTGCCTTGCCTTTAAGGGCCAAACTGAAAGTACACCATAAAGTTTGTTTTAAGTCGTTGTAGATACTTAGTACGCTGAAAAGCAAACTGGCAACTTGTTGAAACTTGCCAGTCCTCTGACACTGGTTTACGTGATTGAAATCACTTATTATTTAGTATCTGTTCTGTGCTGTGTCCTGTGAACATGTGCATTATCTTTTAGGACTCTCAGCACACACAAAGAGCCCCCCCCCCCCCCCCCCCCCGGCCACAGCCACACAGAGAAAAGAAAGCTGTGCACTTACCTTGACAAGGGCTATCACGATTTTGGAGTTCCCAGCTTGCACAGCTACAGAGCTGATGGTGGTGGTGGAAACACCCGCATGGGGACTTTCTTTGCAGGACATGGCACTTTAGAAGGAAGATTTAAACCCGGGGCACCGTTGATAGGGATGCGTGTCTGTTGGTCATGTTAGAAGGCATCCACACGGCTACCGGACTCATTCGGGGAATGCTCTCGGCTCACACTGATTGCCCAGCCAAAAGGAAAGAACAGGAAGTTAAAAATAGACAGCCCCATTGAGCTTATCGAGAGGGAGGGGGAGTAGGGGGGAGAGAGAGAGAGAGAGAGAGAGAGAGAGAGAGAGAGAGAGAGAGGAGCAGCCACACCCCTAGTATGGTAACAGTAAGTGCCTGTTATTTTTGCCATTATCTGAAACTCGAGGGACAGCCTTGAGCTCTCTGCCTATCAGCTGATGTCCGATAGCTAATGGAAAAAAAAAATACATCCTGACAGCCCGAATTAGTTTAGCCATTGAAACTAAACAGTTGTTAACCGTGGACTTTGAAACCAGAAAGTTGGTGACCTGAATATCAATCTTTTCAAGTCTAATTCATATAAAGAAAACTTCCAAAAATGATCCTTTTTGTTGGGGGGGTTAAGTCACAAAGTTGATCAAAAATATTTTTAGATTAATCTGTTTTTCTAAAACTTAATGAACTTTGCCAAATGAAGTTCGTGGAATGGTCACATTTTCTAAGAACTTCTTAGGAGTATTTTAAAACATTTCACCCAGCACTTATTAATAAATACACATCTTCCCAGTATTTCTTCATGATGGTTTTCTGAGCAATATTTTTGAGCTCAGCAGCAATCAGCAACTAGGAAGCTTAGTACTTTGTTGTTACCTTTTAACTGTAGTAAGAGATGTACTTTTGCTTGTTTGTTTAAAGGTGAATGTTTTGTTACTTTCTTTTCTTTTCTTCTTTTAAATCCTCATTTCTACCTGGAGCAAAAGAAGTTGCAGCCAGCTTTAAATCCGAGTCAGGCTCCCAGATTAATCCTTCTGCCAGAAGCTCTGCCTGTGTCAGAAGTTGTCTCTGGTATTAAGCAGCAGCTGTTGGATCCCCGTCAAAGAACAGCTGAAAATAACACTGAAGCTTAGGTCGGAGGTGAGAGGTCAGAGGCAAACACATCAGAGACACTAATTCCAAGGCAGCTGCAACCACTGGAGATCTCTGGGGTGAAAGACAAAACGGGGGACAGAGCCACAAACAGAGCCAAAGCAACCTGCTCCCTGTGTAAGCCCCCTCCCTCGGCTCTGTGTGAAAGTAGGTTAGACTCGGGGCTGAGGCTCAGAGGTCTGAGTAAGCGCTATTGCTTTCTTTTGCTACCGTTTATGAAAATATTCTTGAGCTGAAATGTGTGAGAATATGCATACATGTTTATGTGGGACCACTGTTCATTCTGAGAGCATGCCATAGTTGCTGTGCAAACCGTATGCCCTGGACCCAGGGCTTCTGTGTTCAATGTCTGCCTGCTGTACCGATGAAAGGGGAACCACACCAAGATCCTGTTTCCTAGACTGAACAAACTTCACCGGACACTGTGAAGGGAGCAGCAGGAGCGAGCTCTGGCCAGCAGATGGAAGATACTTGACAGTGTGGGAAATGTTCAGAGTGGCTTTATTTTTTGACAGGGCTGAAGAGCTTGTGGGGGGAAAAACACTTTGGAATATTAAAGACAGTGTCTTCCACTGAACCAGTATGTAATTGGGCTGTACAAACAAAACAATTTAATTGCAACCAACTTTCGGCCCTAACAACCAACATCCAGAATGGCCATATCCTAAACTAAGTGCACAGTGGGTATTGCTTAAGTCCATGTCCGTCTTGCCAACCAGAACAGCAAACATCAACCTGCACGCAAACAGCATACTTTCACCCTAAGTTAACCCCGGGACTGGAAAGTGCATGGTTCACAAGTTGCATAAAGGCCCTCGAGTGTGGAAGGGAATTTGGGGCAGCAGGCTACAAAGACCATGGCTAAATTAGCCATTCCATTCACAAAGCTTCACTCAGGATGGAAGAGTGTGTCAGGGGTACAGGACAGCACAGGAACTGGAAAATGGCAGCCAGTTAGACAGAAAGGAGGGAGAGAAGGAAAGAAGAGCACAGGGCCAAACGGCTAGTTAAATCCAAGGTTTAAGGGCAAGGGGAATTAGAAATAGGACTTTGTTAAAAGATTAATCCAGCTACTCAGCAACATACTGTGTGTGTGGATGACCTTTTTCTTAATTAGATGGAGCAGGTCCAGAGGATTTCATAAAAAAAAAAAGTTCTCTGCTTTAGTGGACGTGAGCATTAAGTCAAATTGTATGCATGCATGCATTATTAATTCTTACTCAGATTCTTGGCTTTAAAACTTGTAAAAGAGCTAGGCAGTGGTGGCGGTGCATACTTTTAATCCCAGCACTCCAAAAGCAGAGGGCAGGCAGATCTCTGTGAGTTTGAGGCCGGCTTGATCTACAGAGCGAGTTCAGGATGTCTAGGGCTACACAGAGAAGCCCTGTTTTGGGAAAACAAGCAAACAGACAAACAAAAGCAAACATACTAAATCTTGGCAAAGACCTGAATCGTTACCATTTTCCTTTTTTGCTTTCTTTCAACTCCACCCCCGCAGTAACTCAGTTCTCTCACAGAAACCCCTGCCATCAAGGTCTCTTTTCTGCAAAAGCTGTGGCCTTCATCTAGAATAACGCCTAGTGAGCAGCCTATCATTAACTCCAGCACGTGTCTGGAGAAGAGTTAGTAAGAAATACATTGAGCTACAGAGATCACTACACTATGCTCAGGTGCATTTTATTCATATTAAAGTGGTAAAAGCCTTTGAGTTACAGCTTGTTTCTACTCCGCATCATCACACACAAAACAAGCCAGACCAAGAGAGACCCTCACAGGCACTCCCCTGCCTTGGGAGGTTAGCGGCAGCCTGGCAGAAGTGGCTACACCTTCTCTGTTCATCCCTCTGGGAAATGGCTGCTTTTATATAAACTGAATTTCAGTGGAATGTCCTCTATGGGGAATCATAAAGCTATGGCTGAATTTGATAGAGTTTCAAATCAGGTTCTTAAAGCAATAGACAGAGCTCGTATTTGTGAGCCTTTCTGTGTGGTTGTTTTCAGCTCTATCTGTGGGCATGCTGAGTAAACAGTTTTCTTCCCTGCTGTATATACACAAAGAGGGGGCCCCTTTTCTTCACATGGAGTACCAGGCTTTTGTCCAGGTACGATTGTTGGCTTTTTGACTTTACCAAGACAAATTACAAAACCCCACTATAAATAATCCAGAATGAGTCTATTATGGTCCTGGCATTTGCAGCCTTCTCGTCGGCAACTTCTTCTCACACGTAAGCTCCTGTCTTCATTCAGTATGGAGGACTCAGTACTACAAATACTATTCTAGACATTAGGCAAAAGCAGAACAAGGTTAATCCGCAATGGAGTCTGACCTCTGGACAGGGGGTGGAGACATGACCAAATGGCAAAGATGCGAACAGAATAGCTATGGTAGATGGATGGACAGATAGACAACAGACAGACAGAGCAACCGCATGTAACGAGAACTACAAAGGAACACGCAGCCAGGGTGAGGAAAGAATAAACAGGGAAAGAGGATGCTCTTTTGAGGAGGCTCAGGAAAGCTCTAATAGGTGAGACTTGAGTACAGACTTGGATTAAGCAGAAAGAACTAGGCACGCAGCTATCTCGTGGAAAGAATATTCCAGGCAGCTGGGGCACGCCTTTATTCTTGAAAAGCATGCCGATCGGTTGCTGAGCTAAATGAGGACAGAGAAGAAGACAGACAGAACATGAGACAGGGCTGGCTGGTTCGCACAAACCCTCTCAGTAAGCCACTGGGTTCTGCCTTGCCGGGATGACCCTGGTTTTACACCTGGTTCTGCCATAATGACTCTTAAGGCCCCTTTCACAATCGAAAGAATCCGCTTGGATGGTAATTTTTGTGCTAACCCTACTGGTAAGGCAGTAGTGATGCTTTTGGATTGATTCTGAGATGGGAAACTATTGCAGGCTCTCATCCAAAGAATGGCATCATTTTGATTTAATGTTGCTATAGAAACTGTGGAAAAGAGACTGTCGAAGTAAGGCACAAAAGAGGAAGGTCATATGACCACCACACCGCCTGGTGCACAAAAGGCCACAAAAGACAGTGCTGCAATGCTTCTTTTTTGAACACCTACGCCATGCTGAAGAAGAAAGAGGTATTCAAAGACAGCAAAAGATACCCCCAAAGGGCTTCTGCTGGCAATTTTATTCTCTCTGTGATTCGAACAACTTACAGCTAAGTGTGCTGAAGGACATGCGATCAGGGAGAATAATTACACACAAGCAACGTTTTATATCCACTGCCTTTCCCATCTAGAAGTGACAGGAAAAAACAAATAAAATTTGTGCAAGTTTCAAGAATACTTAAGCTGGTTAAGAGATCCAGGTGGAACAAAGATTCCCCCCAGATCAGCGTGTACAGTACAGTTAACACCTTTTTCATATTGCACCTATACCCATGTACAGTTCTTCTCGAAAATTCTCTAAATCATCAAAATAATCTAGAAAAGTTCAAAAGTTAGTAAAGTCAAAATGAACAAAAAAACTTGAGAATCTTGTTGATATGAGCAAAATCCTTTTGGTTGAGAGAAAAATATTTACAATACACCAGGCCAGGAACAACAAAAAAATATTTTAAAAATATCATCAAAAAAACTTTTCCTATACCAACTTTTGTTTTAGAACCAAGCCATGTCACTTGTCACCCACTCTGAAACATACCCACCATCCAATGTTGCTGAATTTTCTCTGATTTCTTTTCTTAGAAGGACATGTTTGGAGAATCCAATTCCAGAAGATGGTGATATACATAATTTACATCACAGAGCTTTGGTGAACTGGTGAACTTGGTTCTGGAAAGTTGCATTTCTTTCATTTTTCCTTACTGTTGTTAAACTCCAGTTGAGGCTGAGATTTTCCATCTCAAAATAATCCCCAGGGAGGGTCTCACGGGCCACATTCTGGGGATGCCAGCAGGGACATGGAGTGAGCTGTCACTGCTTGCACACTGCCAAGGGAAGACTAATGACCTAATTCAAAGCCCGACGACACAAAACTCAAATGCCCCAAATAGCAGAGTTATTACCCATGAAGTCTAAGAAGGAAATAAGGGGTTAAAAAGAAAATGTTTTAAAATATGGGGTTTTATTAAGAAACATTAAGACATAATCAAGGAGGTTGGTGTACACTGTTGAACATGGTGAGACTGGCTTCTATCACCCTGCGCTCTCTCAGTTATACATGGAGGCTTCATGACTTACCCACAGGTTACTGGCATAAATTTAATTATAAAGTTGTTTTAATAAGACCTACCATAGATTTCTTTTAATTTATTTCCTAGTATTTTGTGTGTGTGAGTGTGTGTGTGTGTAGGAGGGGGTGTTGTGTGTGTGTGTGTGTTTTGTGTGTAGGAGGGGGTGTTGTGTGTGTGTGTGTGTGTGTGTGTGTAGGAGGGGGTGTTTAGGCTTACAGAGGTCAGCAGAAGAGGTCAGATTCCCAAGAGCTGGAGCCACAGAAGGTCGAGTCCTTTGACCTGGGTGCTGGGAACCGAACCTGGAGTCCTCTGGAAGAGCAGCAAGTGCTCTTAGCCTCTGAGCCAGCTCTACAGCCTCAGTTTCAGCAACTCCAGATTTGTTTTTAAATGTAACTATTTTTTTTTTTAACAAACTGTTCTTTTAAAGATGCACGTTCTTTATCCCCAAGCAAATATGACTCGCACCAGTTCACACAGAACTCCTAGCCCTGGGAAGCTTTTGTAACTCCATCACTGGAGAGGGGGTGGGTGTCCCAGAACCCACATGAAAGGCAGAGGCTGTGCAGAAGAATAAAGAAGTCACTGACACCTGCAGGAAAAAGATATTTATATGCACAGGCTTTTAAGAAAAACAGGAAACAAGATGAGAGAACCTCACAGAAAGCTGGAAATCCAAAATGGAAACAAAAGTAGCAGGTCATCTGCTCCGCACCCCACCTGACTCACCCCACCCAGAGCAAACCGGCTTCCTATCTCCAACTCCAACCCTCACCAAAGGAAAGACTTCAAACGCAGTCAGTCTGTGTTTGGTGGAGTTTAGAGCCTGCCTCTGGCAAAGCTACGTTGGGCTCCAGAGAGAACAGAGATCGCCACCCACTGTGCACAAAGGCCTCCTTCCCCCTTCAGCACCCTGGTTACCGCCTCCCTTTAGATTTGTACGGCATATAGTTTTAATGTAGCAGGGCCTCTGGACAGCCCTGGACTCTGGGTTTCTGCTCCACAGCCCCGGATTCCAGGTCTCTGCCATCATGGGCTGGAAACCTGAAGCACAGAAAAGTTACGGGGCTCATCCAAGCTCAGGAAGTGAGTGAGCCAGGAGCCCAGCCGCTTCACTTGGAATGTCTTACTTCAGTTTCAGAGCGAGTAAATTCTCTCCCAAACTGTTAGATCAAAAATGGTAGTGTCTATGGGTGGATCGCTCTCCACTGCTGAGCGCTTTTGCGGTGGGACCTTCTGTGTCAGGGAGCTCCCAGGAAAAAGTCTTAAAAGATAATAGGCAGGCATTGTAGCCCCTACCTATAGCTCAGCGCTCAGAGAAGGGCTGCTTCTAGTTCAAGGCCACCCTGAGCTACATGGTGTACTGGGAGCATCAGTGGCAAGGGCTGGCTGCCCAGGTGCCCATGGTCTTCACAGAGGCAACAAAGAGCTGGACACCAGGGACAAAAAGTCAAGACTTGGAAAAGGTTGAAGCGGGCGTTCATGGAGGTAGAAACCACTCTGTGGGGAAGCAGACTGGCTGGTGGACTGTGGGCTGGTCTTTTATCAGGTCCTGGATTCCGGTTGAATTTTTAATTTTCCCCTTTCCTTCCTCAGTTCCCTCTCCCCCCTCTCCCATTACATCATCCCCTCAGTGGTCCTTGGCACAGGAAGATAATGAAGGCAGGTGAGGGGGGCATCCCTGTTGTAAGGGGGGTGGTCTCTCTCTATAGCCCAGCTGCTGTGTGACAATGTTATCGCTCTTTCCCATCCTCCTCTTTTCTGACCGCCTATCCCTTACAAACTCCCCCACCACAGTGAGTGTCAGGCCCGACTGGGTTACAAAGTAGGATCCTATCTAAACAAGAACAAAAAACGGAAAGAAAGACTGGAAAGGGACAAAGTGACAGAACCCAAAAGCAGCACAGGGCTCCACCTCTGTCCCCTGCGGACCATCCGAAAAGAGGACAGAGCACACAAATGACAGCGAAACTGCTCAGAGCCTATGTCACCCGTCCTCTCTTATCTGTCAATCACTCTGGAGCCTGCTGGACAAATGCACGTCCAGTCTCGGAAGGTGGCTTGGCTATTGTCCCTCGTCACTCAGAGGACCCAGACAGATGTGCTAGGCAGATGAAACAGGGTCGGTAAAACAGAGGGACGCATCACAGAGTCAGGCATGGAGCGAAAGCCCTCCTCGTTGGCCCCTGAAGGCTGGTCAGGCTTGAGCAGATCCACCTGGTAAACAGGACTATTTGTATTTCTCAACGATTTTCCTTCTGACCCTTAGAAAGGCAGGGGAGTGGTGTGTCTGAGGCCATGGCCCATTACAGACAAGCCCAAGTACGAATTCAAACCATTTGGGGGGGGGGGGCACAAAACTTTGAAATCAAAGAATTAAAAGCTCTTGATTGAAAAATTACATTCCAGGATAACAACAGTAACGTGTTTCATTTAGGATTCCATCTCATAACTAGACTTAAGAGTTTCAAGTATATAGAACATAGGTAGAACCAGTTCATGGTGAATTGCATGGGAGAATTGTGTCCCCCTCTCTTCCCCTCCTGGTCACCTTCATCAGGACACACTGTACCTGCCTTCCTCCCTCCCTGCCCCCGCCCTCAGCCTCTCTGGTTGAAAACCTGATCTCATAGTAAGGCTGTCTTACAGCCTGGTGCACTGGCTCAGGCTGACAGCCTGTGTCCCACGGTGAAGCTGCATGAGAAGATCCTGAACTCAGGTAGAGCCTCCCAATCAGAGTGGACTCTCCAAAAGTAAGTCTGAGGCTTCTCTGCTCTCACCTTTCCCAAGGTCAGCCTTGTTATTCCTTAAGGAAAAGCCGCTTAAACAGGATGGAATCAGTAATCCTCAAAATGTAATGGCATTTTAAAGTTCTTGCAAATGTCCATTTTCCTTAGAAAACAAAACCTTCCATACTTCCTGAGTATCTGTGATGCAAATCACTAACCCAAGGAGCAGTTAACCTTAAAGAGGAAGGCAACAATCTCTCCTCTGAGACTTTACATCCAGAAAATACTTAATCACATGGAAATATTAATGTAGGGCCACTGACCTTGAACCAGCTACCCACTGAACCCCTTACAGCCACCTTCTTTAACTACCAGGAAAATATCTCTTACTGCTCTTGTTGACTTAGGACACTGACCCGGATACTTTAGATACATGAAATAGTTGTTTGCAACTGTAAGGTGGGTGTCACCCTGACACTAAAGCAGGGCTCTTCCCCGGATGCCTTAAATCATGGAAACCCAAAAATCTGGTTTGTTTCTGTCTGAAGCAATTCTTATTGTAAGTCTAGAAGTATAAGAAATTTATCAAATTGAAAAATTAAAAAAATACTGTCAGTTCTAGAAACATCTATGCAAATTTGAGATTTCTTTGGAGGCAACCGTAACTGACAGGTGGCTATGGTATGCTAGTCCAGGGCCTGGGTCTCTACTTCTGTCACTCACGCGAGCGTGTTATTTTCTTTTCGTGTCTTGTGGACTCGTGGGTTTCGATTCCGATGTGCTTTGTCTTTTTTCTGGCAAGCGTGCTGCTGTAAACACACCTGGAAACACACTGAGATCAGCTGTCATCATCAGCGCACGATTCAATTGGCTCTGCTTCCTTTTCCCCGTCCAGCTTCGGCTGGTTCTTTCTCCTGTGCATCCAGCCTTCTCCAGATCTGTGTGTGCTGCGGGCTGTGGGTCATCCCCTCCACAGCTACTGCTTTTCCCTTCCCTCCTTACTCGTAGCTGTTTCAAAGCATGTCATTCTTCGTTCCCACAGATCTGCTAGCATCTCTCGTCACCTATGGAGCATTTCTTTGTTTATACCAAAATAAGAAGAGTTGTTTTAGAAAGAAAGTGCTATTTCTGTGCAGGGCTATCACAAAGTACAAACAGAAACAACCAAACGAACCAACAAAGAAATAAACTTTACCCTGTTCGTTGTTGGCTTTTAAAGCATAGTGAAAAGCCATGCAGTACAACAAACCGATTAACAGAAGAGAATAGCCGGTGTAGATGTGAACCATGGGACTTACAAACGCAGCATAATTTCACGGGACTTC
The DNA here is from genome assembly GCF_018167655.1 of Microtus oregoni. Taxonomy (NCBI): domain Eukaryota; kingdom Metazoa; phylum Chordata; class Mammalia; order Rodentia; family Cricetidae; genus Microtus; species Microtus oregoni. The sequence continues at coordinate 10,371 of NW_024543842.1, read as the reverse complement.
CAGCAATTGATGGAGGGATCAACTATTCAGTATGTGATGTTCAGAGCATTTGGCATTTGTAAAAAAATAAAAATCTGTCGCCTCTCACTACCTTATATAATACACCAGAAATGTTTATGGGGGCAAGAGCTGGGAAAAATGGAAACTGTACTAGAGGAACAAAGCTCAGGCTCAAAGCCACGCAAAAAAATCCAAAGTGGTTAGTGAACAGAAGTCCCAAGACATGTGAATATGGTCACTAAACGCTCAAAGACAGACTGAAGACCCACTCCCCCCAAACAGTGGGGCTTCCTCCCAGAACCCAGATTGGGCAGAAACCACACCCAAACACCTGGTTTTCACAGAGAAATTCTTTATTAAGTGGGGAAGAGAAGTTAAAGTAGCTGCTTTCTGACTCAGGACGAAAAACAGCAGCAAATGACCTTGCAGGTGTCATTTTCAAGGCGGGGGGGGGGGGGTCCTGCTTGCTGGGATGCCCGTGGCAAGGAGATATGGGATGAAGGAGAAGGGAAAGAGGACAAGGGAAGGGGGAAGGAGTTTGGGGGGCAAAGGATCTGCCTCTGCATGAGAAGGATGAGGCACACAGGCAACAGGTAAAGGAGGAAACCCTGTGTTAGGATGAGGTGTTTAATTTTTAATTGGGCATGTTAATTAGGTGAGCCAAAAGGTGCTTCTGATTGCTGGATTTGGTAGTCAGCATCAGGAGGAAGTGGCCAAATAAGGAAATAGATCCTGGTGACTAGCTCTAGGAATGTAATCTAATGGCTTTTAGCAGGACTGAGGGGATGGGAGAGGAAGGGCAAAGCCTGCCAGAGCCATGTGCTTGAGTGGGCTAGTGTCCCCTCACAGACAAAACAACAAATTGGGGGAAATGCATGCTATAAATAGGATGAATTACTTTTTATAAAAAAGCTTCTTTAAACAAATAAAAATGCTAGGGCTCGAGGAAAAATATAGGAAAAGAATAGTTAAGTCACCAATAGGGAAGCCAGGTGGATACTGCTAATCATTACACCATTTCAGTTAAAACTGGGAACACAACTTTCTTTCCCCAAGATTTAAAATGCTTAAAAGAAACAACCCTCTGTGCTGAAAATAAATAAAAAAAAATGTCATGTTGGGTGTACTAGCTGTTTAAAGGGGGCATGAACTTGCCGACCTGTTGGAGAACAATCTGGCATGCCATGTGCCTAAGGATATAAATAACTCCGTGTTTAATGTTTCTACCTTCAGAACCCTTAAGATTAGATGCTGTCAAAATGGCAACGTCCACTGTTCACTGCAGCATGGCTTAGAAGAACGGAGATGAAACCAAGTTTCATAAATAGTGGTCTCTACGCATTGTCAAGTGGTTAGTTAGCACTGACTTGTGCAGGAAAAAAAATCATGTTCATAAAGGGAAATCTGAGGTGTGAAGACAATCATAGTGAAAGTCAGGGGTGAGGCTGGGGTGGTGGCACATGTGTGTTATGTACAATTGTCATACACATTATACGTGTGTTGTGTACATATTGTTATGTAAACGTGTTATGCAATATGTGCTAAGTAAAAGCACAAAGGAAATAAATTCACAGAACTAGATGTTCCTTGAGTTGATGGGCTGTGGGGAAGTTTTTACTGTCTGTACATCTGCTATCTATGGTATTCTTGTAGAAACAGTAATTTAAACGTTGCATTTGAATAGACTTAAACAAGATCAACTGTAAAGGAGTTACCTTTCTTTAGTTACCCACAACCATCACTGATTCATGAGACAGTAGAAAATGCATTTTCCTCTGGTCATTTAATAAATACATCTGATACCCCAAAATTCCTAGGAGGATATGACATAGTTTCTCCCCAAATAGGACTTACCCCGTTATGGTCGTTTGAATGAGAATAATAGCCCTCAGGCTCACATTTTAATACTTGGGACACCAGTTGGTGGAATTGTTTGGGGAGGACTAAACGATGCGGTCTCACTGGAGGTCACTAGACAAGGGTTTTTTCAAAAACCTGGTGCCATTCCCAACATGCTGTCTACCTCCCCGTTATAGCTAAAGATGCCAGCTCTCAGCTGAAGCTTGGTCACCTGGGGCTCTGACATCATGGGCTCTAACCTCCTGAAATAAACTTTTCCATTTAGTTGCCTTGGTCATGGTGTCTTATCACAGGAACAGAACAGTAACTAATACATCCATTGGAGCAACTGTCACTGTGTGTGGATAACTTGGTCGACCTGGTATGTTATAGGAGGGGCCTCTTGTTTTTTCCTGGCTGCTTAGCTCCAAAATAATAATTACACAGAAACCCTATTATAGATGGATTTAAAAAGTTGATTTCTTGGGCTGGAGATGTAAATTAGTGTCAGAGTTAGTTGCCTAGAACACACAAAGCCCTGGGTGCGCTCGTGTGCGCTCGCTCTCTCTCTCTCTCTCTCTCTCTCTCTCTCTCTCTCTCTCACACACACACACACACACACACACACACACACACACACACAGAGGGAATGTAACCACTGTTTACCTATGATGACACAGCTACCCTAGTAATGCAGTACCTGATAAGAGCACTGTATCTCTGTGCCACTCAGGAAAGATGATTGTGTTGTCAGTGAGAAACCTCTATCTTCTAGCATTTTAAATTATTTCAGAACAAGCAAGCCATAATTTCTTTTATTTAAATAAAAGATTTTTAGAAAATACTGGTCAAAAATTAAAAAATAATTAAAATAGGTTCAAAGATGTAAGACTCATCAGATTATATTTATAGAGACCGGTAATGACTAAATTCTATCTAGATCTTATGAACAATCTTTATTTACAAAAATCAAACTTGTTCAATAGCAAAGAAACACATACCAAAAATCTGCTGCCATTGTTTTTAAGGTTTTATTGCATATTTACAATTTGGGCACATTATAAGGATGTACAACAGAGGCCAAATCTCCCAGCCCTTAGAAATCCTGTAAGAAAGGCTAGATAAACCACACACTGGTATTTTTGAACATGGGTATCAGAAACATATAATGATCATAATTTTACAGGCGAATACACTGTGCAATGGAACAGAAAGAGGAGGACGGTACACAGCAGAGAAACAGTCCACCAAGTATGAAACAAACACAGCTGGGCTGAAAAGATGGGAACTATGACCTTTACAGGTTAGAAGTCTACAACAGCACACCTATCCGCTACGTAAAACTGTGAGGTAGAGTTCTTGCCGTCCAGGTTTTCTGCTCTCCTGACCACCATGGGGGTACTCCCTCATATAGGCGTTCTTCTTCAGGCTGTGGTACCAGAACTGACTCTTGTGTATGTTCTTGTTTCTGGTCCACTCCACTTCCATCACAAAGTGTTCTTCATTACTCTTCGATGATGGACCTTCCCTTCCCTACTGAACGTGGGTGGTAAATGTAAGATAATTGAGCTCGTGCCATTTCTTCTAGCTAATATATTTGCATGCTTAAAGCCTGACCTTTTACAGAGTGGAGCTAATTCTAAAATTTCACGTCTTAGGAACCTCTTGGGGAGCTACTTTTTGGCAGACAGGCTCCCTTACTTCCCTCAAATGCCAACTACCACATTCAAACATGAATGATATCATTTCTACCCCAACTTCTTCTACTATTTAAACATGGCAATCAGAAAAAAATAGTCTACACCTTTTTACACACTCAAAATATAAAAATCAGAGCACAGAACAATCATGTTGGGAAAGTGAATGGTAGTTTCTTTTTAAAAACACTCCTACAAGTCAGCAATTTTAACTATTTACCCATGAGTGAATGAACAACTATTTTCACACAGACATATGTAAGAACAATCACTGCAGCTTTGTTGGTGACTGACACTCCTGCCAACAGCCCCATTAGCCAATAAGAAACTGGAAAAACACGTGGTAATACACAATCAATGGGAACACAACTCAGCAATAAAACAAGGATGAATTAATAAAACCAACTCCATGGATAACTCTCCCAAATATTATGGTAATGAAGAAGCCTTGTCAAAGGGAGTACTTGACATGAGATGCTAATCAGGTAAGTTCTAAAACAGAACAGTCTAACTTACAGTTGGAAAAAGAACAGCACTCGGGTCATGTGGGGTCAGGGATTGGGAAGAACGTTTCTAGAACAGTAGGTTTTCCTCTATGTCGCACTCACGTATTTAAGAACACACGGGGTATGGGAATGTTCTCTCCAGGTAAATTTCACAGCAAAAGAAAGCTATGAGCAAGAGGTAAGCCGAAGTGTTCAGAAGGAAGTATACAGGGGTTTGCAATTTTACATACATCAAAAATAATCTGGGTGGATGGACAGACAAAGGGGCATGTGATAAGGCAATATGTACTAACGCCCAAGTGGTGAGGACGCTATCATTTTAAATTTTATAGACTTAAATTTTCATAATAAAACATTGCCATTTACTCCCTAAAAGGCCCTTGGAAAATCATTGCCACCAAATACTATTTTGTGCCAATTTAGAAAACTACGTTTCTCTTTAGAGTGTGAGGTGATCAATCAGTTCCCAATCTACTCTGGTGAAAAACTGCCCAAGCGGTATTTTGAGCTGAGAACTCCATCACCCTGATGTCACGCTCAAGCGACTGAACTGGCTGTGAGGGCTAACACCGGGCCAAGATGAAGACATTCTTTGGAGAAAAGACAACAGTAAGACTGGTTTGTGCTCCATCTTATCAACTAAATCAGTCAGAAAACAAATCACACAGGGGTGAGGCTTCACCCTGCAGAGTGAGCAGCCACTGCCTTCAAAGGACAGGCACCTTCATCCTATCTGGTCAGTCTAAGGACTCTGCATTCGATTCAAGGTTCACTGGGAACCAGCCTCAGCGCGCACGGCCCGTGTTCCACGTCTTACTTCAAGCCCTGCCCACCTCTGCTCTAAATGCCCGACTGTCACTATTTTTAGCCATATGTTTAGAATTCCTGTATCATGACATATAGGACTCATATACTGCATCTCGCCTCATAAAGAGTTCTCACAAAAATAATCTCGATTCTTTGAAACATTTACTCCCCAGCTTTCATAATATTTAGTTTCAGCGCTGGCTTTCCTGAGCTCTTTGTGTCCGAGCACAGGTTCTGCTTTGTCCTGGTGCACAGATGGCATTTATTCTCAAGTGTGCTTTAAACTCCTGCTGGGGCATTGAGTCACACTGAGCATCACTTCCACAGACTGGCACCATCATGGACACCCCATTTCTAAGTCTCCATTATAGGACTGGTCTTTTCCCATTGTCAGCACTGCCCGTCTGTCAAATCGCCTCTTCTCTAAGCGAGACCAGCACTAACGGTGGTCTCCCGCCATATTTACCCCAGTACTGGGAGATTCTGCAAATCTCCTCAGATTTACACTCTTGGCTTTATAGCTTGCTTCCTTCTTAATACACTCCAACCATGACTTTCTTTGGCTTGTGTTAATTAATGGAGTTAATGGAGTTGTTTCATGCCGTCAAGCACGGCACACAAGATACTTGTGCGGGTATCTTCTGCCTTAACGTTCTGTCATCGTCTCCAGAAGAGACTCTGTCAGTTTTAAAGCTTCATTCTACTGAAGAGGGCAACCAGCTCCACCCTCTGTACTTCTGCCACCGGTGAGATAGGGGAAGGGGTGAAGGGGCAGAGCTGTGGAGCAGAGAGGATAAACATACACCCTCTTTACTACTCCATGAATGCCACTTGAGACAGAGCAAGATTAAGGAATATTATTTTCTACTCTGTAGGATTACAGCAATGATACCTTCCACTACTCATGCCCCTTCAGTCCTCAATACTTCTGTAGATTACTATGTTTCATTATTGAAATTGATGACTTGTGCATTCCAAATTTTAGAGCTTTGGGGATATTTATTGACATATATGATTTCAAGAAGTCAAAGAGTGTCAAATGCTATCCATGTTGTTTCACCAAGATATCTGTTGACTACATATCAGAAAACACTTTCTGCTCTCAACTGAGACTCTTTACTTCTAGCACTGCAAGGTAACACTGATAAGTCTGTTAATTCGGTTAACTGTTTTGGCTATCTTCACACATCTTTTTAAATCCTAGAGACCTTTTCCTTTGGGTGCTTAATCAAAGGGCACTGAACAAGCCTTGTTGCAGATCACAGCGTATTTATTGATGCTTTTCTATACAGCATCTGTGACTTCTATACAGACTCAAGATGTAGAGATTTGCACCAGCTATAGTAGCTTTAGTTGTTAGCAGCCATCATGGTTTTCTTATGACTAAGTTTGCTTAGGGTAGGATGTGAGATCCACACAATACCAAATCTCTTCTGGAAAGTTATAATAGCATATAAAAGAAAGCTGGATGACCTCTTCCAGGTTATACTGTGCATGGGGATATATTCAGCCCACCTGACAATCATTCCATTGCATGCAGAAGGTGAGATGAGAGAGTATGATTTGCTTAGCACTGTCAAAAACGCAACTTGACATGTTCTCAGTGAGGATGGCCATAACAATCCTCACACCACACCACACATCACCTGAAAGTAAAGAAGTGACAAGGATTAAGAGTAGGTAACATTCAAGCCGATTTAGATCCACTCAGCTCTACAGCACTGAACCCGAGCGAGCAGGCTGAGCAGTTACACCATTATTGCTAACGAATCACCCTTGTACAGTAAGGTCAAAGCAATGAGAACTGGGAACGGAGTCAAACTGATATAAAGGAAGCTATCATCTTTGCATCACAGCTCTGCTGAGTCAGAGAGCACTAAGAGAAGACACCACACTGTCTACTGAGTTTACACGGGAGTGAAAAGAGAAAAGGCAAACAGACACAACCTAATAGAAGTCGCCCAGCTAAACATGTCAGTCAATCCCTAGGAGGAACTACAGTAATGTAAGGGGCTATGGCTCTGAACCAGTGAGAAAAAATTATTTCTTTTCAATTACACGTGGAAGCCAACGTCAGCATCAACATAGCTAAGGCCTGAGATTCCAAACAGATTGAAGTCACATCCTTCATGTGTCCTCTAGGTGAACTGTGACCATATATGAAGTCGGGTTTGGGGCATTGCTGGGTTTTTATCCATAAACTCTTGTGTATCTACAAAGACACAAAAAGAGAGATGGGCAGGACATCTGCCAATCAAGAGTGACTATCTGTGTATCTTGCTGTATGTGACTATTCAAATCACACATGGCATTTCCGTATTTTATCTTACTTTACTGTTTTGCAGGAAAGAGAGCTTAAGGTGCATTGAGCTTAACTCATTCGGAATTTTGCATTCGTGAGCTGATGATATAATTACATTCATAATGAAAACACTGGTGACTCTGAAATTCATTGCAAGAAACAGATACTGAATATAAGAAACAAGCATTTAAAGTTGCATGTCTAAGGAGCTAACATACACATTCCACAGAAGCAGATCTGCAAGTCAGCCATGACTCTAGGAAGTACCACTGTTTTCATACACCCCAGACCACAGCAGAAGAGGAATTATTACTAACGCTCATACTGAGACACACGTTGAGGACCAAGCATATTAAACACAAGGCAAGGTCTAGGCACATGACACGTGGGACAACAGTCAACTCCACGAAGGACCATAGGACAGGACAGGAAAGGCTCAGCACCGTCGTGAGACTGAGGAGTCACAGGAGGAAAATCCTGAAGGAGGGTTATCAAGTACAGAGAGAACTTCTGGATGGTGCCAGAGGCAGTGGCAGTGTAAGACGTGGGAGCAGTTGAATTTTTGCCCTGGACACTGTGGCACCATTAATCAAAAACTACGCCAGGAAGAAAGAGACAAGGACGCATCCTTCATTTAGGTGAAAATGGCAGGGGAGATGGCTGAAAGCCAGGCGTTTAGATCAGACAGGTAACGCGGGAGGGCACTGGGGATGAGATGTCTTACATGAGGAGTGTGCATGCCAAGAGACCTATTCCCAATGAGACCAGATCTACACTCACAGTGATGGCAGAGATACCATCCTCGAGAGATGGCTTTGGGAGATGCCAGGAATACAGAGTAAGGGAGGCAATGTGACAGACAGAAAGCATTCGATTCAGTAACTGGAAGACTACGGCTGATTTTCAAAAGAACAGGTTCTCTTAGAGTGAGGTGTAACAGCTAACAGAAAGGTTTGAAGAGAGAGTGATGAGAACGGCAGACAAGGAACATGGAATTCTTCAAGGCTGGCAGAGAAGAGGCTGGAGAAAACTGGCTTTAGCACAGGAGAGTATGTGAGCATCACTATAGACTGCAAAAACAAACAGCATACAATTCTTTGCATAATTCTGTACTGATCATAAGCCCAGTTGGTTTTTCACCTTTAAAAAAAATCTTCTAAAATAAAAATTAACACAATGTTAAATTATATACATTTTATAACTTAATACAAACATAAAAAGCATTACCATTTTATGACAAATTTTATTTCTAAAGATCTGTACAGTTTTTGTGACTAGACTTCTTCAGGATGATTTTCTCTCTAGTATCATGAGATATTAAATATTATTAACAATTTCTGCTTTAGTTCCAGAGCAATTAACTGTGATATAAAAGATTACATTGAAATAGTTAAGCACACCTTCATCTTCAGCCCTCCTTCCCAAAGACAAGCATCTTTAGAGTAGTTAACAATTTGGACAGTATTTTTCAAGAGAAAAATTAAAAATAGTCTTCTATTATTGTTCTTAAATGTCTAATCTTTTCCCATTAAACATGCTTATTTTTTATTATATACACATGCATACATATGAAATTTCTGCCTAAAATACATGCAGCCACCATTAAAACCAAATGACTAGCCCATCCTCACAACCCTAAGAATGGCCTTTTAGTAAGGCACTCACGTTTAGAATCGGAGATGTACTATTAATAACTACCAAATTAAGTGAGAAGCTTGAAGAAGACTTTATGAGGCACAGACAACTTTTAATACATTATAACTGCAATAGGAAAATGTCTTCCAATGAATAGGATATGTCAAAGATCTGGAGAGTTTTCTTCATATAGACAATAAAAATAATCTATTTTGAAGAATTACAGAGTGAAATTTTGAGGACGCCACTATCCACTAACAGTCTAACTATGGTCTAAATATTCTACAATCACCTGGGGAGGAAGGGCAACCATGTTCTTATAGAGAATTCCTAAGCTCCGATTAGCACCATTCAAAAGCTTATAATCAGTTGTTCATCTACAAACTGGCAAGTCAGGTAAAAGCGTGAAAGCAAGGACCCAGTGCAGTGTTTACAGTTCCTTCTGTTAAGGTACCTGGAGTCTAGAGCATCACAGCACATTACGTGATTATGCCTCGGTAGCCGAGAGGTGTTAGCATTTAGAGAGACGTGTTGTGGGAAGAAAGGAGGCCTTATCCTGCTGGGAAATGCATCTTAACAAGCTGTGGCTAACACAGCCGTGCCACCCGTGACGTGTGGGCATAAGGCCTGCAGATCTGTGGGAGCTGGGGACATTAGCTTTCCGTGGTCACCAATTCGGGATGTCTCAGCTGCTGCCTTTTGAGACTGACCAGTTTCATTCTGTCTCTGATGTGCTCGGCAGTAGAAGCCATGTCACTTGGACTCCCAAAATACTGTTCAGTTCTAAAGTCAGGACACACAGAAAACACACAGGTTAATACACGTTCATTCCACTGTAGCAGGAGCACAAGAGCAAATGTTATCATGACGTTGATCTGGCCTATGTAGAAACTAGTTCATCTGGGGCCTGGAACCCAGACTGCTGCAGGTAAGTCCACATGACATTAAGCTACTTTTTATACTTCAAATCCAGACAGCCCTAGAGATTTTTCTCTGTATAGACAAGGAGTAATACTCTTCTCCACAGGAATAAACTGATAATTCTTTTCAATCTGAATTTCAAACATTCACTGAAAGTTCGTGACACAGCACTTAGTCCTGTGTGTCCTCACAGCTAAGTTCTGTATAGATTTTTGGCTGGAGGAACCCCTCTCCCCCCCATACACATACATATACACATACACTGCTATGATCTGGAACAATTACTCCACCCTGTTATCAGGCGTGGGGACATGGAGAGCTGCAGTCACTGCTAAGAAGTAAAAAGGAGTCGAGGAGTCGAGGCATTGGGCTCCAGCCTCTATACTCTCCATCACAAGACCACAGAGGATACCTTACTTCTACCTGATGGCTTGGTGTCTCTATTATTGGACTCCTTTGACCGCTCAGTGACTCAGTGACAAGATCTACAGGGATGAAACTCTTGATTCTTTTCCTGGCTTGTTGGTTTTTACATGAGGTTATCTCACATTTGAAATAGTAAAGAAGGTATGGGTTAGGACCTGATAACCTTCCATATGGAAAATCTCAGAGGCCTTAGTGTGAAGAGAGCTCTGGAGCAGACCTGAGACTGTGTCCTAAACTC